>NC_057798.1:358760326-359064137 GCF_018294505.1 Triticum aestivum | reverse complement strand
CTGCTGCTACTGCTGCTACTGCTGCTAGTGCTACTACTGCTACTACTGCTACTACTGCTACTCCTACTACTACTACTACTACTACTACTACTACTACTACTACTACTGCTGCTGCTGCTGCTCCTGCTGCTGCTGCTAGTACTACTACTACTGCTGCTACTACTGCTACTATTACTACTGCTGCTACTACTACTACTGCTGCTGCTACTACTCCTACTGCTGCTGCTGCTGCTCCTCCTCCTCCTCCTCCTCCTCCTACTACTACTACTACTACTACTAGTACTACTACTACTACTACTACTACTACTCGGCTTTGTACTACTTCTGGCAGCCTCTCCTCTTGTGATGCCCCCGATTCAATCGTACACTAATCATGCACGCAAATGTGTACGATCAAGATCAGGGACTCATGGGAAGATATCACAACACAACTCTAAAACATAAATAAGTCATACAAGCATCATAATACAAGCCAGGGGCCTCGAGGGCTCGAATACAAGTGCTCGATCATAGACGAGTCAGCGGAAGCAACAATATCTGAGTACAAACATAGGTTAAACAAGTTTGCCTTAAGAAGGCTAGCACAAACTGGGATACAGATCGAAAGAGGCGCAGGCCTCCTGCCTGGGATCCTCCTAAACTACTCCGGTCGTCATCAGCGGCCTGCACGTAGTAGAAGGCACCTCCATTGTAGCAGGAATCATCGTCGATGGTGGCGTCTGGCTCCAGGGCTCCAGCATCTTGTTGCGGCATCCGAGAAGAAGAGTAAAACGGGGGAAAAAAGGGAGCAAAGCAACCGTGAGTACTCATCCAAAGTACTCGCAAGCAAGGATCTACACTACATATGCATGGGTATATGTGTAAAGAGGCAATATCGGTGGACTGAACTGCAGAATGCCAGAATAAGAGGGGGATAGCTAATCCTGTCGAAGACTACGCTTCTGGCAGCCTCCGTCTTGGAGCATGTAGAGGAGAGTAGATTGAAGTCCTCCAAGTAGCATCGCATAGAATAATCCTACCCGGCAATCCTCTCCTCGTCGCCCTGTTAGAGAGCGATCATCGGGTTGTATCTGGCACTTGGAAGGGTGTGTTTTATTAAGTATCCGGTTCTAGTTGTCATAAGGTCAAGGTACAACTCCAAGTCGTCCTGTTACCGAAGATCACGGCTATTCGAATAGATTAACTTCCCTGCAGGGGTGCACCACATAACCCAACACGCTCGATCCCATTTGGCCGGACACACTTTCTTGGGTCATGCCCGGCCTCGAAAGATCAACACGTCGCAGCCCCACCTAGGCCTAACAGAGAGGTCAGCACGCCGGTCTAACTCCTATGGCGCAGGGGTCTGGGCCAATCGCCCATTGCACACCTGCACGTTGCGTGGGCGGCTGAAAGCAGAACTAGCCCCCTTAATACAAGAGCAGGCTTACGTTCCAATCCGGCGCGCGCTGCCCAGTCGCTGACGTCCAGAAGGCTTCGGCTGATACCACGACGTCGAGTGCCCATATCTTTCCCACGCAGTTGGTTAGTGCGTATAGGCCAGTGGCTAGACTCAGATCAAATACCAAGATGTCGTTAAGCGTGTTATTATGAAGCAACCGCGAACGCCGACCAGGGCCAGGCCCACCTCTCGCCCAGGTGGTCTCAACCTGCCCTGTCGCTCCGCCACATAGTAACAGTTCAGCCCCCTTATCCGAATCACTTGCGGGTACTCAATGAGCTGACCCGACTTTAGTCACCATCTCTAGTATGTATATATGTATAGTATATACCCGTGATCACCTCCTGAGTGATCACGGCCCAATAGTATAGCAAGGCAGACTGACAAGAATGTAGGGCCAATGATGATAAACTAGCATCCTATACTAAGCATTTAGGATTGCAGGTAAGGTATCAACAGATGTAGCAACAATGTCAGGCTATGCATCAGAATAGGATTAACGGAAAGCAGTAACATGCTACACTACTCTAATGCAAGCAGTATAGAGGAGAATAGGCGATATCTGGTGATCAAGGGGGGGGGGCTTGCCTGGTTGCTCTGGCAAGGAGGGGTCATCTTCGGTGTAGTCGAACACACGAACATCGGCATCGGTCTCAGAGTCTACCGGAATGAAGTAACGAAGGGGGAACACAATAAATAACAAAGCAATCAAATGTAACACAAAGCAAGACGCGGCAATATGCGGTGCTAGGGGTGACCTAACGTGGTATTAGGTGATACCGGTGAAGGGGGAAACATCCGGGAAAGTATTCCCGGCGTTTCGCATTTTCGGACAAACGGACCGGAGGAGAAAAGTTGCGAGTTTGCTATGCTAGGGATGTGTGGCGGACGAACGGGCTGCGTATCCGAATTCGTCTCGTCGTTCTGAGGAACTTTCATGTACAAAGTTTTTTCATCCGAGTTACGGATAATTTTCTATGATTTTCTTTAAGTCTTATCAATATTCTAGATTTTCTAAATTACTTTTAATTCGAATTGACCAAGTCAATTTGACTAGTCAAAAGGAGAGGTGTGGCCCATATGTAAGTGTCACAGGGTCAATTTAATTAGTCTAAAGTAATTTAAACTAGTGGGGCCACATGTCATCTGCACATTAGGCTTTTTATTCCACTAACCTAATCCTAAACTAATCTATCTTTAATAAATTAAGCCGGCCAGAGGCACAGTCGAGCATGCACCTTGTGCACACACGCACGGCCATGCCCAAGCATCAGCAGCAGACGGCTGCAGCAACTAGCGGCAGTGGTAAGCAGAGCAGCAAAAGGCGAAGCATCAAGCAGCGGCCAAGCAGCACAATAGTGCAAGAGCAGCAAGCAGAGGGCGAGCAGCAGCGACAGGTAGCCGCCACGCAACAGCAACAGACAGCGGCAGCGCCGGCAGTACACAGAGCCAGCAGTAGCAGCAGGCGCGCACGCGCGAGGTGTGGCCAGAGGACGGCCAGCGCACGGCCAGGGGGCAGCGCGGGGCGCACATAGGGCGACCGTGGTGCGAGGTGTAGGCGCCGCAGGGCGCGCCGTGACCGCGGCCAACGGCCGCAGCCTGGGGCGGCATGGGCCGGCAACAAACAGCGTCGGGGAGAGGGGCAAAAAGGGGCAACGGGCGGAGGCTAACCCCGGGGAGGCCGTGGACGAGCTCGGCGAGGCCGGGAGGCGCCGACGGTGGAGATCGACGGAGATGACTGCGGCGGCCGTGTAGTGGAGGAAGTGGTGATGACGAGCCTAAGTGGCGCTCCTGCTCGATTTGAGGCGCGTAGGTGAAGGTGACGAGGTTGGGGAGGCTCCTGGCCACCTTGTAGCAGCTCGGGGAAGCCTCGGAGAACGGCAACGATGATGTGGTGGCGACGGGGGTCTCGGGTGGCTACTGTAGTGGAGCAGAGCCAGGCGAGGAGGAGAGATGAGAGGTCCAGGGGGGGGGGTTGGGCTCGATCTAGGGTTCGTGGGCGATGTAGTTATAAGCTCCAGGGAGGCGACATGGAGGGCATCCACGGCCATGGCTGTCGTGGATGTGCACCACGCACATCCTCTGTTCCTGTAGCGGGAGGTAGGGGAAAGTTTTGGTGGGCTGGGCCGTGTGGCCACTTATGGCCCAGTGGCACCTTCGTTTAGGTCCAATTCGCTTTTACCCTTTTCTTTGTATTTTCAGATCCTATTTTGTATTAGGTTGTGCCATCAAATGATTTTTGTTATATATGAAATTTTCCCTACAATTACTACGTAATATTTGTGAAAGCCACAAAAAGTTTGGAGCTTAACTAAACTCATTTGAATTTTGCTTAAATACAAATGGATTAAAAAGGCTGTTTTGGGCAATCTTTTAACTAAGCTAGGGGCAATTTAGTATTCCAGATAATATTGGATTATTTATGAAAATTAGTTAGTGAATTATTGCAACCCAGCAAACATTTTTGTTTTACCGTTTGCAGAAATAATAATTTGACTTTCTTTTCAATTTGGATTTGAATTCGGTTTGGATCAAAGTGAGGTTTAGAAATTTAATTGGGATGACATGGCACCATTAGTGTGTGGTTACTGTAGCTTAACTACTGGGGCATTACAAATCTCCTCCACTACAAGAAATCTCGTCCCGAGATTTAAGAGGTGGTGTAAGGGGGAAATTTGTGGTTGTGAAATTCTAACGGATCTTCTCGGTCTTGGTTGCTCTTCTCGAAGAGGTCGATCCATTACGTTGATGTCTTTATTTCTCTACTCCAGGTCATCCTAATGAAGTCGGCATCCTTTCTTCAGGAACTCCATTATACTTACGAAAGAATAAAGGGTGGGTATATTCCGGGAGAACAAACCTCTGCAAGGTTGACTATCTGGTAGCTAACATCGGGGAAGGTGGCGGAAAGTAACTCTCGAACTAAAACTTAAGAAAATATCGAGAGTAAAGTAAGGAGGTACCATGAGAAGTTTCAAGTGGGTAGGCAATCGTTTGTTGCCTGAAACAGAGTGTGAAAGGGGTTCAAAGCAACGGAAACAAGTATTGTGTTTAATACCAGAATAGAGGATCACATGGCAAGCGTGAGGAATAACTTTGGAAACAGGGGTGTATAGGAGAGTCAGGTTTTGATCTTATGGAACTGTGGGTTATGGGCCCACCATGTGGGTTAAAGTAGGAAGGGCGGTGACATCTTGCACGGTCATGATAGTAAGGCATGTCAGAGGGAAGCCTATCAGTTATGTTGGCAACAATGTCGATACCAAAGGCAAGGGACGAAGAGAATCATTTTCCTGCTCGTTGAACGAGGTGGACCATTAGGCAAAGTTCTCGTCCATCGGTGGCTACCGATGTGTCATCAATTATAGTAATAGGGTCTTACTAGCAGAGTTGTACCACGAGGTGCTTACCTAAGCAGGGAATTACCACTGCTCAGTTAAGTAGATTATAAGAAAGTTTGAACAAAACAACGGAAAGGAAAATGTGTTTAAACACATATATCAGGGGTATATCCTTCCCAAAGTCAAGCAAAGGATGATATCCAAGACAAGATATAATGTAGAAAACCCTTTACATAAGAGGAGAGAAATTTCATGACATTACCCATACAACGGTGTTTGGATAATTGAGCAGGAAACATTTAGCATTGGGCTTCAAAAGTTCTTATTGAAAACCGGAGTACCACATACATGCTTCGAGATAGCATTGACATGGTCTTCAAGCAAAGGTCGGACTTTGCATACACACAAAGGATTCATCAGGAACAACTGGTAGAATAAGTCTTACAATTTCCTCATGGAAGAGTGTTTAGCCTGGCTGAAAGGGAAATCTATAACAATAGAGCCTCCGGCCAGGTGTGCTAGGCATGACATCACCTTACCGGGTCATATATAGACCAATGTTATAACTCTTGGAAATATGTCCCAGCCATCCGACTGAGATTCAGATTTGATTGGAGTCAGGGTATCTCAGACTCAGGATGTCCGAGAAGAAAAGGTGCGACACAAATCGACGAAATGACATTGCAAGATTCTCGGGAAATGAACTATGGGAGCGGGTTCCTGAAACAATAGTTCATCACTAAACCAAGGAGGGGATGAGGAGGTGGCTGATGGACTCAGCGACAATTCATCGAGAATTCCAAACGGATAGATTTCCACAATAATGTGAACAAGAAGATGACACTTATCAATTCAAATGATATAATGTTGTATGCTCGAGGAAAACATACACCATCAATCATTAGTTGAAAGGTGTGCCTGAAATATGACCTTAGGAAGCAAGATCAATGTTAGAGTGACGATTCAATAACCAACAGTCTAAGAACGAATTGTCGATCGTTAACTTCAAAGCAATAGGGTTGTTAGAAGTATAGAACTCAAGAAACATCGTTAGTATATTGGTATCCTGGTTAAAAACAACACGGAGACCAAGGAAGAATGGTGATGGTGAGAAGTATCATCATACCGAGAATTTCTAAGAGGTGGAGCAATCCCCACAACATTCTTGACATAAAAGACAGTAATACTTTAAGGCAGAACACAACACTAGCTAGAGAGCAAGTTGTATTCATAATGTGGACAAGTTCGTGATGAAAGGAAGTCAAGGGTGTTGTCGATGATAAAAAAAATCATCGAGGGCAAGGAGGGTATTTCTCATCATGAACACAGTTGACATCTCGGAAGAAGTCAAAGTGTTGAAGGTGATCTGACACATTTGCCGGGAGGTTTCAAGAGGATGCAATCAATCAACAACGACAACAAGAAAGGAAATGACGAAGTGGCAAGTTATAGAATCAATATATAAGATGCAAGCTCGGAACCAAAGTTGCCTTTCAAGACAAGCAACATGATGTTGAAAGCTCGACATAAGTCGTGCTCACACACTGAAGAATTCGTGCACCAGAGAAGGATGAGGTAGCACAGTTAAAGATAGCAAGACCAGGATGCCTCCGATAGTCTAGGAATGACCATATTGGGTTCAGAATTTCCCAGTAAAAATACTAGGGGTATTTGATTTGTATTGCGGAATAATTTCACTAGTCGGTGTCCTTGGTTGACAACAACCCAGAACCCGTAGAGTGATTACGACAAGGAGAGACATTACTTCAACAAAGTTATTAAGATGTGGTGCAATGGCAAGACATCTTCGAGATACTAGGGGGTAATACTCGAAGGTAGAACATGATAGAAGTAGAACCGGGTCATTGACCTATGACATTAGATACTTCAACCTTGCCAAAAATAGACGAGGCACTGGAATGAATTCCCATCAGATATATTAGATCAGGACAGCATGGTCGGAACCATAACTGTAAGGAATCAATTCCAAGAATACCGAAAGAATCCTACAGTTGGATAATCATTTTGCAAGAAGCTTCCGAGACGGCCTACATCATTTTCATGGGCATGAACACAAAGTTCAAGGTCGACTCCCACTTCTTTAATGCATATCATTTCATTCACCTCTCGCTTTGATAAAACTGTAGTGTTGGAATTTTATCTGGTAGAACATCGGAAGAGTATGACTTGTGAAAACTTTCCGGCTCTCACGGATTAGGGGAAGGCATAGGTTCAACCCATCGGGCATCTTAGTAACCTATACCACAAGTTTCAAAAGTAAATACACAAGCTCGAAAGCATAGCATGGTTGGCCAAGCAGATGATACCATTTACCAAAGGCACTTAGTATCAAGGGAAGAACTCACAAGGTGATTGAATATGAAGGACATTGTCGGATAACAATCCAACAATGATCGGGTGATCCACAACGGAGCTGATGTGAGTATTGGTATTGACTCAGAGGAAGAAAGAATGCAGAGGCATCAGATTCAAGAATCACCTGATTAGTCTGATGCTTAAATAGAAAGAAATTATGGTTTCCAAATCAAATGATCAGAGGCAGACACTCTGATCAAGGATGGATAAGTTGAATAGCCTTAGGGGTACAATCGATGGCAATTGATTGGTCGAGATCCAGCTCATGTTTAAAATGACGTGTGAGCCAGAAAGGTATTTTTAAAAGAATCAACCGATGATTGCGTGCATTCGCACTCATGTTTGAATCAATAGGATCAAAATGACGGTGTCAAATGAGACTAATGAATGTTGCTAGACCTAGGGGAAGCATCCATAATGCAAGCAGACAAGTATATGTAGAGCAATAGTTTTAAAGAGGATTCTCGAATGATCGGATAGAATTTCAAAGTATCATATGAAACATATGAACAACTGGGGATGGATGAATACTCGATAAGTGTGAGTAATTATTTGCAGGGGTATTCATGTGGTAAAGAACTACAAGGCAGTAGACACAAGGTATTCTCATATCAATAGAGAGCAAGATCAACTGGGGGTAAAAGTAAGAAAGACAGGTGTATGTATTTATCCATAGGGATATTTTGATGGTAGGGAATTGCAAAAGCAACAGGCACAAAGTCTCGAGAGAACATCAGAGTGTATCTTATTGCAAAAGCAACAGGCACAAAGTCTCGAGAGAACATCAGAGTGTATCTTTGGAATCCTTCGGTGCTCCAAGCAATCATCTGGAGTGAGGGGTCTCCGGGAGGAAGTAGTTATGAGAACCTAGAGTCGGCCTTATTAAAATAATTTAACCCAAATATAGGAGAGATCAGAGTCCCAGAGTAAAGGTCGAGGAGTAAAAGATCCTAATACCACCCAATGGCGACGTGGGCCCGTAAGCCACACAGCCAAGTTAGCAAAATAGTTTTCGGCTTCTAGACTCAACTTCGGCCAAGGAGTTGGAAAGGGGATTCCTACAGGCAGTCGGCTCTGATACCAGCTTGTGACGCCCCCGATTCAATCGTACACTAATCATGCACGCAAATGTGTACGATCAAGATCAGGGACTCACGGGAAGATATCACAACACAACTCTAAAACATAAATAAGTCATACAAGCATCATAATACAAGGCAGGGGCCTCGAGGGCTCGAATACAAGTGCTCGATCATAGACGAGTCAGCGGAAGCAACAATATCTGAGTACAGACATAAGTTAAACAAGTTTTCCTTAAGAAGGCTAGCACAAACTGGGATACAGATCGAAAGAGGCGCATGCCTCCTGCCTGGGATCCTCCTAAACTACTCCCGGTCGTCATCAGCGGCCTGCACGTAGTAGAAGGCACCTCCATTGTAGCAGGAATCATCGTCGATGGTGGCGTCTGGCTCCAGGGCTCCAGCATCTGGTTGCGGCATCCGAGAAGAAGAGGAAAACAGGGGAAAAAAGGGAGCAAAGCAACCTGAGTACTCATCCAAAGTACTCGCAAGCAAGGATCTACACTACATATGCATGGGTATATGTGTAAAGAGGCAATATCGGTGGACTGAACTGCAGAATGCCAGAATAAGAGGGGGATAGCTAATCCTGTCGAAGACTACGCTTCTGGCAACCTCCGTCTTGCAGCATGTAGAGGAGAGTAGATTGAAGTCCTCCAAGTAGCATCGCATAGCATAATCCTACCCGGCGATCCTCTCCTCGTCGCCCTGTTAGAGAGCGATCACCGGGTTGTATCTGGCACTTGGAAGGGTGTGTTTTATTAAGTATCCGGTTCTAGTTGTCATAAGGTCAAGGTACAACTCCAAGTCGTCCTGTTACCGAAGATCACGGCTATTCGAATAGATTAACTTCCCTGCAGGGGTGCACCACATAACCCAACACGCTCGATCCCATTTGGCCGGACACACTTTCCTGGGTCATGCCCGGCCTCGGAAGATCAACACGTCGCAGCCCCACCTAGGCCTAACAGAGAGGTCAGCACGCCGGTCTAACTCCTATGGCGCAGGGGTCTGGGCCCATCGCCCATTGCACACCTGCACGTTGCGTGGGCGGCCGAAAGCAGAACTAGCCCCCTTAATACAAGAGCAGGATTACGTTCCAATCCGGCGCGCGCCGCTCAGTCGCTGACGTCTAGAAGGCTTCGGCTGATACCACAACATCGAGTGGTGGCCAGACTCAGACCAAATACCAAGATCTCGTTAAGCATGTTATTATGAAGCAACCGCGAACGCCGACCAGGGCCAGGCCCACCTCTCGCCTAGGTTGTCTCAACCTGCCCTGTCGCTCCGCCACATAGTAACAGTCGGGGGCCGTCGGGAACCCAGGCCCACCTCTACCGGGATGGAGCCACCTATCCTTTCAGCCCCTTATCCGAATCACTTGCGGGTACTCAATGAGCTGACCCGACTTTAGTCACCATCTCTAGTATGTATATATGTATAGTATATACCCGTGATCACCTCCCGAGTGATCATGGCCCAATAGTATAGCAAGGCAGACTGACAAGAATGTAGGGCCAATGATGATAAACTAGCATCCTATACTAAGCATTTAGGATTGCAGGTAAGGTATCAATAGATGTAGCAACAATGTCAGGCTATGCATCAGAATAGGATTAACGAAAAGCAGTAACATGCTACACTACTCTAATGCAAGCATTATAGAGGAGAATAGGCGATATCTGGTGATCAAGGGAGGGGGGGGGTTGCCTGGTTGCTCTGGCAAGGAGGGGTCATCTTCGGTGTAGTCGAACACACAGACATCGGCACCGGTCTCAGAGTCTACCGGAAAGAAGTAACAAAGGGGGAACACAATAAATAACAAAGCAATCAAATGTAACACAAAGCAAGACGTGGCAATATGCGGTGCTAGGGGTGACCTAACGTGGTATTAGGTGATACCGACGAAGGGGGAAACATCCGGGAAAGTATTCCCAGCGTTTCGCATTTTCGGACAAACGGACCGGAGGAGAAAAGTTGCGAGTTTGCTATGCTAGGGATGTGTGGCGGATGAACGGGCTGCGTATCCGGATTCGTCTCGTCGTTCCAAGGAACTTTCATGTACAAAGTTTTTTCATCCGAGTTACGGATAATTTTCTATGATTTTCTTTAAGTCTTATCAATATTCTAGATTTTCTAAATTACTTTTAATTCGAATTGAACAAGTCAATTTGACTAGTCAAAAGGAGAGGTGTGGCCCATATGTAAGTGTCACAGGGTCAATTTAATTAGTCTAAAGTAATTTAAACTAGTGGGGCCACATGTCATCTGCACATTAGGCTTTTTATTCCACTAATCTAATCCTAAACTAATCTATCTTTAATTAATTAAGCCGGCCAGAGGCACAGTCGGGCGTGCACCTTGTGCACACACGCACGGCCATGCCCAAGCATCAGCAGCAGACGACTGCAGCAACTAGCCGCAGTGGTAAGCAGAGCAGCAAAAGGCGAAGCATTAAGCAGCGGCCAAGCAGCACAACAGTGCAAGAGCAGCAAGCAGAGGGCGAGCAGCAGCGACAGGTAGCCGCCATGCAACAGCAACAGACAGCGGCAGCGCCGGCAGTACACAGAGCCCGCAGCAGCAGCAGGCGCGCACGCACCAGGCGCGGCCAGAGGACGGCCAGCGCGCGGCCAGGGGGTGGCGCGGGGTGCACATAGGGCGACCGTGGTGCGAGGTGTAGGCGTCGCAGGGCGCGCCTTGACCGCGGCTAACGGCCGGAGCCTGGGGCGGCATGGGCCGGCGACAAACAGCATGGGGGAGAGGGGCAAAAGGGGGGAACGGGCGGAGGCTCACCCCGAGAAGGCCGTGGACGAGCTCGGCGAGGCCGGGAGGCGCCGACGGTGGAGATCGACGGAGATGACCGCGGCGGCCGTGTAGTGGAGGAAGTGGCGATGACTAGCCTAAGTGGCGTTCCTGCTCGATTTGAGGCGCGTAGGTGAAGGTGGCGAGGTTGGGGAGGCTCCTGGCCACCTTGTAGCAGCTCGGGGAAGCCTCAGAGAACGGCAAGGACGACGCGGCAGCGACGGGGGTCTCGGGCGGCTACTGTAGTGGAGCAGAGCCAGGCGAGGAGGAGAGATGTGAGGTCCAGAGGGGGGGTTGGGCTCGATCTAGGGTTCATGGGCGACGTAGTTATAAGCCCCAGGGAGGCGACGTGGAGGGCATCCACGGCCATGGCCGTCGTGGATGTGCGCCACACACATCCTCTGTTCCTGTAGCGGGAGGTAGGGGAAAGTTTTGGTGGGCTGGGCCGTGTGCCCACTTATGGCCCAGTGGCACCTTAGTTTAGGTCCAATTCGCTTTTACCCTTTTCTTTGTATTTTTAGATCCTATTTTGTATTAGGTTGTGCCATCAAATGATTTTTGTTATATATGAAATTTGCCCTACAATTACTACGTAATATTTGTGAAAGCCACAAAAAGTTTGGAGCTTAACTAAACTCATTTGAATTTTGCTTAAATACAAATGGATTAAAAAGGCTGTTTTGGGCACTCTTTTAACTATGCTAGGGGTAATTTAATATTCTAGATAATATTGGATTATTTATGAAAATTAGTTAGTGAATTATTGCAACCCAGCAAACATTTTTGTTTTACCGTTTGCAGAAATAATAATTTGACTTTCTTTTCAATTTGGATTTGAATTCGGTTTGGATCAAAGTGAGGTTTAGAATTTTAATTGGGATGACATGGCATCATTAGTGTGTGGTTACTGTAGCTTAACTATCGGGGGGTTACACCTCTGCCGAACGTGCTCAGCAAGAGGCAGAGGAGGAGGAGCCTACCGACAAGCTGGACAAATGCAATACTATGCCTGCCGCTGCTGCACGTTCGGTGACGCTCGCTCGAACACCCACTGCCGCTCTAGACGATCCCTCTGGAAGTGGTGGTTCTCCTTGTTGATCTCCTGATTCCTCGCCTCCGAGGCGGCGTGTGCCACGGCCATGGCAGCGGTAAGGCTCTTTGCATGCTTGACGAGGCGCTCCTCCTCCTCTTGCAGGAACTCGGTGTAGCGCGCAAGGTCGCTGACGCACGTGCCGACATCCACCTCTGCCTCCCGCCTTCGGGTGGCGGTGGTGGAGCGGGTGATGACCCCGATGGTCGACGGTGGGCTGGCGGCTAGGGCGGCCGATGATGGGGTGGCGGCCACGACCACCACCTCCCGCCTTCAGGCCACGATGGTGGAGCGGGTGATGGCCACGGTGGCCGGCAGTGGGGTGGCGGCCACGACGGCCACCTCCCGCCTTCGGGCCATGGCGGCGGAGCGGGCGATGGCCCTGGCTTTCAACGGTGGTGTGGCGGCAATGCGGCTAGCAACAGCTGCCGACGGGCACCGGCGGCGGAGCGGGTGGTGGGTATTTCATGCAAACCCAACAGGGATGCCACGCACACTACACTACATCGGGGACTATGCCGCCGCCGCGGTGTAGGCTCCCAGTTGGAGCCATTGTCTGATGATGGCGGAGTGGCTGAGCGATCACGACGGACCGTGGCCATTGGTGATTGTGGGAGAAGCAGACGAGATAAGCTACAGGGAGGGAGGGGAAAATGCGACGCAGGATTCGCCAGCCGTGAGGGATTTTATAGCAGCCTAGTAAGTATTGGGATTTTGGGGGATTTCACCCAGTCGGGCGGGAAGCTTGCGTGGGAACCTGCGAGGCTGCATGGGAACGGGCTCACCGATAATTCATTGGCGCCACCGTTTGGCCAAAAGAACGCTCCCGCGCGCTGCGCAAGCTTGCGCTGTAAGCCGTCTGCGGTAGCGGGGTGACAAGACGTGTGAGAGGAGGACGAAAGGCCACGTACACATATGGTTAATAAAAAACGTTTGTGATTGAATTACCTACTATACACCCGTCCTGGTTTATAAGTAGGATTTAACTAATAAAATACAAATGCATGTCGCCAAAGACTATATAGTTGGATTCGTATTTGAACATAGTTTCCAATTATATAATTTTTATAACATACATTAACATTTTGTTGGTTAAATTTGAGGGCAAAGTATGGCACATAATATAAAGGGGACTATAGAACAAGACGGAGGTAGTTGCACACAGCCGCTCTCTACGCAGCGATGCAATTGTCGGCCGGCTTGTAGGCGACCATTTCCTGCGGGTTCAACTTCTCTATGCATGTGGCTGCTTGCGGTTGAGGCGGCCGTAGCACGCTCTGCTCATGTCCCGCCACGCGCACTCTGCCCTCTCGTGTCCCTCCGGGTGCTCTGCCCTCATCCCTCCACGCGCGCTGCCAGTGTTTGGGGCCGACACACGATCACGCACGTTCGTGTGCATGCGGTTGCGCCGGGCGCGGGTCCGCAATGCAGTTACCTGATGCAAAAATTGCCATGTGGACGCGCCGAGAATCGAGGCCGCTCGACCCCCATTTATTCCAGCGGCCATTTACCTTCATCTTTCGCATCACACGACACAATAAGCACCTCCACGATGACACATATAGAGAGGACATCCGGCAGTTCCAATGGCGATCCCCGTGGCTGCAATGTCGCTCCCAGCGGCCGACGACAACAACGGCGGGCAGTTCACCATGCATCACGTAGTGGACACCCACGTGAGGGGGGAGGCCCTCTCAGTGGTGTACACGAATGATTTAGTATCATTGGAGAGCTCCATCCAAACTATGGAGCAGTTCCTTGCCGAGGACAAGTACCAAGTGGTCGATTTCGACCTCGAGTACACCATTGGTTGTGCCGAGTACGATCAGAAGGTTGCCATCACCTAGTTGTGCGTGTGACATAACGTCCTTGTCTATCACTACCACCTGGGCACAAGGCCTTGCGAGCGTTTCTCCACTTTTATCAACAACTCCGACTACAAGTTTGCTGCGGTGGACACCACCAACGATCTAAAAGCGCTCAAGGTTTCGGGCTTGAAATGCCCGAATCTTGTCAACATCTAGGACCACTACAAGGTCTGGGGCAACGCCAAGAACAAACTGAACTCCCTGGTTGACCTCGCCTCGGCCATCATCGACCCCTACTACATGAAGATGAAGGATGAGAGCAAGAAGGACACGGAGACCTGACACAATGTTTGGCATGAGAGACTGGATGAAGAACACGTCAAGTAAGCGGCCAATGACGAGTACACAAGCTACAACATGTACAGGCGGATCGTTGACATGATGAAGTGTCTTGTTCATGACCTAGTCGAGGGATCGAGCCATAGAGCAGTGTCGGGAGCGTCACAAGAAGTAGATGACTAGATGATCGTTTCTCCTACTTTAGAATGCATGCAATTGTTTATTGAGGTGTGTGTGAATGATCTTTATAGTCACTTATGTAATTGGATGTTTATTTCATTTATATATATAGGGTCGGTCTATTATGATAACACCCCTTAAGACTCTTATTCTAATAACACCAGCCTTATTCTGCACACCACCAACAGATCGCCGCCGCCCCTCCCCTCCCAACCTTCTACCGCGGTAGCGGCCTGGGAGTGCTGCCGCCCCTCCCTTCCCGGCCTTCTACCGCGACAGCGGTCAGGGAGCGCCGCCACCCCACCCCTCCCGGCCTTCTTGCAGTGGCCTGGGAGCGATGCCGCCCCTCCCCTCCCCGCTTTCTCCAATGGCGGCGGCCTGGGAGCGCCGCCGCCCCTCCCCTCCCAGCCTTCTTTCGCGGTGGTGGCCGGCAGCGACGCCACCCCTCCCCTCCCGGCCTTCTTCCGCGGGGCGTCCAGGCAGCGACGCCGCCCGTCGCCTGTCGGCCTTCTTCCGCGGCAGGCACCGAGCAACACTAGCCTATCGGCCTTCTTCCACGACAGTAGCTCGGTAGCGCCACCACCGAACTCCTCTAGGCCTGCAATTAGCTGTACTTCATCAGATGTGGATTGGTGCTGCCTCGACATCGAACCAATTCGATCAAGGAGGAGTGTGCGCAAGGTTGCTTCATCCACGGTAGCTTCTTGGAATAAGTCTGCATCGACCTTCAGAGCAAATCCTCCTTCCCCGTTCACCTTGAGCAACGTCCAGACCGCTCATGAACTTCTGAAGGGCAAGTGGACTGCACGGGCGAACGTGAAAGTTGTGCAGACGGACAAGAAGGGAACTTCCTCCTGTAAACGCAAGAAATCACTGCAACACGAGGTAAGCAGTAAACTTCCTCAACCATCTCAGTGTAGTTATCCTAGACAAAGCAGTACAAGCAGTACAACACGCCTACAAAACCTATGCAGTGCGGTCGCTTCGGTTCGTTATGGAGGAAAATGTAGTGCACTTACTCGGTTATGCAGTACGCTTGTATAGGTTCATTACAGATAACGATGCAGTGCGGTTGCTTCAATTCACCTTGCGTGGTGATGCAGTCAGCCTACAATGCTTCGGCAGTACCATTTTGAACACATTGCAATTCGCATGATTCAGTTCTTTTAACCTGACAATGCAGCTCGGTCATTTTGTGTGCAGGAAATGACGTTCAGCAGATACAAAATGCCGCGCATAATTGATAGCACTGAGAACAACAACTTTCAGAAGAGTGGAGCTTCTTCTGAAAGAGATACTGGCTGGGTTACCCCTGAGATTCCTCGAGGATTCTTCATGACAACAAACATGGTGCAGTACTCTCCGGAAGAAGATTTTTTCGAGGAAGAAGATGTAGTCGAAGATGACAATGATGTCACATTTGTCTGGGAAGGCACTCACCAACGGGATGATGAAGATGATGACGATGAAGATGAGCCAATAACAGTTCTCAACCCAGAGTATAAGCACGAGTTCACTATGTTTGGACAGCATGTACGAACAGACAATGATGACGCAGTTGAACACAATGTTGCAGCAGATGATGATTATGTCTATGATGATGTGCCACTGCTCCAAAATTTTCAAACCAATCCACCGAGACATCGTCACAACACTGGATTACCACCACGTCCACCTGCTGCACCCCAAAATAGAGCTCAGCGTCCACCTGCTGCACCGAGAAATAGAGCTCCAAGCAGACCCGCTGCATCAACTTCGACGCTGCAACCAGCAATGGTGCCTCGGTCAAAAGTAAACAGCAGGTACAAATCCTCCTCACTATTGCCGCCGCGAGATCCTCAACTACACAGATCTGCTATGACCCCGCCATGTCCAATACAACCCGGCGAGTTGCAAACACCATCGGGCAAACGAATCTACACATACGTAAGTTTATGTTCTGAAAAAAATAGTTGCAGTCCATTCAGATAACTTTGCAGTGCACACTGATATTTCTTATGAGGTTTGACCTAGCATCTAATACATTGGACTCTTCTGAAAACTTAGGAACATTGCAATGCTTTATTAAACTCCTATGCACTCCTCGTATTAAAAAAACGAAACAAAACAAATTATCTCATAGAGCATTACAATTAATGCAGGATAAAAACATGCCGCTGAACCTCGTACCTGTTGCTGGAATGAAGTTCACCACGTACGACAAGGCATGGGACTTTTACAACAATTATGCAAGATGTGCAGGGTTTGGCATATGCAAGAGGGCAAAACACAGGACAAATGCCTACATTGTCTGCTCAAGAGAAGGGGCGCAGAAGCAGACTGTGTCAGATTATCACCGGGTACGTCAGAAGACATCAAAAAGGATTGGCTGCAAGGCAAAGATTAGAGTCAAAAAAGGAAGGATGGAAAATTTGTGATAGAAATGGTTCAACTCAACCACAATCACAAGATGCTGGAAAGCCCCGGGATGCTTTTGCACATGCGATCGCACAAAAAAGACGATCCTTTGATACACCAGTTAGTGAAAGACATGCAATTGGACAACCACACACATGCTCAGATGATGTCGACGCCGTCGCGTATGTCCGGTGGTCTGCAATACATGGGACATACTAGCCGCGACTGGGTAAACAATTAAGCACGTAACAGAGCATATCTCTTGAGCATTCTGTTGGTAATTATTCCCTGTTTGATGATATGAGTTTGCATTGTGTCTGAAAATGCAGGAAACAGAAGTTTGCCAGAGAAGAGTCTGAAGATGATGTCAAGAAACTTCTGGATTTCTTTGAGAAAATGCAGAAGATAAACCCAGAGTTCTTCTATGATTATGATGTTGATGCAGATAACCGTGTAAGAAACATCTTTTGGGCGAACGCAAGTTGCAAAGGATCGTATGAAGATTTTGGAGACTGCGTTACATTTGACACGACGTATAAAACTAACAAATTCCACATGCCGCTGGGAGTCTTTGTGGGGGTGAACCATCATCTACAGAGCACCATATTTGCTGTTGCACTCGTGCGAGATGAAACAATACCATCATTCGAGTGGGTTTTCAAAACCTTTCTAAGGTGTATGAACAACAAGCCGCCAATCTGCATGCTCACAGGTACAAAAAAAACACCTGCATACTTACGTTTGTTTGGTGCACTTATATTTCTTCCATCTATCTTGCACACACGCAAACAACTTAATAAAAAAACACTGTTTGTGACTTCTCAGACCAGTGTTCTTCGATGAAGGCAGCATTAAAAACTATCCTCCCACAAACTCTGCATAAGCTGTGTCGGTGGCATATCATGAAGAAGTACAAAAACCACCTCGCCTTGCTGTATAAGGCGCACGAGAAACTCAAGGATGAACTCAATGCGGTGCTGAACCACCCACTAATGCCGTCAGAATTTGAACAAGCATGGAAGAACCTCATTCAGAGGTACAACTTGCAAGACGACGAAGTGATGAATTCGCTGTGGGATGACAGGCACGAGTGAATCTCGGCTTACTACAAGGAAATTTTCTGTACTCGGATGACTTCCACACAGAGAAGCGAGAGCATGAACCGCATACTGAAGAAATTTTTTGTCAAGGAGAAGCATGATCTCCATCTGTTTGCTCAGTAGGTGGATAAGTGCATTCAGACCAGGAAGGCCGTCGAGCACGCAGAGACAGTAGCAAATGAGGTAAACAAAATGTCAATCAAAAACTGCTAAAATATGACTACAAAAACAAACAATTTTTTCATTTCTCTGGTTCGTAACAGTGCATTTGTGATCATGCAGTCAGAGGTAAAAACAACAACCAAGTTTGGGTTCGAAGTTCAGCTATCAAAAGTGTATACAAGGGCAGTGTTTGCAGATTTCAAAGAAACACTCTACCGTAGCACTGCATTCAGAGCAGAACGGTGCCCTGAGAGCCCGACAAAGTATCTCGTACACCACTACAACAGAACGGATGCATTTGACTGGGCAAGGCATAATTTCCAAGTGGTCGCTGATGAAGAGAAATGTGTCTACGAATGTGAGTGCAAACTCTGGACACACACAGGTGAGACTCCTAGCAAAAAAAATTCTAGATTCTGATAGTCATGCACGAAAGCTCACTTACTGAACTTTAAAAGTCCACATGCATGAGTAATTCACAAAACCAAATGAAGTTCACTTCTTTAAAAATGAACAAATAACGAAAACAAATATGTGTTTACTAATTTCATGCAGTTCACTTACAAAACCAAAAAAAATCGTGTGTTTGTTCGCAGGGCTCTTTTGCGTCCATGTGTTATGCATGCTTTCTCATTTGAGAGTACTCAAGATTCCTGAGGTGTACATCATGAAAAGATACACCCGTAACGCAAGATCAGATGCAAGGTTTGACAGAAGAGACTACGAACAAACACCACCGATGGAACCTCACTTTTTGCCGTAGAAAATTGCTGACAGAAACAACAATGGACCTTGCAAACAGAGCGACAAGGTCCGATGCTGGGTGGCACAGAGCGTTGTCTGGTATGAAGGCACTGATCGAGGAAGTTGACGTGCTCAATGAAGAAGAAGAAGAAGCAACAAAACTAAAGCAAGCAGAGAAATCCCATCATGACAATAATGCCGAGCAAGTAGAAAATACTGAACACAACAGAACTGGTGCTATCAAAAAAGAAATAATTCTTCCACCTCCTGTTTCAAACACAAGAGGAAGGAAGAAAGGGGGCGACGCAACCCAGAAAAAGGTGGCATGCAAGGAGAAAAATGATGACAAAAATAGTAAGCCACAGCCTGAGCTGGACAGTGATGGTCACCCACTGGGATAAGAATGTGCAGAACATGTAATGAAATCAGCGGCCACAATTCCAGGACGTGTACAAAAATAAATGAACAAGAAAAACAAGGACATGGCGATGCACAACCAAACAGAAATTCCACTCACAACACTAAGAAATGGACGAAACCGAGATGTTGTAGCATCTGCAAAAAGAGGAAGAGACACAATTCAAGAACCTGCCTCAAAAGAAAAAGAAAAAGATCAGAAAATGAGGAAGACGAAGAAGATGAGATCAAAGAAGAAGATGGTGACACAACTGAAGAAGAAATGGCTTATGAAGAAGCAGATGGAGAAGAGGAAGAAGAAGAAGAGAGTGAAGAGGATGAAGAACGTGAAGAAACTGAAGAAACAATGACTTATGAAGAAACAGATGATGAAGATGATGAAGATGAAGAAGAGAGTGAAGAGGACGAAGAACATGAAGAAACAACGCCAACAAGACCACCCCAAGGAAATACTGTTGTACAGAAAAAACCAAGAACAACACCACTTTCAAAAAACAAGGTAGGAGCAAAGAAGGATGCAGTTCACAGCGCTAGAAAACGAAAACCACCATCAACCAACACGCGGGGATCAAAGAAGGATGTAGTTCTCAGCACTGGAAAACGAAAGAAGCCAACAACCAGTATGCGGGGAGCAAAGAAGGATGTAGTCCGCAGCACTGAAAAACCAAAGCAGCCATCAACCAGCACGCGGGTATCAAAGAAGGATGCAGTTTGCAGCACTGAAAAACCAAAGCAGCCATCAACCAGCACACGGGGAGCAAAGAAGGATGTAGTTTGCAGCGCTGAAAAACGAAAGCAGCCCTCAACCAACACACGAGGGGCTACAAATACAAAGGTGCAGAGACAAGAACCAGCAACACCGCCACGGAAAACAAAACAAAGTGCGACATTAGACACGCTCCAGTCACCGCACAGAAGCAGCAGGTTAACGACCAAATAGATGAACTTTAATAAATTAATCATATGCATAGCAGTTTGCTTATCTCTATGACTTATGTATCAGTTTAAATTTTGTGTAAACACAAATTTCCCGTTGACTATGAGTTATTCAACTAAACCATGTAAAGAGAAAATGGTATATAGAGTATACCATATATATAGCAGTCTAGAGTAAAACATTGACACATTTTGATTCAAAAACCATGTAAAAATGCTGTTAGCTTACTGGTAGCACGAAGTTCAGAATAATAATTGAAGCGGTTCAGATCAAAAAAGTGCTTATTACAAAACACATTAGAAAGATGAAGCGTTCAACACGCAAAAGTACTTATTACAAATCAACCTCATAACCTTAGCCAATCATGTCAAACGTGATTCTAACCGTACGATCCTCGAGTTCAAAGAAGTTGAGGACAACAACTTGCTCAGACTTCAGGCCATTATCAATGACAAATTCCTTCCACCCTTTCTGCAGACACAGCTGCCCGTCAACGCCTACACTGTACTTGGCTGGTTTAAGGTATCCATTACCAAGAACAACTTGAAGAATTCCTTTCTTCTTGAGCCGGACATACCTAACAGCTCGTTGAGGAATTTTCTGCAAAAAATAATAAAACTGTTTGAGAACGATACTAGCAGTACAATTCTCATACTGTGCATAGAGCTAGATGAAGTGCATAATAGTCCAACAAGTAGTACAGATAAAACACATTTCAATATGCAGTATGAGACTTGCAAATATGCAGTACGCTTCGAACTATCATGCAATACTAGAAAGTAGCTACATGTAGTACACACCATACAAATTGGGAAAAAATGTGGAAACATGTAGTGCTCAGCTAATATATAAGCAGTTCACATATTGTAACCATGTAAACTAAAACACAAGCTGCATGCACACAAGCAAAAAAAAATAAAAAAAGAAATAAGAACACATTGCAGTACACTTCAAAAAACAAAAAAAAGTGCGTTCCTAAAATACTAAAAGTTCAGAATACAATAGAATTATACAAAAAAACAAAGAAAAAATCATATCTAACGAAACATACCATCTTGTAGTGAGTCTCCACATCTGTTGGCGTAAGTTGATGGACAAAAGGACTCGTCAGCCAAGGCCACGCCGAAGCAGGGCAGAATAGAATGCAGAAACATTGATCTAACCCATATCCAATCCTTCCGTGAATACTGTACCATATGCAAGCTGCTCGGCTCGTCCAGTTCGGCACAATACCTTCCCACCACGACGAGCACGACGGGCCTGCGAGCAAGCTGAACAATCGCAGTGCGTTGGCACACCACAACCATGGCCGCAGCAGAAGAGATACACGCAGGGGCCTGGAGCCATCGCAACAAAAACCTAGAAAAGCAAAAAAATAATTATAGGCTGGAGAAAGGAGAGAACTTGCGGCTAGAGGACAAATGAAATGCAAAGGAAGGGTATAAGTTAGCCTTCATTTATATAAGAGGAATGCAAAAAGGCCAGAACTGAAAATTAAAGGGGACTTAATGAAAATTATGATCCCAAGAATAAAGGACAATCAATAAAGGCTTATGTTACCAAAGAAAAAGGAACCAAAAAAGAAGGTGTACTTTGACTGCAGCAATTCCCACGAACAAAACCGCAGATCATTAAATAATAATACTCTAAAAAATTATAATCCACAGACCATTTTATGTGTGCAGTTCTCCAAATTCCTACCAGGAAGTTCACTATATGTGTGCATGAAGTGCAGTAGATGCTCAAAATGAAGCAAAAGAGAAGCACTTTCACGCAATGCACAAAGCAAAAATTACAACACCTGATGTAATCCTTAAATGTAAGTCATGCAGTCCGCAGCGTTGGCATAGCCAGTCACAACTTTTTGGCACAAAGAAGGATGCACACAGTGCAAAATGTGTACACCTGCAGCACAGGACTATGACGAATGCAGTGCACATAGGGGCACAAAAGCAGTGCACACCCGTACACTTAAGAAAAAAGGATACGTAAGAGGAAAAGCAATAAAGAAAAATGATAGCCATGGAGTGCACAAAAATGTAGCGCAAAACACGTGCAGTATGAAATGCATGCACATGCAGTACTAAAACTAAATCAATGCAGTGCATGGATGATTTACTAAAAAGCAGTGCACGCCCAAGCATTGAAAAAGATACAAAGGAAAAAAATTGACCGCCCAAGTGAGCCGGCCCCAGCCAGTCTCGTAGTAGGTCTGCACCCACAGAAGGCGAGTCGTTCTGAGTCACAATGCATGAGGCCGACCACACATGGGCCCACAGGTCAGAGAGCATATAGCTGCGAGCGCCGTGTATAAGCACCCAAATAAGTAACCAGAGGAGTTCGACCGGTATGCCTAGCCAGCGCTTATAAACAGGTCGGACGCACCTTCCGTAGGCGAGGTGGGACTAAACATTAGGACGCACACACAACGAACCGGGAACCAGCCATGCTCACAGGCCGACTTGGGCCCAAATGCATCTCTTCACTACCCGAACATAGGCCCAACAAGGCCGACTAAGAAAAAACAATAAGTTCAAAAAAATGGGGAGGGATCCCACCCCCTTTCCCTACCCCTCCGTACCAGGGACTGCAGTAAGTACAGGCAAAAACAAGATGCAGTACGTAGCGGTAAAAAATGCAGTGCATACAGTTACGCGATGCAGTTCGGCATGGCAATCCAGTTCCCGATTACCTACATGAATAAATACACGGCATAGAACACAGCGAAAAACTCGTCAAATAGCGGAATACATTGTACTTTTTTCAGGGGCTGCACCAAGGACACGCAAAAATGGTGAACTACGCACATGTAGACACAAATGCAGTTCTGTATTGTAGAAGATGCATTGTAGGCTTATAACGAATGCAGTTCATTATCACACAGGATGCATGTATATACGTAACAAAAAGCACGTTCGCACAGAAAGGATGGTTAAAAAAATTTACTAATCAAAAATAAAATAAAACCACGTTAATAAAAAAACACGTCCGCATACAACCACCCAATTGGAGCAGTTCCATCGCCACAAGCTCACGATCACAGATGCAACACCAACCCACGATCTGCACAACCGCATCGTCAGCATGATCGTGCAGTTCATCCGACGCGGCCATCCCACCCCGCGCCCTCCCCTTAACTTCAGACCCCTGCCAAAGGCCTTCTCATCCACAATAACACAAGTATCCATTGCGCTGCCACCAAATCGCTCCATATCAACGCAAAAGCACCAAGCCCTGCTACCGGCGATGACGTTCACCAACGAGTACAAGGGCGACAAGGCCGTGGAGGCACACGGCAACACCAAGTTGCACGTTATCCACACCAATGACAAGAAGCAGATGGCGATCTCCCTCACGTAGTACAAGCGCCACCTCAGCCTCCAGCGCCACAAGATTGTTGGCATTGATCTTGAGTACGACAACGAGCCTAAAGCAATGCAGAAACCCGCCCTTTGCCACCTCTCCATCGGCAAGGATCACCCGGTGCTGCTCTTCCAAATGAGCGCCTCTGAAAGGTGCACCGTCTTTGACAACTTCCTCGCCGACCCCAGGTACACCTTTGCAGGCTTCTCCATCGACGGCGACAAAACCAGGCTAGAGCGCATCAAACTGGAGGTCACCAACTTTGTCGACATCCAGAAGGAGTGGAGGGTGCCTGAGGCAACCAAGGCGTTGGACTCCCTTGGAGACGTCTACGACATGCTCATCGATGACTACTACAACAACATGAAGAAGAAGATCACCGACGACGAGCACAAGCGCTGGGCCACCCTGCCTCTATCCATGAGGCACATCGAGTACGTGGCAAAGGACGCTTATGCAGCGTACGAGATATGGAACCACATCACCCTCACCCAGGACGGCCTTTGCCGTGCAAAGCTGGAGAAGGAGGAGCCCCCGAAGAAGCGCGCCAGGAGAAGCTGGGGATGGGAAGAGCTTAACTGGTGAAGAAGAAGATGGTGCCGGCCAAGAGCCAACAATGCCAGCGTCGTTTTAGAATTATCATCAAATTTGCTTTATGTTGTTTGCTTATGTATCGTTAGTTTGCTTGTGTGCTGAACTTAGTTTGCTTGCCATGCAGAATCACTTGTAATGATGAACTTTGATTATGTTAGTTTGCTTTCTATTCAACTTAGTTTGCTGGTGATGAAATTGTCGTACAGAATGCAAACAGGACGCATGCAGTGCAAGTTGTGTACGAATGCAGTACAGACTCTGTCGAATGAAGTCTTAACATACCCAACAAAGCAGTGCACGAACCTAACTTTGAAAAAAAAAAGAATACATAAGAGCAAAAACACAAAAAGAAAAACGCAAACACGTAAATAATCAATGCAATGCAGAAATATATGAACACGCAGTACAGAACCATAATCAATGAAGTACAAGTATGATTTACTAAGCAGTGCACTCTCATACATTGGAAAACAAAGACTATATAATAGCAAAAACACGGAAACAGAAAATGAGAACTGTACATGCAATACGGAATGCGTGCACATGCAGTACAGAACCTTGATCAATGCAGTGCATGCATCGACATTGAAAAAACACCTAAGACAGAAAAATACAAAGAAAAAAAATTGACCACCCAAGTGCTACTGGCCCCAGCCAGTCTCGTAATAGGTCTGCACCCACAGAAGGCAAGTCGTTCTGAGTCACAACGCATGGCGCCGGCCACACATGGGCCCACAGGTCAGAGAGCATAGAGCTGCGAGCGCCGTGTATAAGCGCCCAAATAAGTAACAAGAGGAGTTCGATATAGCGGCCTTGCCAGCGCTTATAAACATGTCGAGGGCGCCTTCCGCGGGCGAGGTGGACTAAGCATTAGACCGCATACTGCGCACTAGGAACCAGCCGTGCTCACAGGCCGACTTGGGCCCAAATGCGTCTTCACTATCCGAACACAGGGCCAACAAGGCCCACTAAGAAAAAACAATAAGTTCAAAAATAAAACATCAAAAATAAAAATGAGAAACATTTTTTAAATGAATAACAACAAACAAAAAAATGTGTGTCGGCACTGCCAGAAACTATTAATAAATAAAACGCAGGAAGCCCGATGTCAACATACAAATGCAGTCCGCGACGTACAACAATGCAGTTCTCCACGTGGAAGCACGACGTATTCTTTTTTTCTTCCGAATTGCAGTTATCTTCACTCTGCAATGCAGTATGGCTAAAATGAAGAATGCAACCCTGTTACTTAAGCAAAGCAGTCCGACACCCCTACCCACAGTACCCTCCATCCACACAAAAGCTGTATTACCGCAAAAATCAAGAGAACAAAAGAAAGAACGCCATCAAGAGAAGAAAAGAAAGTACATCTGTGTGAATCCTAATCCGATATAGTGCAGTACACTATGTGGACCTGAGCAGTTCTGTTCTGATAGCAAAGAAGTGCACTGACTTGGACAATTCACCGAAAACACAATCATCACATTTTCTGACAGTTGCGTCAATACATTGAACTATTCATGAAAAAAGAGGCGACGACGTTCCGGATTTCCAACGCACTAACAGAGCCTCCTCATAGCGGAACCTCTCTGCAGTTGCCACGTAACTTAAAACAGATCCCCACCACGCTATCGCCCCGCTCCACCTCTCCCATGTCATGTCAAGGAGAGCAGAGGAGAGCAGAGGAGAAAACACAGCTGCTTCGTCCCCCCAAAAACCCCATTGCATCTTCTTCTCCACACTTCCTCTCACTAACCTCTCTCTCTAGAACAAACACGAGAGAGTAGGGGAGTGTCGTGGCGGATGCACCTCTGTACAAGCAGCGCCGCAAGTACACCAGGGAGCTCCATGACATCGACCTCCACGGCAATCACAAGCTCCACGTCCTTTGCACAAGCAAGGGCAAAGACGTGGACAAAATGCTATCCATGTTCAGGAGGAAGCTCGGCGGAATGCCCATCAAACTAGTCGGCGTTGATGTCGAGTACATGCACTACATGAAGCCACAGCGAGCAGCAGTGCTCCAGCTATGCGTAGAAAAAGAATGCCTTGTCTACCACATCTCTGCAGCTAAAGACAGGTAAGAATAACTACCAATCTGTTCTATTGCTTGTCAATATTGATTCTAGATTTTCTTCACTGCAATTGCCAAATATTTAAACTTTGGTTCTCATTTTTGAAAAGCATGGCATATGAATTCATTGACAGTTTTCATCTGGCTCCATGTATGTCACTCATGTGTTCAATTCTTGAATTATATGATCTAGCAATACACGCAGTTTAATTCTGTTTTACCAAATACAAATTATTTGGCTGAACAATAGAAAACTGCAACATTACCATACAAAACATGTATGAAATTAGGTTCAAGAATACAAGCATACACAAAACATGCATTGTTTATGCAATCTATTATCAGATTTACTAGTTATGTTGAACAAAGTATTAGCAACTACTCAATGCAACAGATTCAGATATTCATATTGCAGTTCAGTTTCAGAAAAAACAAAAAAACATTGGTAGTTCTAAAGAAATAAACTATATTCACTCTATACAAACATATTGCAGGCCAATGGAACTAGACAAATTCCTCATGAATGATGAGTACACCTTCGTCGGATTCGCTATTGAAGGAGACAAAAGCAAGCTGAAGGTATCTGGTTTGGAGATCAACTCCGACAACTACATTGATATTCAGGTGGAATGGAGAGACCCATACAATAAAAAGAAGTTTGACTCTTTGGCTGATGTTGCCGGCAGGATGATAGACATTCACTACCATGACATGAAGAAAAAAATTAACCGCAAGGAGGACCATACTCTATGGGGATTTTGCCCGCTGCCAGAAAAGCTTATCAAGTATGCGGCAATAGATGCATTCGCCACATACGAGTCATGGAGAATCATCTACGATGTCATAATGGGACTGGACAAGGCAAAAAGAGACAAAGAAGCAAAGAAGAAGAAGAACAAGGCTGTAATCCAATACAGCAACTAGAAAAAATCAGCGCTATGTTTAGTTTCACTTTACTTTAGTCGTTGTTTTGTTCTTTGTTTCATGTATGCAAGCTTTTGATGATGTCCGTTGCTTCATATCGAACATTTCTTTTGTAAAAACAATGTCAGTTTGCTTGTGATCAATTGCTTTCGCAGAAATTAGTTTGTATTAGAACAAGTATCTAGACAACTTTGAAAAATTTAATGTGTGATACCAAAACATACTATTCACATACAAAACATATTCAAAAACAACATTAAACATAAAAATTTAGGCAATCTGACTACAAACTCATACATAAAAAAGAAAAGAATAATGCAGTTCACAATGGTATAAAAAGGAGTACACATGTCTCCACATGCAGTCCACAAATAGTAATTATAGAAAAAGAAAAATTAATATTAATATTTCTAAAAAAATATAATCCGCAGACCATTCTAAACAAACGTGAATACAGTTCACAGAACAAATATAAGGCAGTTCACGAAGTGTATACATGAAGTGCGGAACATGCATAAATGTAGAATGACAAGGGCCGCAACAACTTTCGTGCGGTGCCCAACACACAGACTTGCTACACGAAGTGCAGTACTCAACATTGGTGCAAGCAGTACAAATGACATCATTTGTACTACCACGAAAATATATATCATCCAAAAAGAAAAAAATGCTTCAAATAAGGAAAAAATTGACCACCCAGCTGCAACCAAGCCCCAGACATTTTGTTTTTCCATCAAATGGGATGCACGCAACCCCAGAGCCACACCCCTAAGATAGACATGGGGCGACGGGGTGTGACAGACTCGCCTACGCATACAGCACCGCGGCACGCTGCGTCGCCGCCTGCTCCGGCTCGTTCCAGGCTCGGCCTCGCAGGGGGATGGGGAGCAGGGTCATGACCCCCCTCTCCACCCCCTGCCAGGCCTCGTGCTAATGCATGCAGTGCGCTTGGTTGACAGGCGCAGTGCATACATTCTGTTTTTCCATCAAGTAGTGCGCTTGGTTGACAAGCGCAGTGCGGACATTCTGTTTTTCCATCAAATGGGACACACGCAACCCCAGAGCCACACCCCTAAGATAGACAGGGGGAGACGGGGTGTGACGGACTCACCTACGCATGCGGTGCCGCGGCACGCCACATCGCCGCCTGCTCCGGCTCGTTCCAGGCTCGGCCTCGCAGGGGGATGGGGACGGGGGGTCACGACCCCCTCCCCACCCCCTGCTCGGCCTCGTGCTAACGCACGCAGTGCGCTTGGTTGACAGGCGCAGTGCGGACATTCTATTTTTCCATCAAATGGGATGCACACAATCCCAGAACCACACCCCTAAGATAGAAAGGGGGCGACAGGGTGTGACGGACTCGCCTACGCATGCGGCGCCGCGACACGCCGCTTCGCCGCCTGCTCCGGCTCGTTCCAGGCTCAGCCTCGCAGGGGAAGGGGAGGGGGTTCACGACCTCCCCTCCCCACCCCCTGCTCGGCCTCGCGCTAACGCACGCAGTGCGCTTGGTTGACAGACGCAGTGCGGACATTCTGTTTTTCCATCAAATGGGACGCACGCTACCCCAGAGCCACACCCCTAAGATAGACAGGGGGGCGACGGGGTGTGACGGACTCGCCTACGCATGCGGCGCCATGGCACGCCGCATTGCCGCCTGTTCCGGCTCGTTCCAGGCTCGGCCTCACAGGGGGATGGGGAGGGGAGTCACGACCCCCCTCCCCACCCCCTGTCCGGCCTCGCGCTAATGCACGTAGTGCGCTTGGTTGAAAGGCGTAGTGCGGACATTCTGTTTATCCATCAAATGGGATGCACGCAACCCTAGAGCCACACCCCTAAGATAGACAGGGGGGTAACAGGGTGTGACGGACTCGCCTACGCATGCGGCGCCGCGGCACGCCGCCTGCTCCGGCTCGTTCCAGGCTCGGCCTCGCAGGGGGATTGGGAGGGGGGTCACGACCCCCCTCCCCACCCCCTGCTCGGCCTCGCGCTAACGCACGCAGTGCGTATAGGAGCAATACAAATCTATAGACAACTAAAAAAATTGGGGAGGGGGGCAACCCCCCATCTACCTTACTGTACAAACAATAAAAAAACCAACTACATGACGCAACTTTAGGCAAAAGCTGTGCGTTTTGTTGGACAAAAAAGCAGTGCAGTATCATAAAGCAATGCAGTTTCGGCATGCACACACGTGCAGTGCTGAACTTGTAGACAAAAAAATGTAGTGCTTTTTGTTGGACAAAGAAGTTCGGCATAAAACGCAATGCAGTTTATGGAACGCATAGGATACATATAAGCGTGACAAATGCTAGTTCACATAGAACATGGTCGTCGACAAGAAATAAAAATATATACTTATATATACTGTATGAGTTATTTATATAAAATACACATACACATACAAATTCGTCCACATACATTGCTGCAAAAAGAACAAGAAAAAACACAACGACAGAAAAAAGTCTTTTTCATACATTATCTACCTTAGTCAGCACACACATACACAACATCAAACCCTAGTTCTTGTCCACGCACATGCTTTTGCCCAAGTAGAAAACAGTGCCCAAATGACTGTTACTGCGTCTGGGACTGCGTTTGCGATTGCGACAGGGAAGTGAGCTCGAGGTCCGCAATCAAATCACGTACGCGGCATGTCTTCATAACACAACATGTTCGAAGGATTGAACAGCAGCTGGAACATGTACTCCGCCTTCCAATCTTCAACAGCAGGCTGAAAAAAGAAAATAAAAAAAATGCAGACCAGTGATTAAAAAAAGGTTGTCATAAAGAACAAAAAAGTGAAAAAATTAAAATAATAAAAAAAGTAACAAGAAAAAGAAGAAAACAGAGAAGGTGTTACGTCGGATTTCAAAATTTTCTCAACTAGACGTTGGCCGTCATACAACTGCGTCATCCTCAGAACATAGATTCCGCACTCATTTGCTCCCTGCGCTGGCACGACCGGGTAAGAGGGCTTCTCTGCCAATTTAACCCAGTCAGGGTGGTTCTTCGATTTATACATTTTTTCACCATAAATCGCCTTCAGCACCTGAGTCATCCTCCTCATCTGGCAAAAAAAGGAAGCACAAGGTAAAAATAACACACATCACAGATCAAAGTTGCTATTCAGACGAACCAAAAAAATACAAGAGTTGTTATCAAACGTCTAGACAGTCCCTCTTTTAAGTGCACGCGAGGTCATTTCCATTACCCTTTTTTACACAGATTATGGGGGTGTGAGAAAAATGCAGTTCTGTCGCGCATATGTTGCAGTGCACTACATAAAAAATTGTAGTTCTATGTGTGCTAAAATTTGCATGTGCAGTTTACGAAAAAATGCAGTAGGAGAAACACAAAAAAGCTTTACGCTTGGCAAGAAAAAATGACATACCACTTCAGTGCAATCTGCGTGGTAGTCAGTCCTGCGCCACCTTGTCGTGACATCAGGATGGCCAGTGTACTTCCTACTGTCATGGATATCAAGCGTCTGGCGATGCTGGTTCATCGTGTATAAGGAATAATGACCATCCTTGGATCGCGGCATCATAATCTGTTCACATCAAAAAACAAAAATGAAATGAAAAGTTCTTTCGACACGTAGCACCAGGACCACTGTTCCAAAAATAACTATAAAAAGAAATGCAACAAACCAGGAAAAATAAATGACGGAAAACAATGAACTTACCAGTTTTGCATCCAACAGGTTTGCGTCATCGCTCACAAAAACTTGAACTGCTTAACTGCATCTTCTAAAACAAACGAGCTATGCACAACTGGCAACACAGGATTTCCGTCATTATCTCTCGCCACAAAGGTTTCCATTTGAAGAACGTACTGCACAGAAAAAAGAACAAAAAAAGGACATGAAAAAAAAGAATAAACAATGCAAGCAGGCATGGACATGAAAAAGCCAGTACAATAGGAAAGAATGACAGCAAACGTTTACCGTGATAAATAAAGGTGAAAGTAGCACACGTTCACCGGATTGATAAGCTAAACCCAATTCAGGGTCTTGCTTCCAGTACTTGATGACAAAATCCATGAGATACGAATCCATTAAAGCTCCTTTGCCAAATGTATCATAGATATAGTCGACATTGTAAGTATCGACATCACCAAAAGGACTATGCACCATAAAGAACGCGTTCCTGCAGTAAACACACACAGATGGGATCAATAAAATTAGAATTAAAATCAAAACACACAAAAAGGATGAAGGGCACACACATCACATAAAACTTACTCGCGGTATTTGGTTACAAAATCTTTGCTGAGAACAAGATCCTTTATTTTAATCGCCTCATCAATATATTTGAACCTCGGAGGCTTCAATTTCTCTATAGAGCATCTCAACTTAAAAGCCCTCTCACCTGCCCTCTTGTTCGAAAATACTTCAACCTCATCCAAAGGAGGACGATTAATTGCTGCACTCCTAGTCCTAGTGACACGTGCACACGGCGTAACAAAATCATCATCATCAACATCATATACATCGTCTGGAGAGCTAGGTAGAGAGACACTTCCACCATCACGTCCATACGCCACATTTGTGTTCAAACCATCTCCAGCCAAAGAACCAGAATTATCTGGAGAGATTTCAATGACACAATCCTCCATAACCACCTAAAAACCCTAGGACTCAAAAAGTGACGTACAGCCTTCATGAAGCCCCCCATCAAAAACTAAAAACGTGCAGAAAAAACATGGAAGCACTCAGCACAAAATACAAAAACCAAAAAAACATGTATACAGAAAAATAGAATGCAGTCCACTTGTATACAACAATGCAGCCAACTTGTCTACAGCATCGCAGCACACTTCTCTACATCAATGCAGTCCACTTGTATACAGCAATGCAGCCAACTTGTCTACAGCATCGCAGCACACTTCTCTACATCAATGCAATCTACTTCTATACAGCAATGCAGCCCACTTGTCTACAGCATCGCAGGCCATTTATGTACATCAATGCAGTCTACTTGTATACAGCAATGCAACCCACTTGTCTACAGCATTGTAGCACACTAGTCTACATTAAATGCAGCACACTTGTCTACAGCAATGCAGCCCACACTTCTCTACAATAATGCAGCCCACATATAAAGAACAATGCAGCCCACATATAAAGAAAATGCAGCTCACTTGACCATAACGAAGCGAAACCAAGCAGTAGACAAAAAAATAAAATAAAGGGAGGATAAAGAAGTTCAATAAAACAACCTTTATCTGCAAAAATTAGAAGTGATGTTAAATCAAGGCAACACTTCCTGGATGTTAGCCAGCTATAGAGCATGGCCTTTCTGATGTAGCCAATGTGCTCCACCCCAAACTTAGCAACTCGAACACCATCCTAGGTCTTCAAGAATTGAAACATATAGAATCCACAATCATGCCTGCAATAAAAGAATAAAATACATCAGTTTCACAAAAATGAAGTGAAAAAAAAACTTGAGTAGTATGACACAGAAGGGCTGTACAGAACGCACCCATTTGGCTGCATTGGGATAATGACATGTTTCAACACAAATCTATCAAGTGTAGGAGGATTTAGCGGCTCATCGGAACTTGAGCTTCCTTCTTTCCATGCACGCTTGATATTTTTAACCATCCTCCTAAAAACCCTGACCGCATCAGGGCTGCCAGGTTTGTTGAGCGAGTCAGGAAATTCAAACCGCCTTTCTTTCACATTTAACGCAACTACACAATAATGACCAACACCATCCCTCGTATCTGGCGGATCAAAAGTTGCAACAAGGACGTGTTGGAAGCACGAATAAATAAATAAAATTATTATAAGAAGAAAAAACAGAACACTATAAAAACAAATAGACGAAATATAATTTTCAACACATAAAAACGTCTCTCACCATATCCTTTTTATAAACACGCTCCTCGGCTTTTGAGGAGAACATCATTTTAGCACTCCCGCCTACAGTACCACCATTCCAAATATTTATCTGCTGAAACAAAACCAAAAATCAAATAGTGCTCAAGCAAATAGGTTGTCGCACGAAATCAGAAAATAAAATCAAAAAATCAAACAAAAATTTCTGCATTCTTACACAAATATGGTACGGGGCAACCATTGTCGGAGATCCCTTAAACTTATCTACCAGCAAAGAAACCCCAAGATCTACAAGCCTTGTAGTGAGCATCCCTTTATCCCAAAAGGATTGACCAACTTCGCCAATGCTAATATCACCCATCTCAGTTTTAAAAGCAATCATGTCCCTGAATTTTTCATGAAAAACTGAAACATAAGATACTAAAAAAATAACAACAAAGAAAAAGGGGTAAATACCAAAATTAGAAAATACATATGAACAAAACAATTTCTAAAAAACCATACTTCTTCTTCTTGTCCTTCCGAGCCCTCGTAACAGCAGCGTACAACTCATTGTTTCTTTTCAGAAGAGCTGGATCAATGCTCGACGGTGTCACAACAGGAAGTTCGTCATCTGTAATAAAAAAGATGAAGTTCACTTATCCAAAGAATGAAGTTTAAATATTAAGATAAGGAAATTCTGCTATCTATTCTGAAAATCATAGACAAAAGATCAAGTTTCACTTATCATTAAACATCTAATACAGATACCATAGTAATTAAACAACATGAATGAGAAAAACTTCAACTGCACTATTAAAAAAAACTCTTGCCTTCATTGTCAGAGTCTTCAGGCTGTTGTTCTTCAGAGCGGAGCAAAATATTTTCTTGCATAGGTTGCGACGAATCCACCACAACCTCACTGGACTGCCCTTCTGCAGCAACATCAGCATTCTCTGGATTTACAACAGTCTGGTCAACGGCAACGTCCTTAGATACTTCAGCTACATGAGGCTCCAGAACATCGTTGGACACCAGACAAACAGGGGAAGCAACAACACTAGCAGCAGGGCCGACACTCTCCAGTGGCTTTTCAATGCCAACATCAGAATCTTCATGCCGACTGGTGGGAACAGCATCATGGGATCCTTCAGCTACAGAAGGATCTGCACAGTCAACGGCAACCGATGCAGAAGCATCAACACTGCCACGGCCATCAACGGCACAACTGCCCTGATTCAGATCAACGTGAACTTCCACGTTTTTTTCTCCAACCTGTGGAAAGTTTAAAAAACACACAGTAACACAAAAATGAGCGTGGGGATAATTAACACAACAACACACACACACTTATGTCAAAGAATGCTGACAACATACACAGAACAACTACAGTCCACATATGCAAAACAACTGCAACACACGTGTGTCAAAACAACTACAACTGCAACCCACATATACATAAAAAAGAACTGCAGTTCACTTTGTCAAACACTGCAGTTTAGTTATGTTAAATACTGAAGCTCACGTATGTAAAACAGTATGGACCTCGCATGCGAAAAGAACTGTAGTTCACTTCTGTCAAACAATGAAGCTCACACATGTAAAACTATTGCAGCTAACATATGTAAATGAAAATGCATATGAGTGAACATAACAGCGTACATCAAGTTTATAACAAACAACAAAAAATTAGATTACAACCCACTAACAGAACAAGTAATATAACTATACCTTATCAGCTACAACATCCAGAGGGGACGATGCATCAGCCAAGACCTCATCCTTCCAGAGCCATCGTAGGTCTCTTTGTGCACATCACAAGCAGCAACACCAGTCTACGGGCATAGAACAAACCAAAAACGAGAAATAAGATGGTACCGACCAAAAAAGAAAAAACTTCAACTATGCACAAGCAGTACACACTTTACAACAGTGAAGTACACAAAAAACAATAAAAATGGGAAGCAAACAAATGCAAGTTCAAAGAAAAGGGACGCATGGCAGAACAGACATGGCAGAAGTACTTGTACCTGACCAACTCCATCGTCTCTAGTTCCATCGACACCAGAAGATTCCACTCCAGCCTATAACAAAAAAAACAAAAATAGTGAGGAGCAGTCAACATAATACACAAAAAAGAGGTTCAAAGCCGCAAAAAACCTAGAACATACATTGTCAGCGCCAACGCCAGCGTCCTGACGGGTCATTTCGTCCAAAATATGCCCAGCATCCTTCTCATACCGACCGCATTTTTCTTCCTGTGAATGTCTCAATTGAGCATACGAAGACCGAACATTCGTCACTGCAATCTTCAGGCTTTCAATCACGCCACAATCAAAATTGTGAGCAGCAACAATATCTTCATCTCGTGGGCCATGGCCAACAGGGAAAAAACCAGCAACTGTCCTCAACCTGTCACCAGAGGTTGGCAAATCTTCAGTCAACTTCAAAACCTTTAGAAGAAGCTCATCAATCTCCTCGTGTTTTTTGCCGCCAAAAAATGTCTGTTTATAAGAGCTTCTATTATCAAACATCTGTCGAGCCATGAAACCACGAGTATGCGGCACCTCATCATCACAGGCAGGAAGCTGGCTACAGATAGGCTCATAAAACCTAGCATGAGTGCTAGGCCCCGCATCAGAGCTGTCGTGTACAACTGCAACAGGACGGTTGTACACAATATCACCTGACGCCTTCCACTGCAAAAAAAGACAACAGGCAAAGAGAAGTACACATGTGAGTACTAGAAAAGTTCACATTTATAATGGCTGGACATTGTTTTAAAAAAATCTGATATTAAAAAATCAGATGCACTAACCGGCAGCTTCCCAAATTTGTAACTTTCCAAGTAAATCTTTCCCTTCACAAGCACATCCTCATTGTACAACTTCATCAGGTCCTTGGTCGTCAGGTATGACGCACGTGGCGTCAACGTGTGCATGACTGAAAATTTGCGAAGCTTCAAGCAGTCAAGATACATAATCAGGGGGACAATGGCACAACCCTCTGCACAATTCTGCTTGCTGCCTTCTGTTTGCCACCTCACCACAGCTGCCTGCAACTCATCAACAACAAGCTGGCAAAAGTCCATCTGAGCCATAGCCGCATAATCCATGTTCTCTTGCATCGCAGCAACTCTACCCAAATGAACTGCAGGCCTGGGGCACAACAAATTCTGGTAAAGTATCAGGAAGAACACCTTCACAGCAAGGTCAACAGTCACATAATCATCTTCCTCCACCAACACCTTCAACTTCTCAAGCAAGTCCTTGACACCTATACTTTTTGAACGGTTAAAGCCAAGCTCATCCTTGAGGGCAGTCAACGATTCATCATGACCACTCGAAGCAGGCATGGGTGCAGTGTGACGTCCCATAGGTAAATCAAAAATGTGATGAACTGCATCACGATTGATTCGAAGAACCCTGCCATTCCCAAAGTCCATTACCATGGTGGCAGGGTCAATCACTCCCATCAGATAGCACATAAGAATGCGCGACACATTTTTCTTTACTGTCAGATCAAAGACAACACCAAATCCAGCATCCCTAACACGGCTACAATGCGCCTCTTTCAACAAAGAAGCAGCCTTGCAAACAGTGGGAAGCGACAACCGTACGGTCTTGTTAAATCGAGAATCATCTCCCTCAGCATCATCTTCAGTTGCATTGCTCTTACTAGACTTCTTCCTCTGTGTAAAGGGAAATGCAGTCCACATTAGAAGTATAGTCATAAAAAAAGAGACATAGAAAACACAGAAAGAATGACAATGAAGGAAACAAATGCAGTGCACTTCAACAAACCTTTGGAGCAGCATCCACCTCCTCGCCAGAGTCACCACCAACATCTTCATCGACATCATCACGGGCACGCTTGGGTAGACTCTTAGATGAACCACAGTCTTTGCATCTACAAGGATGAACACCCTTCACATAATCAGCAAGCACAAAGTCATCATCATCAGAGTTGGGACCTTCAGTGACATGTAGTCGCTTGCGCTGAGGATCATCATTTCCACCAGCTTCATCAGTTCTCTTGCCAAGATTCTTCTTCATTCCAGCAACACATGGACTCCGCCGAGGTGTACCACCTTCCTCAGCAACAGTACTCAACCTCTTCTTCTGCAAAGAAGGCTGCTTCACCTTGCCAAATTTGCCACCCTTGGCACCATCTGCAGCTCTCCTCTGCTTCTCCTTCTCCGCAAACTCTTTTGAATCAATTTCAAACCTCAACTTCTTATTGCTTTGCTTCAACACATATTGACGAAGTTTTTACAAGACCATCCAATCCTGTGTAACTTCCTCTGTACCTTCAACAGACTGCGATTGTGTTTCAGACAAGACGGTACGTCTCTGATCAAAGCTCACACCAACATTACTGTCTGCAAAATAATGGTCAATCAATTGAGTAACCTCCTCAAACCCAGGCGCCCCAGCATGGAAAACAGATACTGCGTCAAAATGAAGTTTGACTATGCTCCTTAAAAAGTGCACAAAAAAACAAATGCAATACAGTTAGACATATAAATGCAGTGCTCCAACCATAAGCTCAAAATAAAAAACAATGCATTGTACAAAAAACTTGAATAAAACAACAATGCAGTTCACACATACATATAGTGGAGTTCACATATACAAATAAATGCAATGCTGCATACACTAACTTCACGATTGTTCCCAACAAAATGTCGGACTAGATAAAAGAAGGCAACACCAATTTGTACAACATCAAGCAACCAGCATACACAAAAATAAACAAATCAATCACATACCATAAGGAGGGGCCACACTTATGGGAGAAGATTCAATCGGCGAATTCACTTGATGTCCTCCCTCGACACCATGATCCTTACCACCAGGACAAGGAGAGTCAATTGGTGTATCATTATGAGCATTGCAATCACCTACTGGATTCAAAAAAACCAGAAAACAGAAATTACAAAACATCACATGACAAAATAATGCAAACGAACGCTGACAACTAACAGAGCATAAACCAATATGCAGGATGAATTAGGAAACTAGATAAACATCAAACAAAATAAACAAAGCCTAAAATAAGCACTCCACATACCCTGAACTCCTTCTCCCACTCTGCTCGGCGAAGACATGGCGTTTCCCTGCAGCACAAGGACGAAGTGACAGACATAAGCAACAAAATCGGCGAAAATCTCACGAAACCCTAGATCCACATTGCTACACACGACTATCGACTTCAAAACGAGATAAAATCGACTGCCTACGGAAAAATTACACAAGCAAAAAGAGCGACAGCAACTACGAGAATCACAAAACAAGACGAGGGGACGATCAAGACTGAGGCCAAGCGGAACGTACCACAAAAAAGGGTGCAGCGACGGCGGCGGGAAGGGGGGAGGGGGGGCGGCGACGGGAACAGACAGGAAAGGGCTGCGGGAGCACAGCGGCAAGGGCTCACGGAGCGGACAGCGACGCGGAATGCAGGAATAAGGACCTCTTGAGGGCGGCGGTTCCTCGGGCGATGGCGGTTGCTGTGGGCGACGGCGGTTTTGCTCGAGGGAGAGATGCCTCGGGAGAAACTACAAGAGAGGAGAGGGGATTGTTCTCGGTCTTCTCCCCTGACAGCGGAGCGGTGGAATAGCCTGGAAGGGATACGTAGGAGGCCCGCGTGTCGCAAAAAGGGTCACAAAAAAGGGCCGGCCCAAAAACGGCCCGGATAAAATAAGCCAGACTACATCAAAACACACATATTACTCAAAAACAAAACAAAAACAAAACAAAACGCACATGATGCAGTTCTCTGTGAAGAATCATGAAGTTCAACGGTAAAACAAAATAAAATACATACAGTTCGTAAAAAAGTTAAAATAAAAACAACACGCATGTTAAGAAAACGCATCCGAAAAAAAGTCTACCTTCAAATAAGTTCCACACAAAAAAATGGGGGGGGCGCAACCCCCCCTCCCCTCTCCCCCTACACCTCCGGTACAGTGCAGTAAGCATAGGCAAAAAACAAATGCAATATGTAGCACTAGAAAAATGCAGTGCATTTTGTTACGCGGTGCAGTATGCTATAGCAATCCAGTTCCGCATTACGTAGATGAATATATACACGGCATAGAACACAACGATGAAGAAAAACACGAACAAGGAAATAATATATGCAGTGCGGAAGTACATGAACGTGTAGTACAGAATGATAATCAATGCAGTACAATTGTAATTTGCTAAGCAGTGCAGTCCCATACATTTGAAAAAAAAGATTACAAAAAAGCAAAAACACGGAAACAAAAATGAGAACTGTACATGCAGTACGGAATGCGTTCACATGCAGTACATAACCCAGATCAATGCAGTGTACAGATGATTTACTAAAAAGCAGTGCACGCCCCGACATTGAAAAAAATACAAAGAAAAAAAATTGACCACCCAGATGCTACCGGCTCCAACCAATCTCGTAGTAGGTCCGCGCCCAAAGAAGGCGAGTCGTTCTGAGTCACAATGCATGGGCCGGCCACAAATGGGCCCATAGGTCAGAGACAATAAAGCTGCGAGCGCCGTGTATAAGAGCCCAAATAAGTAACTAGAGGAGTTCGACCGGTATGCCACGCCAGCGCTTATAAACAGGTCAAGCGCGCCTTCCGGCGGCGAGGTGGGACTAAACATTAGAGCGCACACACAGCGAACCAGGAACCATCCGTGCTCACAGGCCGACTTGGGCCCAAGTGCGTCTCTAAACTACCCGAACACAGGCCTAACAAGGCGGACTAAGAAAAAACAATAAGTTCAAAAAAAAGTGGGCCCCCCCGCCCCCCCTTCCCCTACCCCTCCCGTACCTGGGACTACATTAAGTACAAGCAAAAACAAGATGCAGTACGTGGCGGTAGAAGTATGCAGTACATTCCGTTACGTGATGCAGTTCGCCGTAGCAAGGCAGTGCAAATACGTAGCGGTAGAAAAATGCAGTGCGTTACGTTATGTGATGCAGTGCGGTATGGCAATCTAGTTCCGGATTACCTACATGATTAAATACACGACATAGAACACAGTGAAAAACACCAAAGCCTATAGCAAGGACACGCAAAAAATGATGAAGTACACACATGTATACACAAGTGCAGTTCTGCTTTGTACGCGATGCAGTGCGGAAGTATAAGAAATGCAGTTATGTTGTCACACAATATACATATATAAAACATGAAAAAATGCCCGTTCGCACAGAAAAGTAGTGGTTAAAAAAATTACTAATAAAAAATAAAATAAAACCACCTTAAAAAACACACGTTCGCATACAACCACCCAATCAGAGCAGTTCCATCGCCACAAGCCCACGATCACAGATGCAACACCAACCCACGATCTTCACAACCGCATCGTCAGCGTGATCGTGCAGTTCATCCGACGCGGTCATCCCACCCCGCGCCCTCCCCTTAAATTCAAACCCCTACCAAAGGCCTTCTCATCCACAACAACACAAGTATCCATTGCGCTGCCACCAAATCGCACCATATCCACGCAAAAGCACCAAGCCCTGCTATCGGCGATGGCGTTCACCGACGAGTACAAGGGCGACAAGGTCGTGGAGGCGCACGGCAACACCAAGTTGCACGTTATCCACACCAACGACAAGAAGCAGGTGGTGATCTCCCTCACGCAGTATGAGCGCCACCTCAGCCTCCAGCGCCACAAGATCGTCGGCATTGATCTCGAGTACGACAACGAGCCTGAAGCGACGCAGAAACCCGCCCTCTGCCAGCTCTCCATCGGCAAGAATCACCCGGTGCTGCTCTTCCAAATGAGCGCCTCTGAAAGGTGCACCGTCTTCGACAACTTCGTCGCCGACCCCAGGTACACCTTTGCAGGCTTCTCCATCGACGGCGACAAAACCAGGCTGGAGCGCGTCAAACTGGAGGTCGCCAACTTCGTCGACATCCAGAAGGAGTGGAGGGTGCCCGAGGCAACCAAGGCGTTGGACTCCCTTGGAGACGTCTCCGGCATGCTCATCGACGACTACTACAACAACATGAAGAAGAAGATCACCGACGACGAGCACAAGCGCTGGGCCACCCTGCCTCTGTCCATGAGGCACATCGAGTACGCGGCAAAGGACGCCTACGCAGCGTACGAGATATGGAACCGCATCACCCTCACCAAGGACGGCCTTCGCCGTGCAAAGCTGGAGAAGGAGGAGCCCCCCAAGAAGCACGCTAGGAGCAACTGGGGATGGGAAGAGCCTAACTGGTGAAGAAGAAGATGGTGCCGGCCAAGAGCCAACAATGCCAGCGTCGTTTTAGAATTATCATCAAATTTGCTTTATGTTGTTTGCTTATGTATCGTTAGTTTGCTTGTGTGCTGAACTTAGTTTGCTTGCCATGCAGAATCGCTTGTAATGATGAACTTTGATTATGTTAGTTTGCTTTTTGGTCAACTTAGTTTGCTGGTGATGAAATTGTCGTACAAAACACCTGTGATAATTTGTTTTCTGTTGTCTGCTCATGTATCATTAGATTCGAGCAGTGCACAAAACGAAAATAAGTTGCAGTGTGCAAACAAGACGCATGCAGTGCAAATTGTGTACGAATGCAGTACAGACTATGTCGAATGAAGTTTTAACATAACCAACAAAGCAGTGCACGAACCTAAATTTGAAAAAAGAATACATAAGAGCAAAAACACAAAAGGAAAAATGCAAACACATAAATAATCAATGCAGTGCAGAAATATATGAACGTGCAGTACAGAACCATAATCAATGCATTACGCGTATGATTTACTAAGCAGTGCACTCCCATACATTGGAAAAAAAGATTACATGATAGCAAAAACACGGAAACAAAAAATGAGAACTGTACATGCAGTACGGAATGCGTGCACATGCAGTACAGAACCCTGATCAATGCAGTGCACGCCCCGACATTGAAAAAAACACCTAAGACAGAAAAATACAAAGAAAAAAATTGACCACCCAGGTGCTACCGGCCCCAGCCAGTCTCGTAATAGGTCTGCGCCCACAGAAGGCGAGTCGTTCTGAGTCACAATGCATGGGGCCGGCCACACATGGGCCCACAGGTCAGAGAGCATAGAGCTGCGAGCGCCGTGTATAAGCGCCCAAATAAGTAACAAGAGGAGTTCGATACAGCGGCCTCGCCAGCGCTTATAAACATGTCGGGCGCGCCTTCCGCGGGCGAGGTGGGACTAAACATTAGACCGCACACAGCGCACCGGGAACCAGCCGTGCTCACAGGCCGACTTGGGCCCAATTGCGTCTTCACTACCCGAACACAGGGCCAACAAACAAAAGAGAGGCCACTGAAAATTAAAAAAAATCCTACATACCATACACAAACACAGGCCCAACCACGCGTTCGCAGTTCATCGTGATATGACAATGCAGTTCGCTATTTTCAAGTAAGCAGTCCTGTTGCTTCTCAAATGCATTCGTGTACACTGAATCAGAACCAATCCACCACCTAACACCAACCACAACATTTATTACTTCCATTGCTCAATTGGTTGCATAAAAACTTATCCATTCGTGCTACAGACTAACACAACTCCTCCCCCGTTCCTCATTTTCTTCAAATCGTAGATCTAGGGTTCATCCCATCCACAGCTCTTCTCTGGAATTCCACTGAACCCGCCATGGACAGTAAGTGCGGGTGCTTGGCAAGGATGGCGCCGGTAGCGGACACATGCGTGTACGCAGAAGGTCTAGAGCTCACCGAGTGGCGCAGCATGCTCGGGTGCCTGATGATACCCAACAGGGGGTTTCGTGCGCCATTTCTTCATCGCCTCACAACCGCAGATCTGCAGGAAAGTTGGGTATGTTTTTCCCCTCACAATTTTGGACATAATCTAGCCTGCAAATACACATCTGAATATATAGTTCAATCAATTTGTTCAGTAGTGTCAACAAAATACGAAACAGAATTTGTATTGTTGTTCAGATTTGTTAGCTATTAAGACTAGATGCTTCCACCTATCTTTCTTCAGTACAACACCAAGTATCGAAACTAGTTAGATCAGAATCCCAACACACGAACAAAAAAAGGGTCAGTAGATAAGCGTTGCAGTTATCTTAACATGCTGGAGAAGTACACTATTACTGACATTGCAGTGCAAGCATGTTGCAGTATAATATATATCCTAGTAAAACTAGGGGTCAATTGCGTATATAAGTTTGTTCATACATTGCAACTACTTTAGAAAATAGCAGTCATATATATGTAACTATTTAAGTCAACATAAACAGATCATACTAAGTATAAAAGAAAAACATTTGCTGTTTACTTATAAAATTCTTTTTCCACCCATTCCAATATGCAGAAACTGCCATCCACAATAAAATTTCCTGCTCTGAGTTCAGGGAAGGTTACTTTGGAGACAGAACACAAGAATGGGTATGCAGACATGCAAGCTGACTACCACATCGACTCTGAAGACTGCATCAACATAACTACTGGTTGGAAAGATTTTGTCTCCCAGAATGGCTTTGAGGTCGGAGAAGTGGCCATGGTGTTTTTCTACAAAGAAGAATACTCCATCAAGTTTACAATATTTGCACTCTAGGCTATCTAATATGAAGCAACCAATATTTCTAATGCTTTGGTTATGTTGTATGCTTTTAAAATTATGTCCATCAGACAATTTGAACGATGCCTATTTAATGTATGCAACATCAACTGCCTCATTTTATCATCCTTTTTAGACAGAGTTGCTGCTGGCAGTAATGCAGTTCTCTCAAACACATAGTGTGGTACTAATAATAAAAAAAGCAGCCCTCTGAACAGTAACAATGAAATGCAAATGGTCGAAACTCTTTAGTTAACATATCATGTTCAAAAACAATTCTCATAGTATGCAGTTCAATAAAATTCTTATAATAACTATTCAGCTAACAAAAGCGTATAATGGACCATCCATTCTAATAGCAGAATTGAACATTAACAACACTGCTAATGCAGTATGGAAATGCATATTATGCAGTCATCTAGAACACAGAATGCAGTTTAAGAAAAGAAGAAATCTCATAAGCAGCCATAACCACTGTAATGCAGCTACAACGAAGTACACTACCAAAGAAAATGCAGTGCACTACAACGTATGCCACGATTACAAAAAATAAAATTAAATCAGTAAAACTAAAGACATGTGATAGACTAAAAGAGGTGTTAATTTCACTCGCAATTCCATAACTCGCCTAAAAATTGTACAGCCACTAAACTATAGAAAAATACCCCCGAAAAATTTACACGGAAGACACGGCAACGGGACGAACAACATCAGCTTTCATTTCAAAAATGCGATTCAAAAAATGACAATTATACCCGCAATACAATGAATTCAAACTTATAGCAACAGCAATTACAATATTCAAACACGCATGGACGAGCAAAATCAAAAAAATTGACAAGAACAAAGGAGCGGACGAAGCTCACCCGCCGCAACAATCAAAATAACAAAGAATTGAAAACTAACTCCTAAAAATTAACAAATTATAGAGTGAACGGACCGATTAAAACGAACGCAACCAAAGAACTACTAAAAAATAATATCCGACCACAAAAAAATTGCATCTGACGTGAACACGAACAAACAGAGAAAGCTCGTCCGCCAAATCCCTCGATTTGCAAGCACTCTAGTAGATTTTCCTGCAAATTAGAAAGAATAAAGCTAAAATGACATGCAAACACAAATTGAATCATCCCACAACACCCGATTCCACACAGAAAACGTGGGTGAAACACCAGAAAATGAAGCAGTTCTCCCGTGAAAGCATTGCAGTGCCGGACGTCAAGAAGATGCAGTGCACTTGCATTGAGCATGCAGTTCGAAAGTGTTATCAGAATAGTTATTCTGCTAATATTAGCAGAATAGACCGCCTGTAAATAAATTATCACCCAGGGTGCAGAATAAGTTATTCTTCACTCGAGGTAATCTTACGATCGCTTCCCAAATAAATTACATTTAAAATATAAATAGTTACATGCATATTGGTTCAATATGTAAAATTTGGTATAAAAAGCAAAAATATAGGTTATAAGACCAGAAAAAAAATCACATTTTATGTATATTTTACACTATGTTTTTACATTCATAATTTTACATAACATAAAATATTTTTTAGGGCGAGTACATACTTTCTTACGTTCTGTTTTTATGTATGAAATAAGACAAAATTTATGTAACGTAAAAATATGGTGCATTGATGTCAAAATAGAGAGGGGGTGAAGAATAAGTATTCCTCACCCAAGGTGACGAATAGCGCGACCCTACTAATAGCACACATTTTATTCTTCAGTAGACAGACCGAATCACAAAGCTTATTAGCGGCAATCATCTGTGTTATTATTAGACTTTGCACACATTTCTGATCACGGACCTGTTTGCTGCGTATCACACACACATTGTTTAGATGAACCGTTTCCATTGTGTTACGCAATAAAGGCTGCAAAGAGGGATCTACAGCAACAAGGACTAGCTTCCCTACTGATAGCTCATCTAACAAAACTCCCAAGTTAACTGTGCTGAGGCTGGAGTAGTCATGAGATGGGTGACCGGATGGGAAGTGGACTCAATATTAACTAGTTGGATTGTTTTGTAATTTTTTTTGACATTTTTTGTTTTTTGAACACATGTTGATTGGCTTGAAGAATGTCTATCTTGTTACTTTTTGATAATTGTTTATACGCAAGCAACTAGTTTGCATTTTTCAAAGTTTTTTGTACGAACAGAATCGCACACCAACTTACTATAGTAACCATCTGTGTTATAATTTCTCATCGGAAACAATTCATCCGAGTGGGCTGTTTGTTGCGTATCACAAACATCTGGTTTACACGAATCGTTTGTGTTCTTTTGGATGATCGCAAATGCCACATATCACACACATCTTGTTAAGATGAACCGTTTTTGTTCAGTTGCTAATCTAAAATAGTTTGTCCGAGTGACCATATGCCGTATATAACACACACCTTGATCTGGCTGACCATTTCTGTTGCATTCCCTAATAGCACACAGTTCATCGAAGGGAAATGTATGTCGTATATCGCACACACATTGATATGGCTACCCGTTTATGTTGTTCTTTCTCATCAAAACAGTTCTGCTGGATCAACCGTATGCCCTTCATCGCAAACGCAACTAAAATCTAAACCGTGTTTGATGCATCCGTCATGGCAAACGTTTTGGACATTTTTGACGGTTCTCTGACACCACGTTTGCGATTATTGCATCGCACACAGTTTCTCGAAGGGTCTCTGATCATAGTGTCACGTTAGCAGCATCCTACGGTAGATCCCTCCGTTGCACTGTTCAGCCACTTCTTCTCCCTCCGGACGCATGGCTCAAACCAATGCTCCGGTTGCGTCTCCTTCGTTGTGATCCATGATAGCAACGCGTTCATGAAGGCTGGGAAGAAGGTAGACGACTTCCGGCGCAGGTGGATCTACTTGGACGCCCGGAGCCATCACGCTCGGCTGGAGCTGCCGACTGGGCCGCCAGAGAAGCTGGGTCCGTGGTCTCATGAGAAGCTTACCGACCCCCTGGTGGTGCCGGTCTTGAAGAAGATGCAAGCAGACATGGGCTCCGTGGCGCTGATGGGGGCCATGATCGTCTGCGAGTTCCCGACGAAGTGCATGGCCCCCCTCCAAGCTCACTCGTGCCCCATGTGGGACCTCAAGGGCGCAGAGGATGACCTCCGGCTGCTCCAAGGGAACCTGAAGGATGAGGAACTGGGCAAGGCTGTGCAAATCCTGCTCGGGAAGGATCCAGGCTGCCTTCCGGCGGCCCACCTTCTACTGTATCGCCGTGACAACGGGGCGGTGCTGGTGTAACGCCCCGGATCTGATGCGCCAGGTGTCTTCCAGTTATTCGCCGTTGTTGCCATGTCATTTGTTTGCGTGTTTCATTTTGCCATGTCATCATGTGCATCTCATTTTGCATACGTGTTTGTCTCATGCATCCAAGCATTTTCCCCGTTGTCCGTTTTGCAATCCGGCACTCCTATGTCCCCCAACGCCCCCTTTTGCCTCTTTTCGTGTGCGGGTGTTAAAGGTTCTCAGAATGGACCAAGGTTTGCCAAGCTGCCTTGGTACACCACCGGTAGACCGCCTGTCAAGTTTCGTGTCATTTGGAGTTCGTTTGATACTCCAACGGTTAACCGGGTAGCCGCAAAGGCCTCTTTATGTTGCAGCCCAACACCCCTCCAAAGTGGCCCAATAACCCTTTCAAACCCCCTCCATGCTCTTGGCCGTTGGATCACGATCGCGTGGCCAAAAACCGCACCTCATTTGGAGCCTCCTAGCTCCCTCTACTTATAAATATGCCTCTCCCCCGAAATTTGTGGATGAATCCTCCCCTAACCCTAGATCAAACCCTCTCCGCGCCGCTGGACACTTCTTATGCTGACGGACATGTCCAGCCACCGCCCATCGGCCAACCAGGACCCGCCACATCACCCCTGGCCGTCCCCGCCGCCGCAGGCCCGCCGCGGGCGCAGATCCGGCCCTTCCCGGCCTGCGCTCGAGCGCCGCCGGCCCGCGCGTCGCCGCCCGCTCCCGGTCGTGCCTCCGCCGCCCGCCGCCCTGCACCGCCGCCGGTGACCTACTCCGCCCCACCTCCGTCACCTCCCGGCACCGCGCCTCATCGACCAGCCCTGCCATTCGCCGGAGATGGCGCGCGCCCGTGCGCGAAGGCCCCGGCCTCCTCCGCCGGTGCCGCGCTCCGCCTCCAGCCACGCGCCGCCACTGCCTCTTCGCCGGAGGTCTCACCGCTGGCCGCCTCCAGCTCGTCCCGCCGCCTCGGACCTCGCCTCCTTCGCCGACGCTGCGCCCCTCCGCCGTCTCCCATGCCTCCGGCCGCCTCGCCATCGCAGGACCGGGCCCGCTCCAGATCCGGTCCGGGTGGACTAGATCCACTGGGAGACGAACCAAACGCACCGTCCCCGCCCTGGATCTCCTCGTCCCGCACGCCTCCGTCCCGGGTTGACTTTTTCCGCGAGGTGATTTTCTGCCAAGTCCCGAAAATCTTGCATTCTGGTTCCATGTTGATCATGCCATAACTTCATGTGTGCCGCACCATTTTGTGCGTTTAATATATCAAAATGTTCATTGTGAGATGCTCTTAATTTCATTACATTGTGCCATGATTGTTGGAGACCATCTTGATGCCCTAATCATTGTTGCAAGTGTGCTATATGATGTTAATCTGCTGTCTGTTAACAGAACTTGCTGTTTTGTCTTTTTCATTGCATTTTGTGTGTACATCCTATGAGCTTGATGTCTACATGAGTTTTGATCTACATCATGCCATGTATACATTGGTCCAATCCATGTATTTTTGTGAGTCTTGTAGTGAGTGCATCGAGCTCGTGAAGTAGGGTACTTGCTGTTATTGTTTTGCTAGGCTGAATCTGCTATATCATGATGCTATGTAAACCTGCTTCTACAAGTCATTCTATGCATAATCTGGAGATGTCCACTAAAGATGTTTTGTTATACATGTCATGCTATATACACACATGCCCCTGGTTGCATTTATATCATTCTGTAGCTTGTTGTAATCTTGCTCTCAAATTGCTAAATAATGTTGCCGTCAGCCTGTTAACATTAAGTTCAGTTTTGCCATGAGCTTTGCTAGTGATCCATACACCGTATTACCTTGCTGTTGCCATGCTTAGCTTCATAAACATGTAGTCTTACTGTTGGTAACCTTTTCATGCCATGTATTGCTCTGTGGTGGGTGGTACAAGCTCACCAACATTCCTACTTATTGTTGTTCCTGCCATGTCTGAATCTGTCATATCATTTGCCATGTTTGCATGGATACTACCATCTTTTCTGTTGATCTTTGTAATTAGTTCAGTAAGGGAGTTTTGTTCTTTGTATTTAGTGTTACCATTAAATGCCGTTGATTGCCATTTTAAGTTCCTGTAGCATGCTGTTTTGATGGCTCTAAACATTGCAACCTGATATTATTTCTGCTAAGTCTGTAAACTGTTATTATTTGCAATCTTGCCATGTCCTTTTGAGCATGTTCTAGTGATTTCTGGAGATAGCTCAATGTTCATGTTTTGTCATGATTTACCTGTAATTCATGCCCATGCCTTTTGTTCTTATGTTGAAGTACCGTCGCTTATTGTTTTGATGCTTGCTAGATGCCTAGTTGCTGTTTTGGATAGCTTGTCCTTTAAATTTGTATAGAGTGTATGTGTTGAACTGTTGCTCCGTTTTGAGTGTGCTCTATATGAAACTTGCTTAATTTTACATGTAGTTTCATGTTATCATGTTGCATACATGTTTTGAGAGTGTTTAATTGAGGTGTGTATGCATTTTGCGTCACTGCCATGTTTAACTTGTTTTGCTCATATCTTCTAGGCCGTAGCTCCGATTTAATTGAACTTTATATGTAACTTGACTAGAATCTCGTGTAGATCATCTTGGTGCATCTTAAATTGCTGCTTAACAACTTGAACATAAGGTTTATTCAGTTCTGGACCAATTTCTAAATTTGCATACGAGGACTTACCGGAATTGTTATATGTTGTTTCCGGCCTCATTTAAACTTGCTTTGTAATGTTGTTCTTGTTTTCATCATCTCTTGCCATGAGTAGCCTCATCTAGCTTTGTCATGCATCATACTTGGTTGAGCATCATGCCATGTCTATGTGTTGTGTGTTTACCTTGTTGTTTGCTTCTTTCCAGTTGTGCTCCTTCTCGCTAGTTCCTGTTTCGTTGCGCTCGTGAGGATTCATTCGTCTACGCTTGGTTCGTCTTCATGGCTTCATCTTCTTCATGGACTCGTTCTTCTTCCTAGCGGGATTTCAGGCAAGATGACCGTCACCTTGGATCTCACTACTATCATTGCTATGCTAGTTGCTTCGTTCTATCGCTTTGCTGCGCTACCTATCACTTGTTCTTCAAGCCTCCCAATTTGCCATGTCAGCCTCTAACCTTTTTCACCCTTCCTAGTAAACTGTTGTTTGGGTATGTTACCGCTTTTCTCAGCCCTCTTATAGCGTTGTTAGTCCCGAAAATCTTGCATTCTCCTGACAGGATTATGTTGGGATATCACAATATCTCTTACATTATTAATACATCTATATACTTGGTAAAGGGTGGAAGGCTCGGCCTTATGCCTGGTGTTTTGTTCCACTCCTGCCGCCCTAGTTTCCGTCATATCGGTATTATGTTCCCGGATTTTGCGTCCCTAACGCGGTTGGGTGATTTATGGGACCCCCTTGACAGTTTGCCTTGAATAAAACTCCTCCAGCAAGGCCCAACCCTGGTTTTACCATTTGCCTCACCACCACCTACTTTTCCCTTAGGAGTCGCTCTCTCGAGGGTCGTCTTTATTCAGCCCCCCTGGGCCAATGCTTCTCTAAGTGTTGGTCCGAACTAGAGCCACTTGCAGCGCCATCTCGGGGAAACTTGAGGGCTGGTTTTAGTTCCTCGTAGTGTTCATCCAATGTTGCCCTGAGAACGAGATATGTGCAACTCCTATCAGGATGTCGGCGCATCGGGCGGTCTTGCTGGTCTTGTTTTACCATTGTTGAAATGTCTTGTAAACCAGGATTCCGAGACTGATCGGGTCTTCCTAGGAGAAGGAATATCCTTCGTTGACCGTGAGAGCTTGTGATGGGCTAAGTTGGGACACCCCTGTAGGGTATAAACTTTCGAGAGCCGTGCCCGTGGTTATGTGGCAGATGGGAATTTGTTAATATCCGGTTGTGGAGAACTTGACACTTGACTTAATTAAAACGCATCAACCGCGTGTGTAGCCGCGATGGTCTCTTTTCGGCGGAGTCCGGGAAGTGAACACGGTTTTGGGTTATGGTTGACGTAAGTAGGAGTTCAGGATCACTTCTTGATCATTGCTAGCTTCACGACCATTCCGTTGCTCCTCTTCTCGCTCTTATTTGCGTATGTTAGCCACCATATATGCTTAGTCGCTGCTGCAACCTCACCACTTTACCCCTTCCTTTCCCATTAATCTTTGCTAGTCTTCATACCCATGGTAATGGGATTGCTGAGTCCTCGTGGCTCACAGATTACTACAACAACAATTGTAGGTACAGGTTATGCGATGATCATGACGCGAGAGCGATGTTTGCTTGTTTTGGAGTTCTTCTTCTGCTTCCTCTTCGATCAGGGGATAGGTTCCAGGTCGGCAGCCTGGGTTAGCAGGGTGGATGTCGTTTGAGTTTCTGTTTGTGGTTCATCCATAGTCAGATGGTGCTCTTATGTAAGATGATGTTGTATTCGTCTGGCATTGTATGCCTCTTGTATGTATCCCCAACTATTATGTAATGGTACGATGTAATGATATCCACCTTGCAAAAGCGTCTCCAATATGCGCTTCTATCCTTAGTGGGACCTTCGAGTTCCTTTAGGATAGGGTCGCATATTGGGCGTGACAAGTTGGTAGTAGAGCCTCAACCGACCATAGGAGCCCCCTTGATTGATCGTGTAGTTTGGCCGTTGTTGAGTCTAGAAGAAAACTGTTTTCGGAGTCTAGTTATATCGAAGAGTAGGAATTCTTTTTACTCCTCAGCCCCTCCGTCGCTCTGGTAAGGAATCTTGACGTAGGTGTTTTGAATTACTTCTCTTCCCCTTCAAATTTTTCTTTAGGACCATGCAGTTGGTTTTTCGATCGTTGGTTCTCATCTCTTTTCATCCGGTGCATGTCTCGTCAAGTTGACTCGAGCCTCTTCATCGTTGCCAAGTTCAATCCTCAGTTGTTTTTCTTTTTCCCACCCGCCCACCCCTTTTTCATCTCGGAGTCAGAGTCCCTAATCGAGTATCCATCCTACTCGTGCGAAGTCTTTGCATTCTTTCCTGAATAATTTTTCAACCGGTGTCTTCTCTTCAACTTATTCGTTCATTTCCCCTTCCAAGTTGCCTTTGTTTTTTACCGCCCTCCCAACCTCTTCTTCCCGGAGCCTGAGTCTCTTTCAAGCATCAATTTCATTCGTGTGGAGCCTCTTCACTCTTTCGTCAATTGTTTCAACTGGTGAATTCTCTTTTGTTTGACAGTCTTCATCTCTTTTCCAGTGGACTCAATTCAAGTTTTTCGTGTTGATCTTATTCTTTTCCTCAGCTCAAGTGTTTTCCCTGCTCGTTCGCCTCTCGCCAGTTTATCCTTCCGGAGTGTTCAAGACATCTTAGAAGATTCGTTTGTGTTTGAATTAATTCGAGGTTGTCACCTGATTCAAATATTTCAATCATTCCGGTGCATCATCTACCTGTTCAACTATCCTTTTTAGTGGTGTTTTTCTCTTTAGTGGGCCCTAACCCACATGTCTTTTCCTAGGATCTTACCTGACTCTTCTAATTCCCCCGGAGCTATTCCCAATTTTCTTTTCCATGTGTGACGTAAGAATGGATTCCATCAGTCACATGCCTTCTCCAAGATCGCTTTCAAATTCTTTTCATCTTTGGTTCAACCCTTCCTCTTTTTCATTCTCCCGGAGTATCTCAGTAATTTTGGTGGTGTTTCTCGTCATCATTTGAAGACCAAAGAAGACTTTTTCCTCTAAATCTTGTCCGTTCTCTCGAAGTTTCGTGGTTCTAGCTTCATGTTATCCTCTCGAATTATTCTATTGGTCAGATATTCTTTCTCACCCATCCGGAGTATGTCAGGAGTTATTTTTCCGTTTCTTTTCACCGGAGGCCATCGTTATAGAAGAATTCTTCGTCCTCACATTTTAGCTACCGTTATCCAATTATCCCGGTGCTTCGTTCAAGTATTCTTCAATCAGCTCATGATCTCTTTGTTCTTTTGCATCTAAATCCCCTCTAGCATATTGGTTCTTCTAGTTCTTCCTGGTGATTCAGTCTCTTTCATCAGTCATTTTCGAATTCTTACGGTGGTTCATTCAAGATTATCATTTTAATTCATTCGTTCTTTCCAATCCTACCGGTGGTTCATGAAGACTTTCTCAAGTTTTGCGCCATATTCCCCGTAATCTTTTCCAACAAGAATAAGTAGTATGCAAAATCCATTGCTTGTCATCAATTTAATTTTATGAAGGGTAAGCATACAATAAATCTTATTTTTATTTCATCCAAGTGAGTAATCCCTTCCTTCAGAGTTTGTTCTTGAGGAATACATTCTAGTTCCAAGTGTTTTCATCTTTTCTTTTCTGGAATTCAAATTTCCTCGGCCATTTCGTCGGAACCTCCATCTAAATCATCGCAAGGCTCATCTTATTCTTTCATCCTTCATTCTATCTCACCATACTTTTGTCACCGGAGTTATTCATGGTGGTTCTTCATGATTTAATTCATTCTTCAAGAGTTCATCAAGATTCGCGTTGGTGGAGTTCAAGTATCTTTCTTCTCGCGTCTCGAAGTGTAATTAATTCTCCGTATTCTTCCGAAGTGGAGTTTTGCATTTCTTCGTTCTTTTTAGCTATCCAGACTTTGGTTGTGGTATAATTTCACCTCAAGTTTTGAGTTGTTTTTGATAAGTCCACAACAAGCTTATTCTTTCGTTGTTGATTTTCTCAACAACTCCGTTTAAACCTTCCTTCTAAAGATGCTTTCAATTTCATTCGTTGCACAAGTTGTCATTTTCTTCTCCGTTCTTTTCATTCAACTTTTTCAATTCTTTCCGGAGGTTTTGTGTCATGTCTTCATCAAGTATCATTCCATCCTCTCAAGCTCGTGTTCTATTGCTCCATGTTTCAGCCGGTGTGCTGCCTAAATCCTTTCAGTCTTATTCGTTTCTTATCTCGTTCTAACCGGAGTGGTTTCATAGTCTATCTGATTACGTGAGCTTTCGATTCTCGTCATTCTCGTCGTTCCTCTCTTCTTCTCGAGTGCTCTGGATTCTTTGCTTCTTCTCTTGAGTTCTTGTTTCACCTCTTCCTCTTTCTCTTCCATCTCGCTCCTAAGATCTCGGGACGAGATCTCTTGTTAGTGGAGGAGAGTTGTAATGCCTCGGATCTGATGCACCAGGTGTCTTCCGGTTATTCGCCATCCTTGCCATGTCATTTGTTTGCGTGTTGCATCTTGCCATGTCATCATGTGCATCTCATTTTGCATACGTGTTTGTCTCATGCATCCGAGCATTTTCCCCGTTGTCCGTTTTGCAATCCGACACTCCTATGTCCCCGACGCCCCCTTTTGCCTCTTTTCATGTGCAGGTGTTAAACGTTCTCGGAATGGACCGAGGTTTGCCAACCGGACTTGGTACACCACCGGTAGACCGCGTGTCAAGTTTTGTGTCATTTGGAGTCCGTTTGATACTCCAACAGTTAACTGGGTAGCTGCAAAGGCCTCTTTATGTTGCAGCCAAACACTCCTCCAAAGTGTCCCAATAACCCATCCAAAACCCCCTCCATGCTCTCGGTCATTGGATCACGATCGCGTGGCCGAAAACCGCACCTCATTTGGAGCCTCCTAGCTCCCTCTACCTATAAATATGCCTCTCCCCCGAAATTTGCGGATGAATCCACCCCTAACCCTAGATCAAACCCTCTCTGCTCCGCCGGACACTTCTTTCGCCGAAGGACATGTCCAGCCGCCGCCCGCCAGCCAACCAGGACCAGCCACGTCGCCCCTGGCCGTCCCCGCCGCCGCAGGCCCGCCACGGGCCTAGATCCGGCCCTCCCCGGCCCGCGCCCGAGCGCAGCTGGCCCGCGCGTCGCCGCCTGCTCCCGGTTGCGCCTCCGCCGCCCGCCGCCCTGCGCCATTTTGGTGCCATGTTCATCATGCCATAACTTCATGTGTGCTGCTCCATTTTGTGCATTTAATATATTAAAATGTTCACTGTGAGATGCTATTCATTTCATTCCATTGTGCCATGATTGTTTTAGACCATCTTGATGCCATAATAATCGTTGCAAGAGTGCTATATGATGTTAATCTGCTGTCTGTTAACAGAACTTGCTGTTTTATCCTTTTCATTGCATTTTTTGTGTGCATCCTATGAGCTTGATGTCTACATGAGTTTTGAGCTACATCATGCCATCTTTACTGTGGTGTGATCTATAAAATTTTGTGAGTCTTGTAGTGAGTGCATCGAGCTCGTGAAGTAGGGTACTTGCTGTTATTGTTTTGCTAGGCTGAATCTGCTATATCATGATGCTATGTAAACCTGCTTCTACAAGTCATTCTATGCATAATCTGGAGATGTTCACTAATTATGTTTTGTTATACATGTCATGCTATATCCATATATGCCCCTGGTTGCATTTATGTCCTGCTGTAGCTTGTTGTAATCTTGCTCTCAATTTGCTAAATAATGTTGTTGTCAGCCTGTTAACATTAAGTTCAGTTTTGCCATGAGCTTTGCTAGTGATCCATGCACCCTATGAACTTGCTCTTGTCATGCTTAGCTTAATAAATATGTATTCTTACTGTTGGTCACCTTTTCATGCCTTGTGTTGCTCTGTGGTGAGTGGTACAAGCTTACCAACATGCCTAATTATTGTTGTTCCTGCCATGTCTGAATCTGTCATATCATTTGCCCTGTTTGCATGGATCCTACCATCTTTTCTGTTGAACTTTGGAATTAGTTCAGTAAGGGAGTTTTGTTCTTTGTCTTTAGTGTTAGCATGAAATGCCTTTGTTTTCCATTTTAAGTTCCTGTAGAATGTTGTTTTATGGCTCTAAACATTGCAACCTGATGTTATTTCTGCTAAGTCTGTAAACTGTTATTATTTGCAATCTTGCCATGTCCTTTTGAGAATGTTCAAGTGATTTATGGAGATAGCTCAGTGTTCATGTTTTGTCATGCTTTACCTGTGCTGCATGCCCATACCTTTTGTTCTTATGTTGAGGTACCGTAGCATATTGTTTTGATGCTTGCTAGATGCCTAGTTGTTGTTTTGGACATCTTGTCCTTTAAACTTGTATAGAGTGTATGTGTTGAACCGTTGCTTCGTTTTGAGTGTGCTCTATATTAAACTTGCTTAGTTTTGCATGTAGTTTCATGTTATCATGTTGCATCCATGTTTTGAGAGTGTTTGCTTGAGGTGTGTATGCATTTTACGTCAATGCCATGTTTAACTTGTTTTGCTCATATCTTCTAGGCCGTAGCACCGATTTAATTGAACTTTATATGTAACTTGACTAGAATCTCGTGTAGATCATCTTGGTGCATCTTAACTTGCTGTTTAACAACTTGAACATAAGGTTTATTCAGTTCTGGAACAATTTCCAAATTTGCATATGAGGACTTACCGGAATTGTTATATGTTGTTTCCGGCCTCATTTAAACTTGCTTTGTTATGTTGTTCTTGTTTGCATCATCTCTTGCCATGAGTAGCCTCATCTAGCTTTGTCATGCATCATACTTGGTTGAGCATCATGCCATGTCCATGTGTTGTGTGTTTACCTTGTTGTTTGCTTCTTTCCGGTTGTGTCCTTCTCGTTAGTTCCTGTTTCGTTGCGCTCGTGAGGACTCGTTCGTCTACACTTGGTTCGTCTTCGTGGCTTCATCTTCTTCATGGACTCGTTCTTCTTCCTAGCGGGATTTCAGGCAAGATGACTGTCACCTTGGATCTCACTAATATCATTGCTATGCTAGTTGCTTCGTTCTATCGCTTTGCTGCGCTACCTATCGCTTGTTCTTCAAGCCTCCAAATTTGCCATGTCAGCCTCTAACCTTTTTCACCCTTCCTAGTAAACTGTTGTTTGGGTATGTTACCGCTTTTCTCAGCCCTCTTATAGCGTTGTTAGTCCCGAAAATCTTGCATTCTCCTGACAGGATTATGTTGGGATATCACAATATCTCTTATATTATTAATACATATATATACTTGGTAAAGGGTGGAAGGCTCGGCCTTATGCCTGGTGTTTTGTTCCACTCCTGCCGCCCTATTTTCCGTCATATCGGTATTATGTTCCCGGATTTTGCGTCCCTAACACGGTTGGGTGATTTATGGGACCCCCTTGATAGTTCGCCTTGAATAAAACTCCTCCAGCAAGGCCCAACCCTGGTTTTACCATTTGCCTCACCACCACCTACTTTTCCCTTGGGAGTCGCTCTCTCGAGGGTCATCTTTATTCAGCCCCCCTGGGCCAATGCTTCTCTAAGTGTTGGTCCGAACTAGAGCCACTTGCAACGCCATCTCGGGGAAACTTGAGGTCTGGTTTTAGTTGTACATAGTATTCATCCAGTGTTGCCCTGAGAACGAGATATGTGCAGCTCCAATCGGGATGTCGGCGCATCGGGTGGTCTTGCTGGTCTTGTTTTACCATTGTCGAAATGTCTTGTAAACCGGGATTCCGAGACTGATCGGGTCTTCCTGGGAGAAGGAATATCCTTCGTTGAACGTGAGAGCTTGTGATGGGCTAAGTTGGGACACCCCTGTAGGGTATAAACTTTCGAGAGCCGTGCCCGCGGTTATGTGGCAGATGGGAATTTGTTAATATCCGGTTGTAGAGAACTTGACACTTGACTTAATTAAAACGTATCAACCGCGTGTGTAGCCGTGATGGTCTCTTTTCGGCGGAGTCCGGGAAGTGAACACGGTTTTGGGTTATGGTTGACGTAAGTAGGAGTTCAGGATCACTTCTTGATCATTGCTAGCTTCACGATCGTTCCGTTGCTTCTCTTCTCGCTCTTATTTGCGTATGTTAGCCACCATATATGCTTAGTCGCTGCTGCAACCTCACCACTTTACCCCTTCCTTTCCCATTAAGCTTTGCTAGTCTTCATACCCATGGTAATGGGATTGCTGAGTCCTCGTGGCTCACAGATTACTACAACAACAGTTGTAGGTACAGGTTATGCGATGATCATGATGCGAGAGCGATGTTTGCTTGTTTTGGAGTTCTTCTTCTGCTTCTTCTACGATCAGGGTATAGGTTTCAGGTCGGCAGCCTGGGCTAGCAGGGTGGATGTCGTTTGAGTTTCTGTTTGTGGTTCATCCATAGTCGGATGGTGCTCTTATGTAAGATGATGTTGTATTCGTATGGCATTGTATGCCTCTTGTATGTATCCCCAACTATTATGTAATGGTACGATGTAATGATATCCACCTTGCAATAGCGTCTCGAATATGCGCTTCTATCCTTAGTGGGACCTTTGAGTTCCTTTAGGATAGGGTCGCATATTGGGCGTGATAGCTGGCCACCTCCATGGCACTCTACAATGAGTGAGGGCTCGTGCTGCTCGGGCCTCCTGACTCCCCAGTGCCGGTATGCTCCGGCGAGAAATCCGTAGAGGGCGAGGAGGAGTCGGAGGAAGAAGACTCGGAGGCGACCCATGAAGGGATGGGGGAGAATTCTCCTCCGTGGTAGAGCGAGATCCTCCTGGGTCTTCTTAACGATGACGACACCGAGGAAATCTTGGTCTGAGGGTCCCCCATCCCGCCGGGGTCGTCACGAGGTCCGGGGGGACCTTGGTGTGAAGGCTGATCCGCGGGGGCCTGAAGGGGGGAACAGCGCTGGCACAGCCTCAGGGCAACGCCCTCTCCTCCTCGCCCACTACCGCCGCTCCAGAGTCTCCCGTCGCGTTCCCGGCCGGGCCTCCGATTGTGGCAAGGCCCTTGCTGCAGAAGCTTGGGGGCGCCACCGTCCTGGGCATGAAGAGAGCATACGTCGCCGAAGATGAGTAAGCACCTTACTTCATCCTTACCTTCCGTTGTGACACCCTGATCATGATGTCGTTCTCTTGATGATCAGGCTGGCCCCTAGGGTGAAGAAGAAGAGGGAGGATGCCGTTCCCAGGACGCAACATACTCCAGGGGTGCCAATTCCTGATGCGCCCATGGAGGGCGCGAAAGCCTCGGAGCCGCCTGCTTCCACTGTCGTCGTGTAGCGCCAGTTCAGGCGTTAGCTCCACCTCCTCCCCGGGCTCTTGAATCGGCGGACCAGGGCTCCTCCGCCAGGCCCAGTGCTTTGGAGGAGGCCTACACCATGCTGGATCGACTCTGGGGTGATCTTCAGGGTGCTAATGGGCGTGCGGCAATGGGGCGCCTGGAGGTACTCTTGGGGTGGCTATGAGCCGACTTGTCCATCAAGAGGGCTTGGAGCCAGGCCAAGGCTGAAATCGCGGACGCCAAGGAGCAGGCCACTGAAGCCACAACGACTCGTGACACTGCACTGGACGATGTCGCATCCACCAGAAGCCGCTGTCGCGAGGTGGATGCTGAGCTGAAGATGCTTTGCTAGGAGCAGTCCTCCCAGGCGCGCGGGCTCCAGACACGGGAGGAGGAGATCACGACCCGAGAGTCCGCGCTTGCCGACCGTGATGCCAAGCTGGAGCAGGCAGCCCAAGAGCAGGGCACGGAGCAGATCCGTGAGAAGCTGAAGGAGGAGGTGGACGCAGCCCAGTCGTCCCACACCAAGCACGTCTCAAAGGAGACGGCCAGGCTGGAGGCCAGGGAGAAAATCCTTGCCGCGGCCGAGAAGGCCGGGCGCGACACCTTCACTTCCTTCGAGCGGAAGTGCCGTGAGGCGCTCCACTCCCTTTACGGCGAAGGGTACAACAAGCCGCTGGCGACCCCGGATGGTGGCCTTCCTAGTCTTCTCACCAAGCTTGTCGAGGAGCTGGGGAACATCTCTATTGCGGTGGGCTCCATGGTGGAAGGGGAGTGCCACACGCTCTTCACTACAGTCGTGACGCGCGTCTACGGCCATCTCCATCTCCTGTACCCCAGCCTGAACTTTGGCATGCTATTGGAGCCAGTGGCGCCTGAATCCCGGGTCGCTACCGCCAAAGCCGTGAAGGAGCAGGTGGAAGCCCTGGTGGTGAAGTTCTGCTGCATCGACCCTGAGGCCTTGGTGACCGCGGTCGGCGGCCAAGGCGATAGCGGCACCGTCGAGGATGTCGTCCCCAAGGTGGCTGGTAGCAGCAAGCGATGCTGAGGGAGACACTTCCCATCTTTATCCTGCAACATTTATCGTGCCTCGTGGAGACGTAAGAACTTCTGCTTTGAATTCGTGAACATTATGTTTTGTTATAACTTGCTAGGATTATGCGATTTTCCTTTCCGCACCCGATTTCCTTCTGTTTTCCTTTAGTGTTCTGCGTCAGTAGGGCCCGACCCCGCGCATACCTCAGCCACCATTGGTTCGTCCGAATCGCCAGGACGAGACCAAGGGGTGAGGGGCTACGTGACCAGTGAGGCCCCTGAGTCGCGATGCTCAGGGGTCCCCCTTGACATACGAACGACCTCGTGAAGGAAGTGTGAGTAGCTTCTGGGTTAATCCGGAGTCCTCATACCTTTCCTCGCCAGCTTTCGCATGGGAGGGTCATGAGATGACCAGGTGCCGAAGACCTGGTAGGGTGGCGTGCGCCAGACGTGACCTAGACGCAGCCCCCGTGCACAGCCCCTTCGTGCGGCTCTCCTGAGGGAAAGTTAGTGTGGTGGGGCCAGAGGAAGAGCACTGGTGCTCTCGTGAGGTTAGTGAAGCCACTAGGGTGCCCTCAGTTGTTTATCATCAGCACGGAGCATGACACTTCCACTCTTGCATGGGCAGAGCCACTCCTCGACCGTGTCGTCCACCAGCGCGAAGCATGGGGCTTCCACTGGTGCGTGGGAGGGAGCTCCCTCCGAGGGGAGGCTCCGGGGCATGTACAGCCCCGTCCTGGCATGTGGCTTGCCTGGCAGGACTAGAGGGGGTGTATATGGGCACCCGTGAGCTAGCACGGGACTCACGAGGTCCTACCTCAAGGCGGGTTGCGCCTGAATTTTTGGTAAGGATGCTCGTTGGAATCCTGCAAGATGGTTAGCTCACATGCACTGAGTGATTCTTTGGAGGATATTGCATGAGAAGGCCAAGCACTAGCGACCCCAGGAGGTGACATGAATGGGGCCAGCCTGCCAGACAAAGATCAGCCGCTGGATTTCTCGACGCTCCAGGGAAGGACTCGAGCATAGACGCCGTGCCCAAACTTCTCATGCATCGATCCTAAAGAAAGACAATTGGCGCGCGGCTGCCGTGGTGGCGAGGCGCCGTGCCGGATGCCCTAACTTATCCACTCATGATTAGCTCATGCGAGAACAAGGCACCAAGGGCCACGGGAGGTGACTTACACGGGGCTGGCCCGCGAGACAGAGCTCAGCCACTTGGGTTTAGCGACGCTGAAGGGACAGACCCGAGCACAGATGCCGTGCCAGTCCTTAATCATGAGGCGGTCGCGGGTGGGTTTGTAAGGGCACATGACGTTCATGGTGGTGAAGCATCGGAAAGGCAGGTAATAATATAAAGCAACTCCTAAAAGGGGGCGAAACCAGTTCTGATAGATGCGCAAAACGATACACGCTGCAAGGTGGACCCATATAGCTTGAGGATAATGCAGCCCGAGGGGCACCCTCAACTGAATGAACTAAAAAGTCACTTGGCACCGTTGGGGTAGAAGTGTTGAAGTAGCTAGAGATGCGTGCCACAGAAATTGCTCCTCATGAGCCAACAGGCTCCTGAGCCTTCGGGGCTCCGGAGGCTCTGACTCCTCCGTCAGGACGGCCTAGCGCCTGGCTTCACGAGCCACCAGGACACCATGCTTGCATCACTAGAGTGAGGCATCCGCTCCTGGCAGACCAAACGCCATGCAAATGTAGCTGTGGGGGTGGCCTCGACACTGGCCAATGCTGGACGGCCAGAAGAACTCCTGAGAAGCAGCTCTGTTGAGGCCCGGGATGTTGACGCAGACGCGCAGCTCGCTGCTCGCATCCTGGGCGGCAGCTGCATTAAGCAATGCTGGCCGTTGCTCACCTCACATGGCCCGCGCATCCTAAAGATCCTCAATTGCCCTGATGATGAACTCCTGCGCGCTTGGTGCCTTGCGCCCTGTGCCTTGCTCCTGGAACCGCACATTGGAGCACGCCTCCACATGGTGCCCGAACGCCTCCCTCATGATGCTGGCCAGGTCGGAGGCCTTCCAGAGAAGAGCTCCCGAGCCCAACCTAAGGGGGCGCCGGGCACGCCTTCCTATGCGAGAGCGAAAGGCGCCCCGGCAGAGAGCGAGGGGCCTTAAGCGCGATCATCAGGCTCGCCGGCCTCCTAAGTGCCCCTCAGGAGGAGCTTCTTCTTCTTCTTGGGGGCGACCTCAGGGGTAAGGGTGGCACCCTCGCCATCCGAGCTCTCGACCGCCACGACCTGGTAGGCATGCTCGAGGGAGCACACCGCGTCTTTCTCATCGCAGGCGCCCGTGATGATGCCGCAGCTTCCTGGCATCTTTAGGACGTTGTAGCTGTGGTGCGTTGCTACCATGAATTTGGCAAGGGCCGGGTACCCGAGGATGGTGTTGTACGATAGGCGAATGTGAGCGATGTCGAAATCGATGAGCTCGGTGCGGTAGTTGTCGCGCTTGCCGAAGGTGGCGGGGAGACGAATCTGCCCTATGGGGTGTGTGGAGCCGTCGGTCACTCCTGAGAATGGCTTGGTGGGCTGAAGTTGGTCGTATGGCACCTGGAGCCTATCAAATGTCTCGACAGAGAGGACATTGAGCTCAATGCCGCCATCGACGAGTGTCTTGGTGACGAGAACATTGCTGATGGTTGGTGAGCAAAGCATGGGGAGCGTGCCCAAAGTGGCTGCGCGCTTGAGCTAGTCCGAAGAATCGAAGGTGATGGAGTACTTGGACCACCTGAGTGAACGCGACACCTCGAGCTCGGGGAGGGCCGCATTCACTTCGCGAGCAAACTGCTTGAAGATGCGATGGGAGGCAGGGGCCTGAGCACCTCCCAGGATGCAGGCGATAGCACGAGGCTCTTGGAAGCCCCGCATCATCCTGGCAGTGGTCGTCATTCCTTCTTGGTGGCGGTGGCAGTGGAGGGAGGCCAGCGTTGCCCTGAGGACGGTCCTCACGAGGCTAGTCTCACCACAGACCATCACGAGGCTGGTCCTTCCAGCGGTCTTCACGAGGTTGATCGCACCAACCCTGACGGGGGCCACGATCGTCCCAACAGCCTCCGCCGCTACCTTCTCAGCGGCCGCAGCCACGGTCATTGCGCTGAGGGCGGCGGCCAAGGCGACCGTCTCGGATGGCCCGGAGCTCTTGGCAGTCGTTGGTGTGGTGGTTGTGCACATTTTGGAAGACGGCAGAATGGGTGGTTGCCCTTGGAAGACTCAGGGTGATCACAATCGCGCTTCATCTCTGGCTCAGCAGCGAGCACTACCGGGCCCTTGGTCTTCATGTCCTTCGCCTTGGCTTTCTTGTCTTCAGGATCGGCTTCAGGGAGCTCGAGGAGCGAGAGGCAACCTTCTTCTGCCCTCGCACACTTGGTTACCATGTTGAACATCTCCAGAGCTGAGCACAGGTCCTCGTGTATGGCGAGCTCCTCCTTCAACTTGATGTCCCGGACGCCATCAATGAACGTCGAGATGATGGCCTTGTCCGACACCTTGGGGATCTTGAGGCGAACATTGGTGAAGCGCCGGATGTATTTGTGCAAGGTCTCTCTTGGTTGTTGCTTGATGTGCCACAGGTCGCCAGCTGCGGGGGCGCGGTCGTGGGTGCCTTGGAAGTTGGCGATGAGGCGCTCCTACAACTCGTCCCAGGAGGAGATTGACCCCACCGGGAGGTTCAGGAGCCACGAGCGTGCGCCATCCTTGAGAGCCATGGGGAACCAGTTCGCCATGACCTTCTCGTCACCACTTGCCTCCTTGATGCTCAGCTCATAGATCTGAAGGAACTCGGCCAGGTCCGGGGTGCCGTCGTAGCGCGGAGGCAGATCCGGCTTGAACTTGCCGGTCCAGACGACATAGAGAAGCTTTGGAGTGAACGCTCGGCATCCCGCCGCGGCCACGGGGGCTCGCCTCGGAGGGGGAGCTAGGTCTTGACGCCTGCGCGCAACCATCTCATGCTGCACGTCTTGACGCGGGGCGCCGGAGGAGCTGGGAGTGCACGCCCTCTCCCTGAGGCTGCTGCACGACCTGACAGCTTTCTTCATCGCGCACGGACGCCCCGTGTGGCTGGTCGCGCTAGGGGGCCTCGCGCCTTGGCTCGGGGACGACATCTTGCTAGAGAGGAGGAGGAGGTGTGCCATGAGCCACGTCGCCCGCCTAGGCTGCGGGAGAGGTAGCAAATAGGACAACATAGGGGCCTCTCCAGAAGCACTGACGAGCTCGGCGATGCGGTCCAGCAAGTCCTCGTAGAGGTCGTTGGCCGGACGGTAGCGCAGAAGCTCACACGTGATACGTCTCCAACATATCTATAATTTTTGATTGTTCCATGCTATTATATTAACCATCGTGGATGTTGTATATGCATTAATATGCTATTTTATAAGATTTTTGGGACTAACCTACTAACCTAGAGCCTAGTGCCAGTTTCTGTTTTTCCTTGTTTTTAAGTATCACAGAAAAGGAATATCAAATGGAGTTCAGTTGACCTGGAAATTTACGGAGCTTATTTTTGGACCAGAAGGAGCCCACAAAGCATCGGAGATGGACCAGAAGAGTCCCGAGGCCACCGTGAGGGTGGAGGGCGCGCCCTACCCCCCTGGGTGCGCCCCTACCTCATGGCTGCCTCGTGGACCCCCCTAACTTGTTCCCGATGCCCACACCTCTTATTTATCCCCAAACTTCCAGAACAGAACCTAGACTGGGAGTCCCGCCGCCGCAAGCCTCTATAGCCACCAAAAACCAATCAGGACCCTTTTCTGGCACCCTGCCGGAGGGAGGATCCATCACCAGTGGCCATCTTCATCATCCTGGCGCTCTCCATGACGAGGAGGGAGTAGTTCACCCTCGGGGCTGAGGGTATGTACCAGTAGCTATGTGTTTGATCTCTCTCTCTCTCTCTCTCTCTCTCTCTCTCTCTCTCCTCTCTCGTGTTCTTGATATGGCATGATCTTGATGTCGCTCGAGCTTTGCCATTATAGTTGGATCTTATGATGCTTCCCCCTCTACCTTCTTGTAATGGATTGAGTTTTCCCTTTGAAGTTATCTTATCGGATTGAGTCTTTAAGGATTTGAGAACACTTGATGTATGTCTTGCATGTGCTTATCGGTGGTGACAATGGGATATTCACGTGATCCACTTGATGTATATTTTGGTGATCAACTTGCAGGTTCACTGACCTTGTGAACTTATGCATAGGGGTTGGCACACGTTTTTGTCTTGACTCTCCGGTAGAAACTCTGGGGCACTCTTTGAAGTTCTTTGTGTTGGTTTGAATAGATGAATATGAGATTGTGTGATGCATATCGTATAATCAAACCCGCGGATACTTGTGTTGACATTGGAGTATCTAGGTAACATTAGGGTTTTGGTTGATTTGTGTCTTCAGGTATTATTTTACTACGAACTCTACGGCTATTTGTGACACTTATAGGAATAGCCCAATGGATTGATCGGAAAGAATAATTTTGAGGTGGTTTCGTGCCCTACAATAATCTCTTTGTTTGTTCTCCTCTATTAGTGACTTTGGAGTGACTCTTTGTTGCATGTTGAGGGATTGTTATATGATCTAATTATGTTATCATTGTTGAGAAAACTTGCACTAGTGAAAGTATGAACCCTAGGCCTTGTTTCGAAGCATTGCAATACCGTTTTCGCTCACTTTTATCACTTGCTACCTTGCTGTTTTTATATTCTCAGATTACAAAAACCTATATCTACCATCTGTATTGCACTTGTATCACTATCTCTTCGCCGAAACTAGTGCACCTATACAATTGGGTGTGTTGAGGACACAAGAGACTCTTTGTTATTTGGTTGCAGGGTTATTTGAGAGAGTCCATCTTCATCCTACGCCTCCCATGGATTGAAAAACCTTAGTTCACCCACTTGAGGGAAATTTGCTACTGTCCTACAAACCTCTGCACTTGGAGGCCCAACAACGTCTATAAGAAGAAGGTTACATATTAGACATCAAGCTCTTTTCTGGCGCCGTTGCCGGGGAGGTGAGTGCTTGAAGGTATATCTTTAGATCTTGCAAGCGAATCTTTTAGTTTCGTGTTTTATCACTAGTTTAGTTTATAAAAGAAAACTACAAAAAAATGGAATTGAGGTTGCCTCATGTGCTTCATCTTTTTAATGTCTTTCATGGAAATGATGGAAAGGAAAATTGTGCCCAAGTATTAGAAGAAGAATGCGTTAAAATGTTTGGCACTAAATCTTTGAATGATGAGCATGATTGCAATGTTGTTAGTATGAACCCTTTGAATATCCATAGTACTAATGATGATTGCACTAGTCATGATGAAAACGTTTCTTATAAGCATGTCAGTTTTTGTGGAGTGCATAGAGTTTGCAAGTACACACAAAATAGGGAAGATAGATTTTGCAAGAGGCATAAGTATTTAGAAACTAAATGGTTGCAAGAGAGGCTAGATGCTTGTGCTGAAAATTTAAAATTTCTTTGCCATCCTTGTTAACTTTGCAATGAACTTGATCATTTAAATCTCCAATGCAAATTGTTTCATGATCAAATCATGTCCAAAAATTGTGATGAGTTGATTTCCCTTGCGCATCATAATGAACTTAGTTTGATTCTGGGTTATGAAGAATTGAAACGTATAACTAAGGATATTCCAGAATTTGCCCTTGAGGGAGTTATTGATTTTGATCTAGAGGAAATTTTTATGTATTGTGCGGTGAATTGCATTGAAAATCCTTATATTGCCAATTACATAAATACAAGAAAACAAATAGAAGATGAAGAGAATACTAATGAAAGGGAAGAGGTTTCCCAATATCCTCCTGTTCTTTCTTATGATGAATCAGGTAACGAGGAGGAGCTTTATATTCAACCAATCTCATTAACAAGGAGCTCCAAAAAGAGGATAAACCCACACATGATGCGAAAAAAGGAAAGACAGAGAAGGAAAGGTAAAAAGGTATCCCTTCCAAATGATGTTGCTCCTATTACTCATTGTGATGATTATAATTGCTATACTGTTGGTGCTATCCATACTATTAACAATGAGAGCGATCACACTTATGGTATCCAAAGGCCCAAGCTTGGGGATGCTATGTTTGATGAGAATGACATGTTTGAGAATTTATTTGCTGCAATTAATGTTTGTCCCAAGCTTAGGGATGCTATGTTTAATGAAGATGATACTTTTAGTCTCCCAAGTTTTGATATGCAAATTTATTGTGATGATAGAATGCCTCCTATTTATGATGATTATATTGATGAAAGTGGATTTGGAAGAGTGTCAATTTAGGTAGTATTGATCCCACTATTTTGGACGGTGTTGAATCTTATGGTTCTATTGATAAAAGTGGATTTGGAGAGGCCATGACTTTATTTAGTGGATGAATCCACTATTTCGGAAGAGGTTACAATTGATTATGAGAACAAAGTTGCTATCTATGATGATGATTGTGATGACATGTATGCTATAAAGAATAATGATAACCATGAAACTTGTCATCTTGATTTTAATTTTCAATTGGATTATGCGTCACATTATAGTTATTTTGTTGACTTTGCTCCCACTACTATTCATGAGAAGAAATTTGCTTATGTGGAGAGTAATAAAAATTCTATGCTTATGCATCATGGAAAGTGTGCTTTATGTGTTAGTTATATTGTTGAATTCATCCTTTATGCTACTGGAACTTATTATGAGGGAGGAATATATGCTTGTAGGAATTGCAATAATATCAAGTTTCCTCTCTATGTGTTGAAAATCTTGAAGCTATGCTTCTTTTGCTTTCCTATGCTAGATGATTCTTGCTCGCATAAATTGTTTGCTCACAAAATCCCTATGCATAGGAAGTGGGTTAGACTTACATGTCCTAGTCATATTCTTCATGATGCTCTCTTTGTGTTGCAATTCTTATCTTTTACGTGAGCATCATTGAAATCATCATGCCTAGCTAAAAAGGCATTAAAGAAAAGTGCTTGTTGGGAGACAACCCAATATTTAACCATACTATTTATTTGTGTTCACATGATTATGCTACTGTAGTAATCATGTTTTGTAGCTTTTGTTTCAACAAAGTGCCAAGTAAGACCTTTGGGATGGCTTACGGTAATAGTTAATTTGATCTTGCTAAAAACAGAAACTTTTGCACTCACAAAAACAATTTTCATAATTCACGGAAGTGTGATTTTAAGTTGATTATTTACGAATAATATTAATAACCAAATTGTTTTGGACTTCCTAATTTCTCAAGATTTTTGGAGTTACAGAAGTATTTGAGAGTTACAGATTACTACAAACTGTTATGTTTTTGACAGATTCTGTTTTCTATGTGTTGTTTTCTTATTCTGATGAATCTATGAGTAGTATTGGAGTATATGAACCATAGAGAAGTTGGAATAAAGTAGATATAACACCAATATGAATTTAGAATGAGTTCACAACAGTACCTAAGGGGTGATTTTATTTTCTTATACTAACAGAGCATACGAGTTTTGTGTTGAGTTTTGTGTTGTGAAGTTTTCAAGTTTTGGGTAAAGATTCGATGGACTATGGAATAAGGAGTGGCAAGAGACTAAGACTGGGTATGTGATGAGGACATGACTACCTTGGATATGACCAAAAATATTGCATATATGCATATTTGTCAGGTGATTTCTAGTGCAAACTATTCAATAATCTATTTATGTTATCCAGAACAAAAATACTTCACACACTTTTGTGTTTTGTCTAATTGCAGGTGTATGGGACATTTGTACAATCCACATATGAAGATAAGGAAGAAAGAAATGTTTATTTGCTGTCCAAAAAGTTCTCTCACGTCACTTTTGGCCCAAGAAAAGATAGAGTCCAAGTCTCTCACGTTCTGGATTCAGATTCGGACTGCACAGACACACCTGACTCAAAACGGACACAAGTTTTTCATACGGACTCCGAATTGGGTGATTCTTTTTTTGTTGGAAACTAGATTTCGTGCACTTTCCGACCCAATTGGAATCACCTTCAAATTCGTCCGGAGCATTGAGTTGTGGACGAAACAATCTGATGCTGTAGCAGAATCCGAGTCAAACTACAAGTCCAAAGGTGTTACATCACCTCCACTTGGGCCCATTGGCCTTGTACGACCTAGATTTAGTTTTAGGCTGCCTTGGGACGTCCTCCCACCTCCTTGGCCGCCACCCCTTGCTCCTATATAAGTAGATCCATCTAGTAGCTTTTCCTTGGGATTTGTTTAGTTAAAAGTTAGCCATTGCAACTTCGTGTACTTCGTTTGTGTCCAACGACCAGACCAAGACCGCTTACGGATCCCCACCTTTATCAATACCTCATATATACTCGCAATATTCAGATTGCTTTTATCATATTCTTGCTTGTTCTTCGATTGCTTGCAGGAATAGACCTTCGTGGTCAGGTTGATTGTGCTCCGGTGTGGTCAATAACCTCTCAGAGTTGGTTTAGCGATTGCTAAGGCGCAACGTCATGCACGTTTGTAGTCGGATCGTCAAAGTCATCTTCACCAAATCGATAGTTATCATCTCATCGAAAGATCGGGACACCCCGCCTCTATCAAGTGGTATCAGTTTTCAGGTTGCTCGGTGAGAATTTCCAGTTTTTCCTAGATTAGATTTATTTTCTTACCTATTGTCCAAGAAAAAGCCACAAAACAAAAGTTAGATCTATTCATCCTTTGTCCTAGCCAGTCTGAGCCTTTGCAATTTTCTTTTCATTGCTTGCATAGTTGAATTATCGGTTGCATCGTCGTGTCGAGTTGCTGGTCTTAGTGTCTAGTTCCTTTAGAGTTTCGAGTTCTGTTCACATTAGTCACGCAGCCGCTGCACCATTATCCCATCCGCTGTCCACCATCCAATCCACCAATTTCCACCACGTGCTACGCACTGTTTATTGTCATAATCATAGTTGAGGTCACTCACATCTTCGCCTGATCGAATCTGCATCTTATCTAGTTTGTCTTGGAAAGAGGGAGAAAAAGAAGATAAAGAAAAAAAGGGAGAAAAAAGGAAAGAAAAAAAAGAAAAAGAGGGAGAAGAAAAAGAAAAAAAAGCGTGAGAAAAAAAGAGAGAAGAAAAAAAATTGGATCTATCTAGAATCAATCTCGTACCTGAATTCGGATTGGAATCTGTTTTGTGCACTGTTCAGTAAAACAGCTTGGCTATTGTTTCACATCATTATCTTTACTGCCGTTGTGATCTTCACTTATATCTTGCTGTCCAGAGCTACTTTGTATCCTTCATTGATGCTGGTTGTGCTACGACGTGACCTCATTAGTGTTCTAGGCTCGCGTCTCTAGTTCGGTCTAGCCTAGGACCAGCACAGTACCGTCGTTGAGCGTTTATTCAACATTGCATCTTTGAATTGATTATTGCTAATCTTTTGCTACCATATATAGCCAACCCAGCTCCACATATTTCTACACCGTGTATACGTACGCTCCCCTGGCAATCGCTTTACTCAATATTCGGAGTTACTTGACATCGCTGGTTGCCGATCACCGCCTGCTGCATGGTAAGAACTTGTAAGACATTGATATTTGCTTTACTGTGAGCGTTTTACCACCACATCCTAGTAGTTATAGGAACATTAGTTTTGGGTTTTGTTTCTTGTTCTACTAATCATGACAGGATCCAGAGTCAATTCATGGGCTTTGTCGATCGCGGGAGACGTGCCACCACCTTTGCAAATACCACAACCGTCACGAGAGGTGCACAAACATCCAAATGCACATGATCAGGTTAATGTATCTATACCACCATTTAATGGCCGTTTTAAACCTGCTTTATATATTGAATGGGAGTTCGACATAAAAAATATATTTGCTTCCCATAATTTCGATGAACATAAAAAGGTTAAGGTTGTGGTTGGTTCTTTCACTGGTTATGCTTTGGTTTGGTGGAGTGAATATTGTCGGTTACACCCTGATTATATACCTACTACTTGGGATGATTTGAAACTTGCCATGCGACATACTTTCGTCCCTACTTATTATACTCGTGACATGATTAAGAAGTTGCAACACTTAAAACAAGGTAGTGAAACTGTAACAAAATATTATGATGATTTACAAACTACCTTGTTGCATTCCTCTTTAGAAGAAAGTGAAGATGATTTTATGGATAGATTTTGGGGAGGATTAAACCGTGATATTCAAGAGATACTAATTCATGAAGAGTGTTATCCTATGAACCATTTGTTTCATCTTGCTTGCAAAGTTGAACAGGAAATAAAACGACGTGTTGGCCACGAGGAGAACAAGCGCACGGTGCACATTCCAAGAGTTGATATGATTGTTCCTTCAACTACTAGGCATACTATGACAACCACATCCGTTGTTGTCAGGACTACATCACCTCCACCATGTGACACATCGCCCCCGAGAGTGGCTACATCATCTGAGTTGATCATAAGAGGTAATGACAAAGGTACTGATCTTCCATCTCTACATGAGAATGATGAATGCCTTGTCAATTTGAATGCACCATCTGATGAGCTACCCACTACTTTGATCACACCACCTATTTTAGAGGACTACGTTGATAATTTGACTTTGCCATGTGATCAAACAACTGAAATACCAACAATTTTGAGTGCACCCATTGAATTAACTATTGATGCAAAAGAACCAATGTTTAATCATTTTGATATGACCTCTAATCTTGGTGATGATTCTGTGTTGAATGACTTATTGCATGTTTGCTTATTTAAGCATGTTGTAGCATGTAAATTTGATGCAAGTAAGGTTTATTCACCAATGTTGGGATGGTTTAATGATGAACATTGTCAATCTTTTGAAATGAATAAGAGCTTCACTTATATGTGCAAACTGAGTTGCAATATTTTCATGCCTTCTACTTCTTGTGCTAATTTTTTGGCTTTAGATTTTATGAACTATGCAAGTTACTCATCTATTTATGTGTCATATATGCAAAAATCAAGGGAAGTAAAAATGGATGACATATACATATACAACATGTACACCTTGTCTCTTTTGTTAGCCACATTTCAGATTAACCAACGCCGAGGACGGCTTTATTTTCAAGAAGGGGAGGATGATGAGGACATGACTACCTTGGATATGACCAAAAATATTGCATATATGCATATTTGTCAGGTGATTTCTAGTGCAAACTATTCAATAATCTATTTATGTTATCCAGAACAAAAATACTTCACACACTTTTGTGTTTTGTCTAATTGCAGGTGTATGGGACATTTGTACAATCCACATATGAAGATAAGGAAGAAAGAAATGTTTATTTGCTGTCCAAAAAGTTCTCTCACGTCACTTTTGGCCCAAGAAAAGATAGAGTCCAAGTCTCTCACGTTCTGGATTCAGATTCGGACTGCACAGACACACCTGACTCAAAACGGACACAAGTTTTTCATACGGACTCCGAATTGGGTGATTCTTTTTTTGTTGGAAACTAGATTTCGTGCACTTTCCGACCCAATTGGAATCACCTTCAAATTCGTCCGGAGCATTGAGTTGTGGACGAAACAATCTGATGCTGTAGCAGAATCCGAGTCAAACTACAAGTCCAAAGGTGTTACATCACCTCCACTTGGGCCCATTGGCCTTGTACGACCTAGATTTAGTTTTAGGCTGCCTTAGGACGTCCTCCCACCTCCTTGGCCGCCACCCCTTGCTCCTATATAAGTAGATCCATCTAGTAGCTTTTCCTTGGGATTTGTTTAGTTAAAAGTTAGCCATTGCAACTTCGTGTACTTTGTTTGTGTCCAACGACCAGACCAAGACCGCTTACGGATCCCCACCTTTATCAATACCTCATATATACTCGCAATATTCAGATTGCTTTTATCATATTCTTGCTTGTTCTTCGATTGCTTGCAGGAATAGACCTTCGTGGTCAGGTTGATTGTGCTCCGGTGTGGTCAATAACCTCTCAGAGTTGGTTTAGCGATTGCTAAGGCGCAACGTCATGCACGTTTGTAGTCGGATCGTCAAAGTCATCTTCACCAAATCGATAGTTATCATCTCATCGAAAGATCGGGACACCCCGCCTCTATCAGTATGCCCAAGGCACCCCAAGGTAATATTCAAGGACAATGAAGAGCCTAAGCTTGGGGATGCCCCGGATGGCATCTCCTCTTTCGTCTTTGTCTATCGGTAAATTTACTTGAGGCTATATTTTTATTCACCACATGATATGTGTTTTGCTTGGAGCGTCATTTTATTTTATTTTATTTTGCTTGATGTTTGAATAATATCCCAAGATCTGAAATTCTTAATGTTGGGGAAAGCGGTAATTTCAAAAAAATTCCTACGATCACGCAAGATCTATCTAGGTGATGCATAGCAACGAGAGGGGAGAGTGTGTCCACGTACCCTCGTAGACCGAAAGCGGAAGTGTTTCAATAACACGGTTGATGTAGTCGAATTTCTTTGCGATCCAGCCGATCGAAGTACCGAATGTACGACACCTCCGCATTCAGCACACATTCAGTCGATGACATCCTTTGTGCTCTTGATCTAGTTAGGACGAGGGTGAGTTCCATCAGCATGACGGCGTGGCGACAGTGATAATGATGTTACCGGCGCAGGGCTTCGCCTAAGCACTACGATGGTATGATCGAGGTGTGTAACTATGGAGGGGGGCACCGCACACGGTTAAGAGAAACTTGTGTGTCCTAGGGTGCCCCCTGCCCCTGTATAGAAAGGAGGGAGGGGGAGGCTGGCCGGCCCTATGGCGCGCCCCAAGAGGAGGAGTCCTGCTAGGACTTCCTAGTCCTAGTAGGATTCACCTCCAAGGAAGAGAGGGGGAAGGAAGGAGAGGGAGAGGGAGTAGGAAAGGGGTGCCACCTCCTTCCCTTCTCCAATTCGGACTCCTAAGGGGGGGGGGAGGAGCGCGGCCTGCCCTGGCCGCTCTCCTCTCTCTCCACTAATGCCCATGGTGGCCCATTAGTTGCCCCGGGGGGTTCTGGTAACCCCTCCGACACTCTGTTTTTACCCGAAACCACCCGAATGGTGTCCGAATAACATGGTCCAATATATCAATCTTTATGTATCGACCATTTCGAGACTCCTCGTCACGTCCGTGATCTCATCCTGGACTCCGAACAAACTTTGGTCATCAAAGCACATGACTCATAATACATATCGTCATCGAATGTTAAGCGTGCGAGAGCAGGGAATTATCCTACTGTAAATAGGGAGAAAGGTCGTGAGCCCCCTCCCCTCCCGAGGCGCTCCCGCGGACGTCCCCGGGAGGAAACCCTAGTGCTGCCGCTCCTTCTCCTTGCCCCGCCCCCAACCCTCGCCGCCACCGGTGGCGTCGCCGGCCAAAGGCCACGTGGCGCAGGCGGCGGCGGGGTGTCTTCCTACCACGCGCAGGTGACGGGCGGCGTGGGGCGCCTGAGGGAGTCCTAGATTAGGGGGTATCCGGACAGCCGGACTATATACATCGTCCGGACTATTGAAGCGTGAAGATACAAGACTCAAGACTTCGTCCCGTGTCCGGATGGGACTCTCCTTTGCGTGGAAGACAAGCTTGGCGATCTGGATATTGTGTTTCCTTCCTTGTAACCGACTCCATGTAAACCCTAGCCCTCTCTGGTGTCTATATAAACCGGAGAGGTTGGTCCTTAGAAGGCTGATCACAATTACAATCATTCCATCATAGGCTAGCTTCTAGGATTTAGCCTCTATGATCTTGTGGTAGATCTACTCTTGCAATACTCATATCTTCAATATTAATCAAGCAAGAAGTAGGGTTTTACCTCCATCAAGAGGGCCCGAACCTGGGTAAACATTGTGTCCCTTGCTTTCTGTTACCATCAGCCTAGACGCACAGATCGGGAACCCCTACCCGAGATCCGCCGGTTTTGACACCGACATTGGTGCTTTCATTGAGAGTTCCTCTGTGTCATCGCCGCAGGGCTTGATGGCAGCTTCAATCGTCAACAACACGGTCCAGGGGGAGACTTTTCTCCCCGCACAGATCTTCATGTTCAGCGGCTTCGCACTGTGGGCCGATTTGCTTGGCCACCTGGAGCAGATCGACAGCTACGCCCCTGTCCACCAGATCAGGTTCAGAAACCTGAACTACACGGCGGACGTCCGCGGAGACTTGATCTTCGACGGATTCGGGCCGATGCGAGGAGCACCGGTCAGTCACGACGAGCACGGCTCAGACCTGCTGTCGAACAAAGCTCGGGGTATCACCCCCGCAGTAGCCTCGAACCTAAATCCGGAGCAGGCTGTGCTACCTAAGGACGGAGGGCTGGACCTCGCCCCGCAGGCCGCACACTCGTCGGCGGTGGAGCCGAACACAGGTCTCACCTCTGTGGTGGCCTGTGACTCCGGACCCCCGGATTCGCATACGGATGTTGGTTCCGGTCTGCACTCCTGTGACAGTCGAGCCAGGTTGGGCTTCGGTAATGGAGTTCACTGCTGCGGATATCTTCGAGCACTCACCCTTTGGCGACATGCTGAACTCGTTAAAAACTCTCTCTTTGACAGAAAGTTCCGGGCCGAACTATGTCCGGCTCGAGTGGGAAGCAGGCAACAAAGAAATTCGTTACCCACCCATCACCCACTTCATAGCCACGGTTGATGATTTAACCGATGTGCTTGACTTCGAATCCAAAGGCATCGACGGTGCGGACGACGATGCAGGAGAAGATTCAGAATCTATGGGGTGCCGGACTTCTGCCTTGTCACACGACATATACATGGTGGATACGCCCAAGGAGGACGACGAAGACAATCCGAAAGATAAAACCCTCGGGCAAAAGCCAAAGTGACGGTGCAGACGCCGTTCCAAGTCCAGCAACAGTAAAAAACAGCAGCAAGAGCGCCAGAAGGATCGATACTCCGATCAACCCCGAAGGCAACAACGACCATACGGAACCAGTGATGAAGCAGGACGAGCCAGGCCACGCCGAACACAGTTCGGAGCAGACGTCCGATGACAATGATCCTGAAGGACAAGGTCATCAAACCAAACCAGCACAAGAACAAAATCCGGATGACGGCGCATTCATCATCCCGGAAACACGCGGGGAACAAGATAACCTACACCGAAAGCTTATGGCCACCGCTAGAAGTCTAAAGAAGTAGAAGCAACAGCTCAAAGCTGCACAGGAAACGCTCAATCGCAGATGGAATAAAGTGCTAGACACTGAAGAAAGATACGGCGACGATCGCCATACAAAGAGCTATCCAAGACGCAAGCTACTGCCAGAATTCGACGACGAGGCCGCTCCACCAAAGAGTAACACGACCAGGAGGCTAGACGTACCACTTCATAACCGCAACAAAGCGGCTGCCGACGTCGCGCACGATCTACGTGAGCACCTAGATAAGAAAGATGGCGTAGCTAGGTCCATCTACGGATCTAAAGGACACACCCCGGCGAGGGACTGTGGTTACCAAAACGATTATGCTAATCAAATACTAGTTCAGAATAAACACCGGACACAACAACAGCTGACGACATGCCACAACACGTCCAGATATAGAGGGGCTGCTCACCCCCTGTGCTTTACCGAAGAAGTACTGGACCATGAATTTCCACAGGGCTTTAAACCTATGAACGTAGAGGCATATGACGGAACGACAGACCCAGGGGTCTGGATCGAGGACTTTATCCTGCATATACATATGGCTCATGGGGATGACCTCCACACCATCAAATACTTTCCCCTCAAACTAAAGGGACCAGCTCGACAGTGGTTGAAAAGCCTCCCCGAAAATTCAATTGGGAGTTGGGAGGAACTCGAGGACGCTTTCAGGGTCAATTTTCAAGGGACTTATGTCCGGCCTCCGGATGCTGACGATTTAAGTCACATAATCCAACAGCCCGGAGAGTCCGCCCACAAGCTTTGGAACAGATTCCTCACTAAGAAGAATCAAATTGTCGATTGTCCGGATGCCGAAGCCTTAGCGGCATTCAAACACAGCATCCATGATGAGTGGCTCGCCAGACACCTCGGCCAAGAAAAGCCAAGGACAATGGCAGCCCTAACAAGCCTTATGACCCGCTTTTGCGCGGGTGAAGATAGCTGGCTAGCCCGTAAAGGCACCAGCGACCCCAGCACATCCGAAATAAGGGATGGCATCGGGAAGCCACAATGTAATAAAAACAAACGCCAAAACAAGGAAGAGAGCCCGGATAACACAAGGTTAATGCCGGATTCAGGGGCTCTCGACCTAATCAGCAAAAGAAGCCATTTAAAGGCAGTAAAGAGGGACCGTCCGGTCTGAATAGAGTCCTAGACAGACCGTGCCAAATTCATGGCACCCCTTACAAACCTGCGAACCACACGCACAGAGAGTGCTGGGTCTTCAAGCAGGCCAGCAAATTAAATGCCGAACACAAGGGAAGGGAAACACCAAGTGAAGACGAGGATGAACCTCGCCAGCCGAACACTGGGGACAGAAAAAATTACCACCAGAGGTTAAAACAGTGAACATGATCCACGCGACTCACACATCCATGAGAAGGCACGAATGCACGCATAGAGACGCACTCGATATAGAGCCCATCGTACCCACACCTAACTACTGGATGTCTTATCCGATCACCTTCGATCACTTGGACAGCCAAACTAGTATTCAGCGTGGAGGATCAAAGGCCTTGGTGCTTGACCCAATAATCAACGGATACCGTCTCACCCGTGTCCTCATGGACGGCGGCAGTAGTCTCAATTTAATATTCGAGGCCACTGTCCGCAGGATGGGGATAAACCCATCCAGAATGAGCCAAAGCAACACCGCCTTTGAAGGGGTGTGATAGAGGCAAAGGTGTCCCGTCTTTCGATGAGATGATGGATATCGCTTTGGTGGAAGTCGACTTTGACGATCCGACTACGAACGTGCGAGGATGTCGCGCCTTAGCAATCGCTAAACCAACTCCGAGAGGTTATTGACCACGCCGGAGCACGATCAACCTGACCACGAGGGTCTGTTTCCTACGAGCAAACGAAGAACAAGCAAGAAACTGAGATTGCAATCTAGATATTGCGAATATAAGATGAAAGCTTTATTGATCAAGGTGGGGTTCTGTAACGCCTTTGTCTGGTCGTTGAACACAAACGAAGTACGCGAAGTTGCAGCTATGGCGAACTTTTAATCTAAACAAAACCCAAAGTCTAAACGATGCCCTAAGGGCTGTATATATGGGGGAAGAGGGGGGAATTTCGTGGCCCTTGGTGGAGGGGTCCGAAATCAACCCTATCTCTTGTTTCCCCACACATACGGACTCTAAAAATAGCCTATACTTATGTATTTCGAAATTACATGGGCCTGGCCCAATAAAAAGGTGACGCAGCACCTAAAATAGCCTCGGGACGAAATTTATGAAGTGGCATCTTGTATATTTCGTCCAAGGCTTCATGCACCCATTATGGTGGCTTCAAAGTCCTGAAATCATCACTTGTAACTCCGTTCTTGTTCCCCTTGCGCATGCCATCATCTCCATGCTTGTTCTTGCTCCAATGTTCATCCTTCTCCAAGCTAGGCCCTTCATTTGTAAGCAAAACAAATGTATCCAATTTAGGCAGCATCATATTCTCATGAACATTAGAATCATTACCAAGAAACGAAAGTACCTGGTAATTTAGTTGGCGTGCACGAGCTCTAGTAATTGGTCCAGTATGTATAGCAGCAGGGACTGTGGGTGTAACAATTGTATTGATGTCCTCATCATCCTCCCCTTCTTGAAATGAAGTCGTCCTCGACGGAAGTTCATCTTCCTCACCCAAATAAGGCTTCAAATCTGCAATGTTAAAAGTGGGACTAACCCCAAAATCTGCAGGCAGCTCAAGTTTATATGCATTATCATTTGTTTTCTCTAACACCTTAAAGGGACCATCAGCACATGGCATTAACTTTGATTTGCGCAAATCAGGAAATCTATACTTACGCAAATGTAACCAAACAAGATCTCCAGGTGCAAACACAACATGTTTTCTACCCTTATCTCCAGCAAGTTTATATTTAGCATTCATACGCTCAATGTTTTCCTTAGTTAACTCATGCATTTTTAAAATCAATTCAGCACGTTGTTTAGCATCAAAATTAACCTTCTCCGAAGATGGAAGAGGCAACAAATCAATAGGTGCACGAGGTAGGAAACCATACACAACTTCAAAAGGGCACATCTTAGTAGTAGAATGCAATGAACGATTATAAGCAAATTCAATATGAGGCAAGCATTCCTCCCACATTTTCTTATTATTCTTCAAAACAGCCCTAAGCATAGTAGACAACGTTCTATTGACTACTTCAGTTTGTCCATCAGTTTGGGGGTGACAAGTAGTACTAAAAAGCAGTTTAGTCCCCAACTTAGCCCATAAACATCTCCAAAAGTGGCTAAGAAATTTAGTATCACGATCTGAAACAATAGTATTTGGCACACCATGCAAGCGAATAATTTCACGAAAGAACAAATCAGCAACATTAACAACATCATCGCTTTTATGACATGGTATAAAGTGTGCCATTTTCGAGAATCTATCCACGACAACAAATATGCTATCCCTCCCCTTCTTTGTTCGAGGTAAACCTAAAACAAAGTCCATAGATATATCCTCCCAAGGAACACTAGGTACAGGCAAAGGCATATATAAACCATGAGGATTGAGTCGTGACTTAGCTTTTTGACATGTAGTGCATCGAGCAATAAAACGCTCAACATCCCGTCTCATCTTTGGCCAAAAGAAATGTGTAGCAAGTACATCCTCCGTCTTCTTCACGCCAAAGTGTCCCATTAATCCTCCTCCATGCGCCTCCTGCAACAACAAAAGACGAACGGAGCTGCCTGGAATGCATAGCTTGTTAGCACGAAACACAAATCCATCATTAACGACAAACTTGTTCCACATTCTTCCTTCTTTACAATTCTGCATTACATCTTTAAAATCAGCATCATGCACATATTGATCTTTGATGGTCTCCAAACCAAATATTTTGAAGTCAAGTTGTGAAAGCATAGTATAGCGACGAGACAATGCATCAGCAATAACATTTTCTTTTCCCTTCTTGTGTTTAATGACATAAGGGAAAGTCTCAATGAATTCAACCCATTTAGCATGTCTACGATTCAGTTTAGCTTGACTTTTAATATGTTTCAAAGATTCATGATCAGAATGTATAACAAATTCTTTGGGCCATAAATACTGTTGCCATGTTTCTAAAGTCCGAACAAGAGCATATAATTCTTTATCATAAGTAGAATAATTCAGACTAGGCCCACTCAATTTTTCAGAAAAGTATGCAACGGGTTTGCCATCTTGTAATAACACACCTCCTAATCCAATTCCACTAGCATCACATTCAAGCTCAAAAGTCTTATTAAAATCAGGAAGTTGGAGTAAAGGAGCATGTGTCAACTTATCTTTCAATACCGTGAAGGCTTCTTCCTGTGCGGTACCCCAAACAAAAGGCACATCCTTCTTTGTAAGCTCGTTGAGAGGTGCAGCAATGGTGCTGAAATCTCTCACAAAACGCCTATAGAATCCAGCGAGGCCAAGAAAACTCCTCACCTGTGTGACCATTTTGGGCTGCGGCCAACTCTCAATAGCTTCAATCTTGGCTTTGTCAACTTCAATTCCCTATGGAGTAACAACATAGCCAAGAAAAGATACTCGGTCGGTGCAAAAGGTGCACTTCCCAAGGTTACCAAACAAACGTGCATCACGTAGAGCAATAAAAACAGCACGTAAATGTTCCAAATGTTCTTCCAAAGATCTGCTATAAATCAGTATATCATCAAAATAGACTACCACAAATCGTCCAATGAAAGCACGTAAAACTTCGTTCATTAATCTCATGAAAGTACTAGGTGCATTAGTTAACCCAAAAGGCATGACTAACCACTCATATAATCCAAACTTAGTTTTAAATGCTGTTTTCCATTCATCTCCCAATTTCATACGAATTTGATGGTAGCCACTACGCAAATCAACTTTGGAGAATATTGTAGAGCCACTCAATTCATCAAGCATATCATCTAGCCTAGGAATAGGATGACGATAACGAATAGTAATATTATTAATGCCTCTACAATCAACACACATACGTGATGTACCATCCTTTTTCGGCACTAGAATAATAGGAACAGCACAAGGACTAAGGGATTCGCGTATATAACCTTTGTCGAGAAGCTCTTGTACTTGACGCATAATCTCCTTCGTCTCCTCTGGATTGGTACGGTATGGTGCACGGTTTGGCAGTGAAGCACCGGGAATTAAGTCAATCTGATGCTCAATCCCTCGAATAGGCGGTAATCCCGGTGGCACGTCTTGTGGAAAAACGTCAGCGAACTCCTGCAAAATGTTAGTGACAGCAGGAGGCAAAGAGGAAGGCACGTCCTCGAATGAAAATAATGCCTCTTTGCACACAAAAGCATAGCAAACAGATTTGCTGAAATCTAGCTCATCAATATCAGATTTGGTGGCAAATAAACATGCACTTTTCAATTTAATTTCAGAAGCAACACTAGATGGTTTTTTATTAGGCTTCATTTGTTGCTCAAATTCTTTTGCCACAATCTGATTTTCACTCTTATTCTTCTCCTGTTGTGCTTTATTAGCTCTATTAATATCATCTTTCAAAATGGAATCAGGAGTCATAGGAAGCAAAGTAATATTTTTATCCTTATGAACAAGAGTATAGTGATTGTTTCTACCATGGTGTACAGAATTTTTATCAAATTGCCATGGTCTACCAAGTAATAAGGAACATGCTTGCATAGGTACCACATCACAATCAACATAATCAGCATATGTAGAGATACTAAAATGCACACGAACAGTACGTGTTACCTTAACCTTGCCGCTGTTGTTGAACCATTGGATGTAGTAAGGATGTGGATGTGGTCTTGCGGTGAGACAAAGCTTCTCCACCATCTCCATGCTAGCCAAGTTGTTGCAGCTCTCTCCGTCTATTATGACGCGCACAGAACGTTCCTTCACAACTCCCTTGGTATGGAACAAATTGTGCCTCTGATTTTGCTCAGCTTGTGTGACCTGCACACTCAAAACACGTTGAGCAACTAAACATTCATACCTGTCAGCGTCTTCAGGAGCCATGTATTGCGTCTCATGATCAGAATCATCTCCACCATGTTCTTCACGTGTAATAAGAGCCAATGTCTCCTCATCATAGTCACTAGCGGACTCATATCCACCATCCGCGGTAGCAATCATCACACGCGGAGATTTGCATTCCCTCGCATAATGACCTCCTCCCTTACAACGACGACAAATAATATCACTTGTGTGCCCTGTTGATGCCATGGAAGAAGAAGAACGCTGTGCAGGCCCCGCAGGTGCGCTCTTGGCAGATAATGGTGGTTGTGCCTGTTTTCTTGTATCACGGCTGGAGGTGGCACCGGATGGAGGTGCTGGTGCAGTTGAAGTAGAAGATGCACGTGGTGTCCATGATGAAGGTCGGCCTGCAGAAAAATTAGTTCGCCCCAATGCTTGTCGATCCTGCACTTCACGTTCAGCTTTACAAGCAAGATGGAATAAACGAGTGATATTAGTATACTCCTTATAGTCTAAAATGGTCTGAATCTCTCTATTTAATCCACCCAGAAAACGTGCAAGCATAGCTTCATTCTCCTCAACAATACCACATCTAATCATGCCAGTTTGTAATTCCTGATAATATTCTTCTACAGAATTTTTCCCTTGTCTTAAACGCTGCAATTTTTGAAGCAATTCACGTTGATAATATGGTGGAACCCAACGCGTACGCATAGCAGTTTTCAAAGCAGCCCAAGTAGTTGGAATAGGATATAATCTACAATGTTCAGACCACCATACACATGCAAAACTAGTGAAAGCACAAACAGCAGCAGCAACTCGTCTCTCCTCAGGATATTGTAAACATGTAAATCGTTGTTCAGTTTCTAACTCCCAAGTAAGATATATATCAGGAACATATCTACCCTCAAATGGTGGAATATTCAATTTCAGTTTAGGAATATGGACATCATCGCGTACCTGAGGTGGTGGTGCAGGCCTACCATGACGAATATATACCTGAGGTCGACCTGCTGGTGGTGGTGCTGGTGGCTGCTCGTAGATCTGATTTTGATCAACCTCATCCTCATAATCACCCGCATACTCATCATCCTCCTGGGTACCAGCAGGAGCAGTAGCAGGAGCCAAAGAAGCACCAACAGTAGTAGCAGAGGCACCAGAAGTTTGTCCTGTCTCAATAGGAACACGCTGTGCTCGTCCATACTGATTCGGAAGGGGGCGTAGTTGTTGTTGTTGCAGAGGTGCGACAGGTGCAGCCGGTGGTGGAAGACGCGCAAGCAGTTCATTAAATCTGTTATCGAGCTTTGTTTCGAACGTCTTCTCAAGACCAGTGATCTTCTCCATGGCCTCTTCAAAATTGTTCAGCACATCTTGTACCTGTTCAGTCATCATTTGCTGAAACTTATCATGAAGCTCCTTGTTCGATAAGTTCTCCCAGTCAATCTCGTCGGCTTGTGATCCTGGCATGGTTAGCAGCAATAGAAACACACAAGAATATGATCCTACAGACTACTAAGAAGTGGTGGTGGTGTATCACAAATCCGTCAAGCAAATCTCAAATTCTTACCAGTTCTTACCCAGCAGCAGGCGGTGATCGGCAACCGTTGTAGTAAAAAACTCTCAAAGCTTGGATAGAGCGATTACCAGGGAGAGTCGAACACACGACGTAGATGTATGTGGAGCTGGGAAGGCTTATAGTATGGTAGCAAAAAGGGTCAGCAATAATCAATTCAGAGATGCAAAGTTGAATAAACGCTCAACGACGGTACTGTGCTGGTCCTAGGCTAGACTGTGCTAGAGACGCGAGCCTAGAACACCAACAAAATCACGGCGCGGCACGTAAACAAGGGAAAAGCACACTCTGAAATTTTTCTTTTCGCTCTCTTTTTTTTGCGCTCTTTTTTTTTACGCTGCTTTTTTTTTGCGAAAAAGCACTATAATGGCGAGTGTCTCAAAACTCTTCCTAGGTCAAACTGACAGGATGGGCACGAAATTTTTTTGTTCGAATTTTTTTTTTCGACTGCCCGGACCCAAAAACTGGAAACGGGTCAAAAAAAACTTCCTATAATGGCACCTGTCTCAAAACACTCAGAAACACCTAAAAATAGGATAGCCAGAAAAATTTTCGAAAAATGCGTTTTCGAAAATTTTTGGGCCTAAACGGAGCGTGGCTACCCGACTCTTTTTTTTTCCGAAACCTACTCCGGCAAGGAAACACGAATCGGAATCTAGATGGATCCCGAAAACAAACCTAATAAGCAAGGAACTCGGATTGGTGGTGGATATATGGTCGTGGTATATGGCAGCGGTGGTGGTAGCGGTGGTAGTATATGGATATGGATCGGTGGTGGTATATGGGCACGGATTGGTGGTGGTATATGGATACGAATTCGGAGCGGTGGTGGTAGATGGCAGGGGCGATGATGATGGTGCGGCGGCGGCGTGACAACTTATGACCAGAACTCAAAACTCTAAAAGACTAGACTCTAAGACCAGCAACTAGACCGACGATGCAACCGCAAATTCAACAAAGCAAAACCCTAAAAAGATTATGCAAAGGCTCAGATTGGTTCGGATATGATGAACTAACCCTAATTTTTTTGTGTGGCTTTTTCGTGGACTGTAGGTATGAAGAACAGACTCGATCTAAACTACGAAAAACTGTAAAATCTCACCGAGCAACCTGGAAATCTGATACCACTTGATAGAGGCAAAGGTGTCCCGTCTTTCGATGAGATGATGGATATCGCTTTGGTGGAAGTCGACTTTGACGATCCGACTACGAACGTGCGAGGACGTCGCGCCTTAGCAATCGCTAAACCAACTCCGAGAGGTTATTGACCACGCCGGAGCACGATCAACCTGACCACGAGGGTCTGTTTCCTGCGAGCAAACGAAGAACAAGCAAGAAACTGAGATTGCAATCTAGATATTGCGAATATAAGATGAAAGCTTTATTGATCAAGGTGGGGTTCTGTGACGCCTTTGTCTGGTTGTTGAACACAAACGAAGTACGCGAAGTTGCAGCTATGGCGAACTTTTAATCTAAACAAAACCCAAAGTCTAAACGATGCCCTAAGGGCTGTATATATGGAGGAAGAGGGGGGAATTTCGTGGCCCTTGGTGGAGGGGTCCGAAATCAACCCTATCTCTTGTTTCCCCACACATACGGACTCTAAAAATAGCCTATACTTATGTATTTCGAAATTACATGGGCCTGGCCCAATAATAAGGTGACGCAGCACCTAAAATAGCCTCGGGACGAAATTTATGAAGCGGCATCTTGTATATTTCGTCCAAGGCTTCATGCACCCATTATGGTGGCTTCAAAGTCCTGAAATCATCACTTGTAACTCCGTTCTTGTTCCCCTTGCGCATGCCATCATCTCCATGCTTGTTCTTGCTCCAATGTTCATCCTTCTCCAAGCTAGGCCCTTCATTTGTAAGCAAAACAAGTGTATCCAATTTAGGCAGCATCATATTCTCATGAACATTAGAATCATTACCAAGAAACGAAAGTACCTGGTAATTTAGTTGGCGTGCACGAGCTCTAGTAATTGGTCCAGTATGTATAGCAGCAGGGACTGTGGGTGTAACAATTGTATTGATGTCCTCATCAGGGTGATACAAGGCGTTGAAGCCTACGGCAGGGGCTCCGTCGTACTGGAGGTAACATTTGGCTCCCCAGGCAATTCCAGAAGCGAAGAACTACTCTTCACCATCGCACCCTTCCAAAGCGGCTATCGTGCATTGCTTGGAAGAATGGCCTTCGCCCGCTTCAACGCATTACCGCACTATGGCTACCTTATACTCAAGATGCCCAGTCCACGTGGCGTCATCACTATTAACAGAATCACAGAGCGCTCTTCACGCGCAGAGGAACACGCGACGGCCCTAGCGGCCGGACTATAAGCGACCTCCAATATTAGAAAACATGACTGGTCATTAAGACCACAGACACGGTTAGACGAGTCCGGTCGCCCGGATAAAATTGAATCAGGGCACCGTATATGTAATCCCATAGCGGACACCAGGGGCTATAAATATTTAATAAAGCCCCACACTTGGCTCAACCTTATTGGCAGGCCAACATCTTACACTTTTATTATCCATCGCATACTTACGTTGTACTCTCCTACGAGTTCTCTTTTTCACAAACAATGTTCACGCGATACCCTTCTAGGATACGGCACAACGGAGACAAAGGCGCAGATGTGCAGCAGGGCCCCGCTCAAGAGGTTTCTTTTTAGATTATGCCCATGTGTAAACCTTTTCTATTGCCTCTTGTTGTTTAACCATCCCATGGGTTCCATACCCATAGAGGATACTGCCGTTATTGGCATTTCGCCACGACAGATTAACGCACGTACCTGGAAACACAGTGTTTATAATGAATGGGCATTCTTGAGCCCATCATCTGTTATAAAGTCCGAATACCTTCGGGAGTGTTCGGCGTCACGAGTTTGGCCTTATATGCATCAGCTCCGAATCATGTCTTTGGTTAAATGTTGGGTTTGCGCGGCTCCTGGGTTTGCTGCCTTACGTTCCGTTATTATCGGCTAAGGTGGCCAAAGGAGAACTACTGCGATTGTGCCCTGGTTATTCCGGATGAGCACCTCAGTAGAGAAAGCCGAAAACTGACTGTCACGATGCAGCGAGAGACTGTTCAACCACTCGAAGACTCACCAGAATCTTTAGGATTCCTCCGCATTAACAAAGGGCCGTTTCCCGGCCATGTACATACGCGCCTGTATTCGGATGCACGCGAAGGTACCAGGGGCTACATAGTAGCCCAACCGTCAGACTCCCACGGCTAAGCGAAAGTGTTACAGCTATATAGTCCGGTTGCCTAGTTCGACGTGCGATCACCTCCTTAATGGACCAAGACGTTGGATCCAGTGTGATTATGCATATTTTTTTCGAACACCCTCGCATTATATGCGTGGGGGCTGAAGCCAACGACTGCTAACTTTCGGATTATATATATATACATATATATATATATATATATATAACGGCCGAACAGGAGACACAATAATACTTTCAGGCAAAAAGTATAAACATAGCCTTATAACCAAAATAACATTGTTTTTACAATGATCTGATTTGTCACTCGAATAAGACATCCTTCGAGCACTGCACCTCTATTAGGCGGGCACCTTCTGTTACCCGCGCCAAATAGAGCTCGGCCGGATATTAGCCTCCCTCAGGATCCTAGGTCGCCACAATGGTGGCCTCCATACCTGTCCAAAATGCTTTAACACGGGCAAGGGCCATCCGTGCACCTTCTATGCACGTCGACCTTCTCAGGGCATCAATCTGAGGCACGGCCCGAAGGAATTGTTGCACCAAACCAAAGTAACTGTCCGGCTTAGGCCCCTTCGGCCAAAGATGGTCTATTACAGACCGCATTGCAAGCCCGGACAGCCCGTGAAGCTCCGCTACAGCAGCCATCTTGTCACTTAACGGCAGCGGGCGAGTAGGAGCATTGAATTGTGACCAGAAAAGCTTCTCCACTTCCTTATCACCCTGATCCTCGAAGAACTTGGCAGTGTCAGCTGTACTCTTTGCCAAATCTGCATATGAGTTCGCAGGACTCCAACGTCCATCCAGGGGAGCGTACTTCGGATCAAAAAACTTCGTCCGCAGCAAGTAGGAGCCCCCAGCCGTGATTTTACCAGCCTGTTGAAGCTCCTCCTGCACACCCCTGAGTTCGGTCCGTATTTCCTTGGTGGCAATAAGTGCCTTGTTCAGGTCGGCCGAACTATCCTTAAGCTCCTTTTTCAGGAGCTCATATCGGTTAGCGGCATTTTTTTAACTCCACAGCCATTTCAGCTATCTTTTCCTCGCTTCGGCGACGAGTAGCCTGTTCGGCTCTCAAATATTCGGCCGCTTTTAGGGCAGCCACGTTGCTAAACCGAGCTTGCTCCTTGGCCTGGGCAAGTTCTGCCCTCAGGGCCTCCACGGCAGCAGCACCATCTGCAGTCCAAACATATTACATTAATATCATGTCACCTTAATATTTTCTTATACAAAGGAAGGCAGAGCACATACCTTGTGATTTGTCCAGCCGCTCGTTCACCAGCGTGATATCGGCATCAATCGATCCAATCTGCCTCGTCAGTTCGACAACTTCAACGGACTGGTCGGCGGCCGGACCCACTGGTACCTGCACATATTTACAGCGCAATCATTGATTTATGATCCCCCATTTGCCGCCTAGGGCGGGCAACCAGAGTCTCAGGGGCTACTATCTATATGGAGCACACCTAGCGCGTGCCTCACAGCCAAAACATACTATATTCTTCACTACATACCTCAAATCCTCTGAGCAGGCTTGTAAATGCTTCATTCAAACCGCTTGTAGCGGATGAAATCTTCCTAAGCACCACACTCATTAGTGAGCGGTGCTCCTCCGAGAGCACAACTCGCTCCAGTAGGCCTGTCAGTATGTCCGGCCGGACATTGAACTATGCCGGACCCTTCCCATCGCCCCTCGTGGGAGCCAAACGCTCTGGGCTCAGGGCGACTGACGCATTGGCTTCTGGCTTCGACAGATCCGGACTCCTCTGTGACGACACCTCGGTGTCGCCCGCTTCATGAGGCGGAGAGGTGGGTGGGGTCTCGCTCTCCATCATCTCCGGAGGAAGATCCCCCGAAGACGAACTCTGTTGAGAAGAGCTGCTAGCCGGACTGCAAAAGACAAATCCTGGTCATTGATCTAGGAGAAACACAGTGCCTTCGAATTAACGATTGACTTACAGCTCAGTGGAGGGCTGGCCCGTTGGCGGGCATGACGCAATGAGGGTGCCCGTCGGGGCCGGGCCCCCTAGGGATACCTATTTCCCTGGTTTGGGCATCTCCGTCTCCAAGTCTTCGGAGGCAGCCCTCTTCTTCCCACACGGGGAGCAGGCCTTAGCCTCCCCTTCCCGACTATCCTCGTTAGGGGAGGTAACAATTTCCCCGGTTCGGATGCGTAGCGTGTGAAGTTCGGTTCCTTCGTTCTTCCCCTTGTCTTTCCCTGAGGGCATTATGCTGAGTACCCGGTCAAGCATCTTGGCCATGGTGGGACCAGGCGAGCCTTTGGGAAGTGGCGCCGGACACCTAATTCTCTCGCTGAGCCATTCCTGGCCATGGATGATTTTTAGAATAAACAATTATGACAAATACAAAACAAGGTGTCCGGTATCAAGGTTACTTACTTGGGTATCTAGGCGATTGCAGCTTAGGCCCGCATCCTTGATGGTGTCCGGACACTCTACTTTCAGTCCGAAGAATAATTTGCACATCCCTTCGAGCTTCAAGCCGAAGAAGTGCTTAACAGTCCGCGAACCCTCTGGATTGAACTCCCACATCTGGAGAGGCCGGTGTTGGCACGGCACGGATTAACATCACTTGCATTATGCTGACAAGGTTAATGTCCCTCTCAAGAAGCTCTCGGATGCGGCTCTGCAGTACTGGTACATCACCAGCGGGCCCCCAATTCTGTCCTACGTCAGTCCAAGATGCTAGTTGTGACAGAGGGCCCGAGCGGAACTCGGGGGCGGCCACCCACTTTGTGCCTCTGGGAGCTGTGACATAAAACCACCTCCGTTGCCATACATCGGATACTTCTGGGAAGGAACCCTCTGGCCATGGGGCATCGGCGTTCCTACTTATTATGGCACCTCCGCACTCTGCATGTCGCCCCTCGATCATCTTTGCTTCACATTGAAGGTCTTGAGCCATAAGACGAAGTGTGGGGTGACATGGAGGAAGGCCTCACACACTATAATGAACGACGAGATATGGAGGATGGCGTCCGGAGCTAGATCATGAAAATCTAACCCATAATATAACATGATCCCCCTCACAAAAGGATCGAGGGTGAGGCCCAAGCCACGGAGGAAGTGAGGAACAAACACGACGCACACATTGGGCTCCGGTGTAGGGATGACTTGCCCTGGAGCAGGAAGCCCGTGCTGGATGTCGGCGGTCAGATATCCGACACCCCTAAGCTTCGCAATGTCCTCCTTTTGAATCGAGGAGGCCACCCACCGGCCTTGAGGGTTGGATCCAGACATATTGGAGGATCTGGGGTGTTGGAGCTTAGGTCTTGGGTGTTAGAACTCGAGGTGCGAGAAGGCGCGAGGGAGGTGGAAAAGAGGCATAGGCCTCGGCCCCTTTTATAAAGGGGGTGGATATCAAGAGTCCTTAGGGTGACCGCTTGAGGTTTACCTGATGGCACACGGAGTCATACCAACGGTTGTCATGGGGCTACGCATGCCCGTATTAATGGAAGATCCAGTAATAAGAGGAACACGATCTCTGCCTCGACAGGATGTGCCAATAAAACTGCCTCGCAACGTGAGTCGAGGTGGGGCGAGAAGCACCGGTTCGTGTTGAACTGGGCCATGATGCGAAGGCACGACGTACGAAGATTGCCAGCGGATCAGATTTATGCTATGTTCCCTACAATGGTGTGGAAGAATCCCCTCGTGGATCCGGACACGATCTAAGTGTTCGATAATTACTTTGGAGTATTCGGAGAAGGAACCCGCCCTGCAATGCCGAAGACAAGACTACGTGCCGGACTCATCGTCATTGAAGCCTGGTTCAGGGGCTACTGAGGGAGTCCTGGATTAGGGGGTATTCGGACAACCGGACTATATACATCGTCCGAACTATTGAAGCGTGAAGATACAAGACTCAAGACTTCGTCCCGTGTCCGGATGGGACTCTCCTTTGCGTGGAAGACAAGCTTGGCGATCCGGATATTGTGTTTCCTTCCTTGAAACCGACTCCATGTAAACCCTAGCCCTCTCCGATGTATATTTAAACCGGAGAGGTTGGTCCTTAGAAGGCCGATCACAATTACAATCATTCCATCATAGGCTAGCTTCTAGGGTTTACCCTCTACGATCTCGTGGTAGATCTACTCTTGTACTACTCATATCTTCAATATTAATCAAGCAGGAAATAGGGTTTTACCTCCATCGAGAGGGCCCGAACCTGGGTAAACATTGTGTCCCTTGCTTCCTGTTACCATCAGCCTAGACGCACAGATCGGGACCCCCTACCCGAGATCCGCCAGTTTTGACACCGACAGCGCCCTCCCCTGCTCGGTGGCGCCGGGCGTCGGTCGACCGCTGCTCTGTTTTCCTCCCTCCTCCTGGCGTTCTGGTGGACTGCCGGTGCTCTCTCCTCCCCTCCTTCCCTCCTCCTTGGCTCGTGGGGGCTGGAGGCCCGAGGCCATGCTGGCGGCAGATCTGGCACCCCCTGCCCAGATCCGGCTGGTGGTGGTGGTTGGCGGCGTCACGGGTGGCCGATGGCCCTTCCAAGGTGGTGGCGCTGCAACTGGTCCTCGTTCTGCTCCGGTGGGGTGGCGGGGCATCAGCTTCTCCTTGCCAGGTCGTGGAGACGCAGGAAGTGTGGTGGTGGTTGACGCTCTTGGCAGCCTTCCTCGGCGGCTGGGTGCGGTTGATCCGGCGGCCCTCACCGGCGGACAGGTGTCTGCCTCTTCCTCGCAGGTTCTTGCCGGAGGCCATGGTAGGGCGTCAGGGGTGATGAAGGGGAGGCTGCTGGAGGGACGGGTAGACCGACTACCTGTCACTAGCGCAGGGGTGCGCCGGTCCGGACGAGCTCTGCTCCCCCTCCCCTTTTCCTGGCCTAGTGCCTCCTTGCCGCTGACAGTTGTTCGGGGCGGGTTGGTCACCGGCAGTTCCGATGGTGCTTAGGGTTTGCCGGTTGGCTCAAAGCTCGTGTCTTTGATGGTCTCCGGAGTGTCTGGATGCAAGGCGGTGGACTTGGTGGCGGGAGCTACTGGCTCGTGGGCGGAGCTCGTGGCTCGGGCGCTGATGGGCTTGCTGTCATGGCCGCATGGGCGGCATGGGGTGGGCCTTCGACGATCTCGGTGATGGTGCGGCCGGCGCTCTCATGTAGGGCCATACCTTAGACGGCGGCTGAGGGTGGTGGCCGGTGTGAAAACCTCACCTGGCTCGGAGCCATACTGATGGTGGCGGCGTCCATGCGTCGTTCCCTTCTTGAAGGCTCCATCACGGTAACCCTGCGTCCTTTGTGTTACTCCGGGTGAAAACCTAGATTCCCTGGATCGGGCGGTGGTGGCTTTTTGGTGTCGTTTCTTTCTTGGAAGCACCGCTTTGGAGTCCCTGGTTCGTCGAGTTACGGTTTCATTTCCTCGCGGTGACTCGTTCACGATGGAGAGCTCTTTAGACCCTTAGCTATGCTCTTCTGCCTACTTGTTGTTTGCTTTGGGTTGTTTAGAGTAGCGTTGCTGTTCGTCAGCTCCCTTGTATCTGCCTTGGGTGTGTGTGTGGTGTCGGGTGGTTTGCATCTTGTATGTCGATCGTTGCTTTATATATAAAGCGGGACGAAAGCCTTTTTCAAAAAAAAAACATTAAGCGTGCGGACCCTACAGGTTCGAGAACTATGTAGACATGACCGAGACACATCTTCGGTCAGTAACCAATAGCGGAACCTAGATGCTCATATTGGTCCTACATATTCTACGAAGATCTTTATCGATCAAACCGCATAACAACATATGTAGTTCCCTTTGTCATCAGTATGTTACTTGCTCAAGATTCAATCGTCGGTATCATCATACCTAGTTCAATCTTGTTATCCGCAAGTCTCTTTACTCGTTCCGTGATACTTCATCCCGCAACTAACTCATTAGTCACATTGCTTGCAAGGCTTATAGTGATGAGAATTACCGAGAGGGCCCAGAGATACCTCTCCGAAACATGGAGTGACAAATTCTAATCTCGATCTATTCCAACACCTTCGGAGACACCTGCAGAGCATCTTTATGATCACCCAATTACGTCGTGACGTTTGATAGCACACTAGGTGTTCCTCCGGTATTTGAGAGTTGCATAATATCATAGTCCGAGGAACATGTATAAGTCATGAAGAAAGCAGTAGCAATGAAACTGTAATGATCATAATGCTAAGCTAACGGATGGGTCATGTCCATCACATCATTCTCCTAATGATGAGATCCCATTCATCTAATGATAACACATGTCTATGGTTAGGAAACTTAACCATCTTTGATTAACGAGCTAGTCAAGTAGAGGCATACTAGGGACATTATGTTTTGTCTATGTATTCACACATGTACTAAGTTTCCGGTTAATACAACTCTAGCATGAAATAAGGAAATAAATAATAACTTTATTATTGCCTCTAGGGCATATTTTCTTCAGTCTCCCACTTGCACTAGAGTCAATAATCTAGATTACAAAGTAATGATTCTAACACCCATGGAGTTTTGGTGCTGATCATGTTTTTCTCGTGGAAGAGGCTTAGTCAACGGGTCTACAACATTTAGATCCGTATGTATCTTGCAAATCTCTATGTCTCCTTCTAACACTTGATGACAGATGGAATTGAAGCGTCCCTTCATGTGTTTGGTTCTCTTGTGAAATCTGGATTCCTTTGCCAAGGCAATTGCACCAGTATTGCCAAGGCGATCCTGCTAAGCCTAGTGCATCGAGCTCGAAGAGACAAAGGGACACATCAATTTATCCTGGTTCAGGCCACCTTGCGGTGTAATACCCTACTCCAGCGTTTTGGTGGTTTGCCTCGAAGGGCTAAGGATGAACTAGTACAGTGGATGAACTGGCCTCAGGAGGTGAGGTGTTCTTGAGCTCAAGAGAGGTGGTGAGGGGGTCGGGTGAGAATGGATACGATCCCCTCTATGGTGGTGGCTGAGGGAGTCCTAGATTACGGGGTATCCGGACAGCCAGACTATATACTTTGGCCGGACTGTTGGATCATGAAGATACGAGACTCAAGACTTTGACCCGTGTCCGGATGGGACTCTCCTTTGCGTGGAAGACAAGCTTGGTGATCCGGATATTAGATCTCCTTCTTTGTAACCGACTCTGTATAACCCTAGCCCTATCCGGTGTCTATATAAACCGGAGGGTTTAGTCCGTAGAAGGACAATCATAATCATAGGCTAGCTTCTAGGGTTTAGCCTCTACGATCTCGTGGTAGATCAACTCTTGTAACACTCATATCATCAAGATCAATCAAGCAGGAAGTAGGGTTTTACCTCCATCGAGAGGGCCCGAACCCGGGTAAAACATCGTGTCCCCTGCCTCCTGTTACCATTAGCCTTAGACAACAGATCGGGACCCCCTACCCGAGATCCGCCGGTTTTGACACCGACATTGGTGCTTTCATTGAGAGTTCCTCTTTGTCATTGCTGCAAGGCTCAATGGCTCATCTTGTTTTCAAGGACAACATCACCTCTGGGAGAGCCCTGGCGGTTGGCCAAACTCTCCGACTAGGCAGCTTCGTCATGACCGTCCGATCGGCTGCCGCACCGATGATGACCTCTCGGGTCATCAAAAACAACCTCCATGTCAATCCGGAACTCGCCGAACAGATGGATCCAATGGAGCTCTCCTCCCTTAATGAGCTCTTGGATCACATTGCCGCTCTGGGAGTCACTACAGACTACGATCGGATTTGGCTTAAACCCGACCAAAGGGATATAAAATCCCCACCGGTCACCCATGAGATAGCGGTAGTGGAAGAGCCACACATGGATTATACCTTGACTTTGAGGACGAGCTATGTCCGGACTACCGAGCTCTCTGAGCCAGATACCCGCTCCCGGAAGGACATGAACCAGACCCCAGACTTAGAATTGGGTAACGGGCCACAAAAATTGGGCAACATCCCGGAGTCCGAGATGCCAAGCTCGGAAGCTCCTCTGCCCCTGGATGTCAAATCGGGTCAGAACTCGGACTTAACTACGCCCACCCACCCTGACTTATGCCGTCTTTCCCATATCAGACAAGAGCCCAAAGAGATAGTACATCGCTACTGGACCAGATTCCTCCTTGTGATAAACAGGGTCAAGGACTATCGGGAGGAGGGCGCAATCTCACTTTTCTGCAAAAATTGCACGAACAAAGGGATCCTCAATGCTATAAGTCGCCGTGACATATGACACTTTGCTGACTTAGCAGCCATAGTACATAAGTACTGTGCAATCGAAAGCGCCTAGAAAACCCAAACAGAGTTCTGGGATAATCCGGCTCTCAGTAAACCCTTCGTCCGAACTAAAAGGGCAAACTCTCGCAAGTTACCCGATCTAATGCCTAAAAAACCAAAGCCCACTCCAGGGCGTGGAACCGTATTGGAAGAATAGCTCAATGGGCCATGCAAAATTCATAGCACGCCGGATACTACGCCAACGCATAGCCTTAGAGCATGTTGGATACTCCGGCAGGTAGCAAAAAGCGGAGAGCATCTTCTTGTAAACCATAAAGCAGAACAACATCCCGCCGAAGATAACAATGCGGTATTGACAGTCTTCGAGACTTTTGCCTCAAATAATAGGCGCAAGCAAGCTCATCGAAATGTTGCTGAAATCTGCCACGGGGCAAAAGTAAATCCATGGAGCGACACTGCTAGAACCTTCAGTGCCAGTGACGAACCTCAATTCTAGACAGTCCAGGCACCAGCCGCTTTGGTCCTTAGCCAAATCATGGATGGCTTTCGGCTCACTAAAGTAGTCATGGACGGCGGAAGCGGATTAAACTTGACCTATGAAGAAACGCTTAACAAGATGGAAATTGATAAAAGCCGCATTGAGCAAAGCGGCATGACCTTCAGGGGAATCATCCCTAGTCAGGAGGCACGGTGTGCGGGAAAAATTACACTCGATGTGGTATTCGGCACCCCGAAGAATTATAGGTCTGAAGAAATCATGTTCCAAGTGGCCCCTTTCAGCAGCGGATACCCCGCCCTTTTAGGACGGGACGCATTCACGAGCTTTCAAGCTATACCCCATTACGGGTACATGAAGCTTAAAATGCCCGGACCCAATGGAATCATCACTCTAGCCAGTGATCCGGACGTCGCACTCCGCGCCGAAAATAAAACTGCAGCACTAGCCCTGGAAGCATTATCCGAAGCCCTAGCGGCCGAAGAACTAACAACGCTGCACGCCACAGTGGACAGGGACGACGTGATACTCAACAAACGACCCAAGTCCACCTCATTCAAGCCCGTCGACGTGATAGTCAAATTCCAGGTCCATCCAACGGACCCCACAAAGACAGCTTCCATCGGGACATAGTTGAGCCCCACGATGGACGCCGCACTGCGAGAATTCCTACGCGAGAATTGGGACATTTTCGCCTGGCATCCTTCGGACATGCCGGGCATCCCACGCAAGCTGGCCGAACACAACCTCAATATACTAAAAGGATACAAGCCAGTCAAACAAACTCTTAGGCGCTTCTCAGAGCCTAAAACAGCAAGCCATGGGAGAAGAGCTAGCCAAGCTACTTGAGGCCGGATTCATCAGAGATATAAATCATCCGGACTAGCTGGCAAATCTGGTAATGGTACCAAAGAAGGACAAATCCTAGCGCCTATGTGTCGATTTCAAAGACCTCAACAAGGCTTGCCCCAAGGATCCCTTCCCCTCCCTCGCATCGACCAAATCATCGACGCCACTGTAGGACACGACTCACTATGTTTCCTCGATGCATACTCCGGATACCATCAAATAAAGATGGCAGAGTCCGACCAAGCCGCAACGGCCTTCATAATGCCATATGGTCCCTTTTGTTTCAACACTATGCCCTTCGGGCTCAAAAATGCCGGCGCAACCTATCAACGCATGATTCAAACATGCCTGGAGAAGCAAATCAGCAAAATAGTGGAGGCATACGCAGACGACGTGGTCATAAAAACAAGACACGTTGAAACTTTAATAGATGACTTGAGACTAACGTTCGACAACCTCCGAACATACGACATCAAGCTCAACCCAGAAAAATGTGTTTTCGGCGTACCATTTGGGAAGTTGCTCGGCTTCATCGTTTCCAATAGACGAATTGAGGCAAATCCGGCAAAAATCTGAGCTCTGTCGCAGTTGGCTATCCCAACAGACCTCAAGCATATCCAGAAACTAACTGGATGCGTGGCTTCCCTAAGCCATTTTATCTCCTAATTAGGAGAAAAGGCACTACCTCTTTACCGCCTTCTTCGACGCACCGAACACTTCGTGTGGACGGATGCGGCCGTGGCCGGACTGGATGAAATAAAGACCCTATTGGCCAGCAATCTAGTCGTGACCGCGCCTAATACTGGCGAACCTATGCTATTGTACATAGCTGCAACACATCAAGTTGTAAGCGCAGTGCTCGTCGTCGAATGAGAAGCATACAGATACAAGTTCCCGCTCCAAAAGCCGGTATATTATGTGTCCACTGTCCTCACCCCATGCAAATCCCAATACCCACACTATCAAAATATAGCATACGCGGTCATCATGGCATACCGAAAGCTATGACACTACTTTCAAGAGTGTTCGATTACGGTGGCCTCCGAAGTACCACTCAACGACATAATAAACAACCGCGACGCCACGGGACGAATTGCTAAATGGGCCATTGAGCTCCTTTCGTTCGACATAACATACAAACCACGGCGGGCCATTAAGTCGCAAGTATTGGCTTACTTTGTCGCCGAGTGGACAGAAGCCGAACTCCCTAAAGAGTACGACGCGTACTCCAATTGGATCATGCACTTCGATGACTCTAAAATGCTGGCCGGATTGGGAGCAGGTGTAGTCCTAACATCCCCCACCAAAGACACGGTCCAATACATACTCCAAATACTATACACAGACTCCAACAACGCAGTCGAATACGAGGCTCTGTTGCATGGTCTTCGGATGGCAGTCTCTATGGGCATTCAATGGCTGGAAGTGTGCGGGGACTCAAACCTCGCAATATCACAAATAAAAGGAGATTTTGATGCCAAGGATCCGAAAATGGCGGCCTACCGCTATGCCATCCTTAAAATGTCAGCTCGGTTCGAGGGGATCGAATTCCACCATGTGGCTCGAGAAAACAATCAAGCGGCGGATATCCTCACCCACATCGGTGCTAAACGCGACCCTGTCCCACCTAATATATTCTTGGAAAGACCGTTCAAGCCATCCGTGGTATGGGAAGGGGAGTCCGGCAACACTAGTCCGGCTCTCCGAACTATCTGACGTAATCGGGGGCTCCGCCACCGAAATAACACCTTCGGCCCACGAAATCATGGCTGTAATCGCCCCGTGGACCGAGACTTTCTTGGCCTACCTAAATAGGCAGGAGCTCCCAGAGGACCAAAATTAAGCACATTGTATTGTGCGGCGTTCCAAGGCCTACAAAGTCCATGAGGGAGAGCTCTATATGAAATGTGCCACCGGAGTGCTCCAAAGATGCATCTCCGAAGAGGAAGGGTGGCAGCTCTTGGCTGAAATCCATGCCGGACTCGGTGTGCACCACGCTATGGCTCGGGCACTTGTCAGCAAAGCCTTCCGTACAGGTTTTTATTTGCCGACAACCCGGGCAGATGCACAGGACCTTGTCCAACACTATGTCGGTTGCCAACTCTTTTCCAATCATAGCTATATGCCCCCTACCGCTCTCCAAACAATCCCCATAACTTGGCCCTTCGCAGTCTGGGGACTGGATATGGTCGGACCTCTTAAAGGGGGAAGCCATAAAAAAGTACTTATTGGTCATGGTGGACAAGTTCACCAAATGGATAGAAACCAAAGCAGTTAAAACGGCCGAATCCGGACCAGTGATAGACTTCATATCAGGGGTTGTACACCGTTACGGCATCCCCCAGAGCATCATCACTGACAATGGCTCAAACTTCACAGCCGATGAAGTGAAAACTTGGTGCGGCAACATGGGCCTTAAGCTCGATTACGCCTCCATCTATCATCCCCAAACAAATGGCCAGGTCGAACGTGCAAATGGTCTCATCATGAGCGGCATCAAACCCAGACTAGTGCGATCCCTGACAGAATCAGACACGCACTGGGTCGAGGAGCTCGACTCCGTACTCTGGGGGCTGCGGACCATGCCGGATTGCACCACCGGATACACATCATTTTTTATGGTGTACGGCGCAGAAGCAGTACTACCGTGCGACATAATCCATGACTCACCTCATGTGCGCATGTCCGAAGAGAAGGAAGCCGAGCTAGATCGGCAGGACAACTTAGATGCCCTGGAGGAGGCGCGACGTCGTAAAATCCCGTTCCGCATTCTATCAGCAGCAGGCTTGAAGGTATCAAAGCAGAGAAGTGCGGGCCAAAACTTATAACATTGGCGAACTCGTTCTACGCCTATCGGAGAAGAAGGACAAGCTCAAACCTAAGTGGGAGGGTCCCTTCATCATTGATAAAGTTCTCACCGGAGGAGCATACCTCCTGCGCAATGCATCCGATAACAGACTCGAGCCGAACCCATGGAACGCGGCCAGACTCCGTGGATTCTATGCCTAGTGCCGAACTCAATGTTCGTCTCCTTACCCCCGCTCTGTTAATTATGTTCCCCTTTTTCCTTTCTCGCCCTTTTTCCCTTCTTCATACAAAGTATTCAATACAGTGCGGATGCTCGGATCACTCCGGCTGCACTATGTGTGTTCACCATACCTGGGGGCTTCCTATACGGAAGCTAAATATAATTACTTTTATGGCTTCTTGCCTATCACATATGCATTCTTTTCGCATATGTGCCTTTACTTCACCATTATATGCATCGATATGGCTTAAGATGTGGCCATGCTGGGTTGCCTGGCTCTTGTGTTTATGCCCTACATTCTCGTTAATTCGTCTAGGGCATAAGGGGAGCAACTCTGCGATTGTTACTGCCGGTTCAGCCGGATGTGTACCTCAGACTGGGTGAAGCCGAAAGCTAGCGTTCTTAACGGAATATTTAGTCGGTGAACAAAAGATGTTTCTTTCGTTTATTACAACATGAATCCCCAGATGATTTGTACCCTGCATTTCTGTTCGTAGTTTGGACATGCACATTGATGCATGCGTACCCAGGGAAAGGAACCCCTAATGGAACTATTCTCCCTGGAAGATGTTTCTTACTACCCATGAAATATAACATAACTAGTTGGGTACTTGTCTGTTCAAGCACTTATGACCCCTATGCCTGGTTTCCACGCATACCCTGGTTTTGCATAACTGAGCGGGTATTCGGATCCACCCCGGACTGTCGGATCTGAGGGCTGAAGCGAAAAGGTCCGCCATGACAAAAGATTTTTAATTCGGATAGGGACTACATATGTCCATTGAATTACATAGTCACTTGGACTGGCTATATTCTTCCTCTAAACCATCCAACAGGCTATCTAGCTTGCAATCCTGTAGGGAATACTTTGCGGCTAACGCTACCTGGTCATACACCAGACTTACGGGAATCTCTTGCCCATATGGCCCCACCGGTCCGACTTCGGCCATATGGTTCGGGTCAAGCTTGGTGTATCGCGTCTTCACCATGGCCCAGGCTTCCCTTGCACCTTGTCGGCAGGCTGATACCTTCCACAATCGGAAGCGCCACCGGGCTCCTTGGAGCATATCCACGAGATCCCCCATGCCTCCTGGCAGGGAAGTGGATGGCCACAAGGCCTGGGCAATACCCTGCATCACCTGCCGAACTCGTTCGTGTAGCTACGAGAGATCTTGCAGTAAATCGCCTGTGGACCCGGGCATCTCCTCTTCAGGACGGCCCATCAGCATACCTACAGATATAAACTCTTTTAAAATGCTTCCTCGCTGAACTGTACTCTAGTTCGTTTAAGCACTTACCATAAATGCCGCAATGAAGCCTGATGTTCTCCTTCATGGAGTCCGCCAGCTGAGCTCGAACATCTGCTAATTCGACGCCCAGCCGGACATTGGCATCTTGGAGATTGTTTTTCTCCTACCTAACCTGCGAGAGCACATGCTCGCTAGCCTTTAGCTGTCTTTGGAGATGTAACTCACTATCTCTTACAATCTCCAGATTCTCGCCGGGATGGCCTGCAGAATTTTCTGTTAGACTTATGAAGCAAGCCAATTACTAACTGGTATATTTCCTTAAAATTTCTCTATTGAGACAAATGGTACCCGATGAGGCCTTCTGGAATTCCTCTAGTTTAGCAACCACGGCCCTCAGCTGGGTCTTGCACTCCTCCAACTCTTGAGACAAATGGGTATTCTTCTCTACAGGAACCTGTGCATAAAATGATCCTTAAATCAGTTGTTCCAACTGTTTCAAGTCTCAGGGGCTACTGCTATACATGCTTATCAAATTTTCTTACCCGTATATCTTTCGCATACTGGTCCGTCGCTCGGGCGAGCCCATCTTGGGCAGCTCGGATGTATGCGTCTCCTGAATTGAAAGCATTGAATGCCTCTTCAGAAAATATACTATTGCAAAGTACGGCTCGTCGGCGCCGGTCTTTCATGGCACTCTCTACTTTGGAATTTGTGGCGGAGACCCTATCCGCATCCTCTGTCGGAGGACAATTCAGCATCGGCCCCGCATTGGCCTCATCCCTCGAAGCCAGTTCTGGAATCTGGCTGGTGGAGGCGTGACCGGCAGGATCTCCGGATGTAGTCCGGCGACTACTCTTTCTGCCAGGACAAGACAGACGTTGTTACATTTCAAACATCATAATCAGAAAGCAGATTTTGACTATACCTCTGCGAGGGCGTTTCGACCCTAACCTCCTTCCTCTTGAGCCTGCCTGGCCTGGACGCCCTTTGCTGACGAGCCCCCAGGAGCTCGGCGCCGCGTTCTGATGGTCGTCTCTACAAAAATATGATATTTTGTGCATAAGGCATGGTATAAGAAAGGAGTCCTCTTCAGAGGATAAGGCTTCAGCTTTGCTTACACGCGACATAGGGAGAAGTCCGGGATAGTCATTGATAATAGCCACCGAGGCACCATCGCAGCTGGCCTGATAAAATGTCCCGTCGACAAGCTCCACAGATATATCCGGATCTTCTTCAAGTCCGGGATCGAAGGCCCGGCCGGGGTCCTCTGGCTGCGGAGAGGGCCTGTTGAACTCTTCTATGGCCCTCCTCAGTTCCTGCTCAGAAATATCAAGGTAAATGACAATGATGAAGGGCGCAAGAATGGATAAAGTTGAGTAAAGAGTAACGGCTCACCCAACTTGGGGGGTTGTACATGGAAAATCCATCCCGCGGTTTGATACGGAGGAACTCCTCTTCTTCTCCTTTATATAAATCAGATAGTATTCTCGCCAGAGCAGTGGCGGAGTCCGGACCTTTACGACCACAGCGGGTGGCATCGTCTTCCCCGTTGAAGTGCCACATAGGCTTCCCACTATATTGAAGTGGCTGCACCCCCCGCATTATGCATATTGATATAACCTCGACTATTGTCAGTCCTGATTGGGCCAGTGTCTTTATCCTACTCATCGGGAAGTGGACTTCTCTGGTATCTTCCTCCTGAGGGCTCCGAGGGTGCCAACTTTAGCGTTTCTTCAGCGGAGCGTTATTAAACTTAGGGAGGCCCGTCCGGATTGGATCCGGAAGGGGAACCTCATCCACATAAAACCACTCTAAGGGCCAGTTTTCAGATGCCTTATTTGGAGTGCCGGACAGGTATCCGGTCTGGGTGACGCGCCATATTTCGGCTCCGCCCACTTGATATATAGATTCCCCCTGATTGCGAGGGACGAGGCAGATAACTTCTTCCATAACTTGAAGTGAGCCTCGCAGCCCAGAAATAATTCGCAAAGAGCAACATATCCTGCGATATGCAGCACAGAGGTGGGGGTGAAGTTGTGCAACTAGAGGCCATAGAACTCCAGGAGCTCATGAAGGAATGGGTGGATTGGAAACCCGACGCCTCTTAGCAAATATGGGATGAGGCATACTCGCTCCCCCTGAGATGGCTGCTTGCTCCCCGCCATTGTAGGTGGCTAGTCCGGCTTGGACGGGGACCATGAATGCCGGTGGAAGAAACCCTTGGGTCTGCAACTCTACTGAACGTCTATGGGGAACAAAACATTCTTCCCAATCACCTAGCTTAGAGGTAAGGGAGCGAGAAGAAGAGCTGCAGCGATCGGCCTTGTTGGAGTGGTTTTTTTCCGGATGCGCTCTGTTGGATGCTTGCTCAAGGGAAGAAGGTGAGATTTGGATCTGAGGATCCCCGTCTCTTCAAATAGATAGTTTGCCTGCAGGGCCGGGGTGGAAAATGTAAAAATGCTCCGGCTCCTCGTATTCGCTCGACACGTGGAGATGGCCATTATTGAAGCACAGAAGCCGAGGAGTACAACATTGATGGGAAGCCGGACACTGTTTGTTACAACAGGTACTTTGGAGTATTCGGAGATGGAACCCGCCTTGCAATGCCGAAGACAATCTGTGCACCGGACTCATTGTCATTGAAGCCTGGTTCAGGGGCTACTGAGGGAGTCCTTGATTAGGGGGTATCCGGACAGCTGGACTATATACTTTGGTCGGACTGTTGGATCGTGAAGATACGAGACTCAAGAATTTGATCCGTGTCCGGATGGGACTCTCCTTTGCGGGGAAGACAAGCTTGGCGATCAGGATATTAGATCTCCTTCTTTGTAACCGACTCTGTATAACCCTAGCCCTCTCTGATGTTTATATAAATCGGAGGGTTTAGTCCGTAGAAGGACAATCATAATCATAGGCTAGCTTCTAGGATTTAGCCTCTATGATCTCGTGGTAGATCAACTCTTGTAATACTCATATCATCAAGATCAATCAAGCAGTAAGTAGGGTTTTACCTCCATCGAAAGGGACCGAACCTGGGTAAAACATCATGTCCCCTGCCTCATGTTACCATTAGCCTTAGACACACAGATCGGGACCCCCTACCCGAGATCCGCCGTTTTTGACATCGACAGTGGCTAAGTCGTATTTATAGTGGCCTTGGTCCTTCCCAAATGTTGGCGGGAATGGATCCCACAACAACTGGATTTGAAAGGGGACAAGTAGTACAACTTATCCTGACAAATGTGGTCTTCGCCTGCGAAAAGCCCCTGGTCGTGACACTGCGGTGGGCTCGATGATGACCTCCGTCCTGCCGTCCTGGCGGTCTTGGTCTTGTTGCACCAGAATGGAAACCTTTGGCTGGTTCCTCGGGACTCCGTGCCTGTGGCTTGCCTCCCTTGCACCAAAGAGAAAACTGGCGCTCCGCACCTGCCGACGCCCGCCTGGCCTTGGTCGTCATGGCTCACGTCAGCTGAGCCTCATGAGGTGCACCTTGCATAGAACTCTCCGCCCCTCGGGAGCCAGCGTGAAGAGGCTGATCCCCTCAGGGGTCTTGGCATCGTCCACCTCACAAGGCTTGGCCCCTCGCGAGGGTCTTGAGCTGTTGATGTCAAAGCTGGGCCATACTAGGCCGACGATGGAGCCACGTGGTGGGATGCAGGCAGGCAAGTTTGGATACCCCCATATCCAGAACGCCGATAGTATCCCCCGGGCCCAATGCGCGCTCGGACTTGGCTTCCAGGCAAAGCCAAAGGGCAAGTGCGAAGCGCTGCGGGCCCTAACCTCCTATGGCCTTGATGACGCGTGGCTATTTATGGGACATGGGCGGCTCCACTTCCCCATGCTGCCTTGGAACCTGTTCGACTTGACGCAGCGATGCGGCATTTAGAAGATCATCATGGCGCGAGGTTGTGGAGGCTGGCAGTTGGCCTTCCTTGGTTATAAATGTGGGGGAGGGGAAGAGCCCCCCGCTCACCTTTCCTTCATCTTCCTGCCGCCCGCTTCTTAACCTTCTTTGTCTTGCTTCCATGGTGTCGCCGACGAGGTTTTCGGCGGCCGAGAAGGGGAAAGCTTCCAAGGAGGGACCAGCCTCTGCGCCTCCCAAGAGAGGCCGCAACCGTCCCGTCAGCACCCTGCAGCCCCCGCGGCGGCCCCTAGGGGGCGTGGGCACGCACCCCCCAGAGCCAACGTTTCTCTTGGTGCCCGCGAGGGCACCTCTTCTCGCGGCGGGGGCCACCGGCTTCGGAGCAGCCCCAATGATGAGGGGAGACGTGCCGTGATCGTGCGCCCGCCTCGGCCGCGCTTCTCTTTGCTGGACATGCTCCTTGAGTTTGTGGTGTGGTCGGAGAGCCCGGCCGGCACCTCGCTCCAGCTTCTGCATTTCTTCTCCGGCGAGCTTCCATCCTCGGGGCTCGATGGTCTGTGGCTGCAGGTTGATGAAGGCTGCAGCAGAGCTTCTTGGGTCGGGGCTGAGGTCGCCGCCTCAGGCAGCATAGTCCTGACCCGCGGCTGGCAGACGTTCGCCCGCGCGTGAGGCATAGGTGGAAGGTGCACCCTTCACTTCAAATATGACGAACTAGCGACCCTGTATGAGAGGGTGTTCAGGGAGGACGGCTGCCGCGTGGGGTGCTGCCCGGAGGACGACAGCGACGATGAGGGTGGCGAAGGTGAGCTTGGCCTTAGCGGTGCGCGCTCCTCTTCTTGTGACGGCGGCTCTTATTTAGATGAGAGCTCAAGCAGTGGTGGCTACGACCGGCCCCCATGTCCTCACGCTCGGGTCGAGGATGTCAGTGGTTCGTCCCGCCGCGGGGCTCCACTAAAGCTAGAGTGGAGCTGGCGTGAGTCTGGGGGCCGCTGAATTGGACTCAAGACTGGCCGCAGCCCCAGGTCGCCTATGGGGGAACTGGTGGAGCGCCGGGCCACCTTGAGGCACTGCTTTAGGATGTGGCACTGGTGCCGGGTTCATATTCCCTCTGTCTTCTTTGTTTAGCCTTTCCTTTCTCCAGTAATTCGAAAAAAAAGGTGGTGTACCCCGCCGGGGCGTGTAATGAACTATGGCAGTTATGCCCTTTATGCTATGCTTGCAATCTTGATCCTGTGCTATAATGTTTGTGCTCTGAGTAAGCTAGGATAGGAAAACTTAGCTTTGATGTGTGCGCAGCAGCTTTCCACCTCGCGAGGACTTGGCTTTTGGCACTCAACGAGGCCCCCTTCCTAGGGAGCTGGAGGTCACAGACCTCGAGAGACGCCTCGGGGTCTTAAGAGCCACTGTAGATGTCAGGACCCAGATCCTATGCCACACCGATCTAGCATGTAACACCTCATATCACTTTGCGGCCTCACGCACGGTATTCTAGGGGTGTCGCCTTACCAGGCCCGGGACCGTTTGCGCCTTTTGGCTCACGTATATGATAGTGTCTCTAGCATCCATATGACAAAGAACCCGGGCTGCCATGGCTAGTCATGAACCCAAAGTGGTGCTAACTTACAGGGACATGCATAAATGACCCAACAACGAACGTGTTGGTCATCAGCGAGTGAATCCGGGCTGTAGCAGTTGGGCTAGCAGGACTCTGGTAATCCGGGCTGTAGCAGGCTAACAGGACTCCGGTAGACACGCTTGACATTTGCCCGAAGGGACAGACACAGGAACAAAGAAGGAAACATGCCGACCAGCCTAAGAGTTCCGGAGCAGTAGCAAGCTACCACAAGAACTAGGAGACATTTCCCGATAAGAGAGGCGCCAAGGATAAACAACTAAATAGTCAGATCCCACACATACCAAGCATTTTAATAACATACACACAATATGCTCGATATGTGCATATACAACATGGCATCACAACATGACTCTACAACTCAAGTATTTTATTCAATAGGCTCCGAGGAGCAAGATATTACAAACATGGGTCTCATGACCCAACATTCAGAGCATACAAGGCAAAGCACATGCGGAAGCTTAACATGTCTGAGTACAGACATCTACAAATGAAAAATGGCTGAGAAACCTGACTATCTACCACATCCGGCCAAGGGCACAAGATCATAGCTGAGGTAACAAGCTAAACATCGAAGTCCACACGAAACTACTAGCGAGACTGAAGTCTCTCTGCAAAAACATAAATTAAGCAAACGTGAGTACAAATGTACCCAGCAAGACTTACATCAAAACTAACTACTTATGCATCATTATCAACAAAGGGGGTGGTGGAGTTTAACTACAGCAAGCCAGCTTTGATTCGGTGGCTATTCTGAACTACGACTGCAAGTAACTCTTTTGAGGTGGCGCACACGAGTCCACATATCCACCATATCAATACACCACTATGGACCCGCTCCCGTCTCCCTACGAGAACGCCATCCATAACACTCACGCTTATCTTAAGTATTTTAGAGTATCCACTTTCACTTGTCTATGAACTATATAGGCAACCCAGAGGTCCTTTACCGCGGACGCGGCTATTCAAATAGATTATGTTAACCCTGCAGGGGCGTACTTCTTCACACACGCTCTCACCACTTGCCATCGTTTACATGACATGTACTCGGCAACCTTCAAGCGGAAGCCCAACGAGGGTGTTGGCCACAGCCTACCTAAACACTCAAGTCTCTAGTCCAGGTTTATCGCCTATTCAGGTTCCACTCGCAGGGAGTCCGACCGAGGTTTCCACATATGGCCCCGAATGATGTGTACATGGTTCCACGACACCAAACGGGCGCCCTGCATACCAGACCACGTGCCTACCGCATCACAACCCACCCCTCGGGTCAGCGCTGCCCTCGGCCTCCAGCATACTACAACCACCAGAAACTAATTGCAACTCCTTGACAGAGCATAGGGGTGATTAAGAAGCCGAGAGGGTCAATTAAGGATCCCAATGAGTGGTAGTAGCTGTTCAAGGATCACAAACACAGAACTCAGTTCCTGAGCACGACTTCAATGAGACAACCCACCATGTACTCCTACATGGCCTCTCACCTCTACCTTTACAAAATCGTATTCACACACTTAGCTCACACACAGTAGGACATGTTCACAATATTCCAGTTCATCCCCGATGAACCAGACCTGACTCAACTCTAAGCAGTAGCAGGCATGACAACAAACATGAATGAGTAGGCACATCGGGGGTCAAACAACTCCTACTCATGCTAGTGGGTTTCATCTTTTTACTATGGCAATGACAGGCCATGCAGAGGAAAAGGGGTTCAACTACCGCAGCAAGTAACACGTGAGTCGTTGTTGTCCTAATGCAGTAAAAGAGAGCAGGAGCGAGAGAGTGGGAATTTATCGGAATGACCAAGGGGGTTTTGCTTGCCTGACACTTCTGAAGATGATATAACTCTTCATCGGTGTCGTCGAACTCATCGTCAGAACTTGTCTATCGAGAGGGGACATATATCAACAAATAAGGAAGAACACAATCAATGCAATGCATAATATGATGCATGATCATGACATGGCAATATGTTGTGGTTTGAGCTAATGCAACTAGCAACAAGTTAAATGAAGTTGGTTTGAATCCAAGATTCAAATTCAAACTCCACATGTTGTTATTTAAATGCCATTCATATGATTTGTACTAGACAGTAGTCATAAGTTGTTCTATCATGCATGAAACTAGTACAGATGGATATATTGGATTTTTCTGATCATTTTTCATATATAACTTGTTTCATTTGGAGTTATGGTTGAATTTCTATGAATTTTAGAAGTTTTGGGCATTTTCTGGAATTTTCTGAATTAAATTAAATCCAGAAAATGACTTACTGTGTCAGCATTGCGTTAGGGTGACATCAGTAGGGTCAACAGGGCTGCCCCTGGTCAAACCTGACCAGTGGGGTCCACTGGTCAGTGACACAGTGCTGGTTAGTGTCGCTGACAGGTGGGGCTGGGTCAACAAACACGTCAGCAAGTCAACTCTGACGTGTGGGGTCAGTCAACGTGTGATATGACCATGTCAAACTGACCTGTGGGGCCCTTGGGGTCAGTTTAAACTAAACATGAGCTAAACTAGGTTAATTAGGCAATGGGGCCCGTATGTCATCGACACGGGGCACTGACTAAACACGATTAGTACCTAAACTAATGGTGCCACGTCAGCGTCACCGGAACCTCGCCGGTGGCGACCAAAACGACGACGGCGCGACTGGGAAACACGCTATGGGCGGGGGTTTGGCTTGCTGAGGGTACCAGGGCATAGCCCTTGCGCCCGCGCATCCAGCAGAGGCAGCGGCAGGTTGCGGGTTGACCGGAGCTCGCCGGAAACAAGCTCACGGCGGCGACCGAAGTTGGGGCAACGACGGGTTCGGTGCTGCGATGCATGGGAGAAGCAGCTGGTGGCCGCTACGGGCTCCTGGAGCTGCGTTGAGCGCAATGGTGTGCTTGGCTTCGAGCCATAGTGCCTCTAGCCCCGACTACGACGAGGCACAGCGGCAGCGAGCTTCGGCCGTGGTGGTTGGTGAGGCTAGAGGAGGAACCCGACGGTGGGGAGAGAGGGGTTGGGTAGAGGAGCTCACGGTGAGGTTGTCGGTGATCCCAGCATGCTCGGGGGCGGCTTGGTGATGGCCGAAAGTCGCTGGCGATCTTCATGGCCGAAGGAGGAATAAGGGGGCGGGGACGGCACGTCGGGGCTCTTCTGGTCACGTGAGATGACGGAGAGGACGAGGGCGGAACAACGGAGCTCGGGGGCATGTCGGAGAGGCTTGGGGATGGCTGCGGCCGCGCGAGCGCTGGTCGGCGGCGACGGCTGCGCTTGGGTGAGCTCAAGGGAGAGAGCCAAGAGAGGTAAGAGGGTGCAGCGAGTGAGGGAGAGGAGCGAGGGGCCACGGCGCATCTCCGTGGCATCGCTAGAAAGCCCGGGGAGGAAGCAGGAGGTGGCCAGAGTAGCGTTGGCGCTCGCCACACACCTACTTCTCCTCCTGGTAGAGGAGGAAGATGACAAGGGGGTGCTGGTGGGCTGGGCTGGTCACTTGGGCCGCCAGGTGGGATACACAGGTGAGTTGGCCCAGGTTAGTCTCTCTCTCTCTCTTTTATTTCTGTTTTTCTATTTTTCTATAAACTTTGTGGCTTTGTTAAAAATACCTAAACACTTCCAAAAATCATGAACTAATCATGGCTTACTGTTTAGAATATATCCAAAAGTAAACATTTTAGCTTATGATTATTTGGGCATTTTAAATATTTCATAGCATTTAAATGCCCAAATGCAAATAGAGTATGATTTAATCCAGAGCCCAAATATGTCATGGAAAAATGTGCATCACCTCTGGTTACTGTTTCCAGCATTATCGAAGAAAGATGAACATTTTTGAAAGCCATTTGTATTTACTGGAAATATTTTGGTTGAACCTAGTTAATTCCTTTGATGCTAGGGCTTAGGCAATCCCCATTTCAATTTTCTTCCAAAGTTAAACATGATGCACACATGAAGCTAGCCTAGTGCATTGCCAGAAGCTAAGGATGTGACAACTCACCCCCACTAAACAAGAATCTCGTCCCGAAATTCAAGACATGAGGTAAGAAGACAAAGGGGACACTAAGCATCACAAACTTCATGATCCAACTGTCTCCTCTAGGTTGTTGATTTGTTGACTCAAATTGATCTTGACGTCTTTGCTTTCGAGATCTTCATCCAACACGAGGACAAAAAATGAGACATATCTACATAGATGGACCATCTTAATGATCACAAGATCAACTCGCGGAATGAGACATAGAAACATCTCTCGAGCCGACACGAAGCATCTATCCAAAGGGATGGAGTGAAACAGATGACGAGGGCTTGCTAGGTAGACAACAAGTCCACACTTAAGAAGGTGTTGAACGGTTGTCAACGTAGCGAGGAGTTGAATTTCCATGACACCATAACGAGACATCTTAGAGGAGGTGACTCGTAGAATCGTTACCTTAAGTGGCAAAAGAATTACTTTTGATTTGGAGATCGTTGGAACTCTTTATACCAGCCTAAGGCAAATTACCAACAATCATTTGGCGGAGTACAAAGGAATGGCATACCCAGACTAGAATGGATGATGTGGATTACCTTGTTGAAGACAATGCCAAAGATGATTTTGCTTATCATCGAAAATGGACGGGACCCAAGGTAGAATGGCACAATGGCGGTGCAAGATGGCAAAAAAATGCAAATGATGGGAATGATTCTAGTAACTGGGGAGAAACCCAACAGACGAGAGTGATTCCACTGTTGAGATGGTAATAGCATAATCGAGGAAATCTGGGTGCAATCCCAGTTAGTGCCGATGATAGCACCCAGTGCTTGTGCATGCTTTCAAGAACTTGAGCCTTTCCATATTCATCAAGGTTTTACCAATATCTGTGACAAAGGATCCTGGCAACACAACATACTACCATGATGAGTAATGGTGGAGGATGCAGATGCAAAGGAAGATAACACCTTCTCAGATTTCACCTTAGCGAGGCCAAGGAAACAAAATCTGGATGATCGACCAAGAGACATTTAGCACTCCGCTTCTAATGTTCTCCTTGATGCACTAGCATATCCCATTCATAGATATGGTTTGATATCTAGAACATCAAGTAAAAGGTCGGACTTCGGAAATATAAGAATCCATAAGGCACAACTAGGAAGTAAATCCTACTAAATCCTTATGGGGAGGTGGCCAACTTCCTCAATCCAGATACTACAATATTAGGTCCTCCGGCTGGGTGTGTTGGCCACGTTATCCACTTTACCGGGTTACAGAGAGACCAATACTATAGTTCTTGGGAAACATTCCAACCATCATATCAACCCGAGATTCAGATCTGGTTGGTGTCAGGATATTCTAGACTCATTAAGTCTAGAAATAAAAATGAAAGTTTGCAACACAATTCGACAAGATAACGTTGCAAGATTCTCGGGAAATGGATCATGGTAGTAAGCTCCAAAACATGAGCTGGTTCTACTACACACATGTGAACACGCTGTCCCAGACAAGCATGACCACATAGTAGTCTTATAATAAAACACTACCGAGTCCTGGTTGGAATCCATCATTACGATAACGAAGTCTTGTGCATGTTCGTCTGGGCCCTTCAGGATTAGCACTTGAACTTTTTATCCTTGAACAAATCAATCAGTTGCTTGGTGTGCTAGGGATACATATAGAATGAAGGTAGCTAGTCTCACAAACCAATGTATACTTCGCACATGAATGACTAACGTGGGATGATTCCAGATGAAGCAACATTGACTTCTCAAGGTCACGGTGGCAACTTGCATCAGATGCACATGGGTTGGAGAAAATCACTTCTTACATCCAAACATATGCTTCATGAGCTAGTATGAAGAGACGCTTTCAAAAGTTTCCAACACTAGCTGGATGTTCAACACGAATCATGGAGAAGATAGAAATGTTGCTGATGGGCTCAACAACAATTCATCCAGGTTTGCATATAAATGATCCAGAATTATGTGAACACGGTGATAGCATTGCTCAGACCAAAAGATAGAATGGAGTATGCTCGAGGAAAAACCACGAGTAAGACAACATTACAAACATTGTTGGTTCTGATTTGATTTGATGATAGCCCATACTCAAATCAAATATTGGATAAGATGATAGGTCCATTAACTGATCACGAGGGTCAATCGGTGGAAATACCATCTTTCTTCAACACACATACAAGATATCCCTAAAATGATCTAAGTCGGACAAGCTTTTATCTTCCAACTCTCCAAGTTGTTGTGATGAGGACATGACTACCTTGGATATGACAAAAAATATTGCATCATCATGTTGTTTAGATTAACCAACTAGCTCAGGATATCCAACACAGATTCTTGGAGAAGGGGTGGTTACAAGAACCCAACTTGATCACGAACCCAACATAGCGGTCACGTGTCAACCTGGTAATACTTACGAGAAGACATTTGGAAGATCACGAACCACCAGTATGTTACTAAGCTCGAGAACAATCTTGCTTTTTAGGGAAAGACGATATGATCAAAAGAGCAAGGGATTCAATCCTAACTCAAAGATCAAGGAGTGCACTAGAAATAAGGACTAGGTAGCACAATCAACCTTAGGGTGTTGATTCAATAACCAACATGCTAGGAATGATAGTAATGTCCATTAACTGCCAAGCGACGGAGTTGCTAGGAGTATTGATTTCACACATCACGATTCACTTGTCGACATTCTGGTTACAACAACACGGGGAGCTGAGAAATGAATAATGAGGGCGAGAAGTATCACGGTATCAAGAGTTCATAGGATGGTGTGCAATTCCCATGATATCCTTGATGTAAAGATGGTAATACTCCAAGGTAGAGCAGAATCAAAAGCTGGATTGGCATTTTGATTTCCCGATTACAACTGCTTTGACCCAATCCTGGATATGGATGAGGTACTGGAGTTTGTTTCTCCTAGTCATTCCGAATATAATGGCTTGATGGACCACAACAGTAAAATGCTTTGATGAACGAATACATACATAATCTTGACTATCAATTGATAGATGAGGCCAGAAGACAACTAAGGAGGGACAACTCAAGGAACATATAACTTTCTGAGTTGTGGATGCATAGATTAGTATGTCGAACTAGGTTCAATAGGTTTCTTCCAGATAACCCATGCAGAAAGGTAGGACTGGCAGAGTCACGATATTGAATGGAGAACTCATAGAGAGCACTCCTGCTTTTGATCCAACAAACTTCTGCCATAAGTGGTTCATAGTATTTGGAAGAAGGAGATACCACAGACCTCGAGGACTAATGCAAAGGTTACTAATAACCTAAAGGAACGAGCAAACACTATCAACATGAAGTAAGTAGGGTGAATCTCGGGTTCAAAAACCCAGGATAGAATGCCTACTAAACTAAGTGGCATCACGGGATGCATTCGAGAATGATGGCCAGAATCATTACACTGGAAACACAAAGCATGGCTAGATTACTAGGTGTTACTCTAGACACCTAGGGTCATAATAATAGCTCCAACATAAATGCCGAGGCAATGAAGTACCTCAACACACTAATTAGTGTGGTTGATCTGACACAAAGTAACTTCGGAATAGTAAGAAGGGATTTGCAAATGCATCAGATTATTTAGAAACTTGGGATGACTTGGACAACATAACGGTTGTATATGCTCAAAGGATTTGAGACATCCTGCAAAGATGGTGGCATAACCACTCAGAAGCACAATATCAAGAATCTGAGGCCAGCTATGAATACACGGAAGTAGTAGAAATTGAACTAAGGCTTAAATCCATCAATCCTATAAGTCTACGGGTTAGTAACACGTGATCCTGATAGAAAGAAGAGAAAGCCTAGTTCCTTAACCCCATAGGAAAGATAGGATGACTCGGATCAGAAGGCATAATGTATAAGGAGTAAAAAGAGCATTACGTTCCCATCCACAATCAATTCCCTTATATAACTAGAGAATTTCTAGACTCAACTTCGACCAGTTTGGCTTGGTAATCCTACAGGTAGTCAGGCTCCGATACCAAAGCTGTTAGGACCCCGATCCTATGCCACACCGATCTAGCATGTAACACCTCATATCACTTTGCGGCCTCACACACGGTATTCCCACGGGTGTCGGCTTACCAGGCCCGGGACCGTTTGTGCCTTTTGGCTCACGTATATGATAGTGTCGCTAGCATCCATATGACAAAGAACCTAGGCTGACATGGCTTGTCGTGAACCCAAAGTGGCGCTAACTTACAGGGACATGCATACATGACCCAGCAACAAACATATCGGTCATCAGCGAGTGAATCCGGGCTGTAGCAGCTGGGCTAGCAGGACTCCGGTAATCCGGGCTGTAGTAGGCTAATAGGACTCCGGTAGACACCGCGTGACATTTCCCCGAAGGGACAGACACAGGAACGAAGGAAACATACCGACCATCCTAAGTGTTCCGGAGCAGTAGCAAGCTACCATAGTTCAGTGGAAGCACTAGGAGTCATTTCCCAGTAAGAGAGGCTAACAAGGATAAACAACTAGATAGTCAGATCCCACACATACCAAGCATTTCAATAACATACACACAATATGCTCAATATGTGCATATACATACTTGGTATCGCAACATGACTCTACAACTCAAGTATTTTATTCAATAGGCTCCGAGGAGCGAGATATTACAAACATGGGTCTCATGACCCAACATTAAGAGCATACAAGGCAAAGCACATGCGGAAGCTTAACATGTCTGAGTACAGACATCTACAAATGAAAAAGGGCTGAGAAGCCTGACTATCGACTAGATCCTGCCAAGGGCACAAGATCGTAGCTGAGGTAACAAGCTAAACATCGAAGTCCAGGCGGAACTACTAGCGAGACTGAAGTCCCTCTGCAAACACATAAATTAAGCAAACATGAGTACAAATGTACCCAGCAAGACTTACATCAGAACTAACTACATATGCATCATTATCAACAAAGGGGGTTGTGGAGTTTAACTGCAGCAAGCCAGCTTTGACTCGGTGGCTATTCTGAACTACGACTGCAAGTAACTCTTTTGAGGTGGCGCACACAAGTCCAGATATCCACCATATCAATACACCACCATGGATCCGCTCCCATCTCTCTACGAGAACGCCATCCATAACACTCACATTATCTTGCGTATTTTAGAGTATCCACTTTCACTTGTCTATGAACTGTATAGGCAACCTAGAGGTCCTTTATTGCGGACACGTCTATTCGAATAGATTATGTTAACCCTGTAGGGGTGTACTTCTTCACACACGCTCTCACCACTTACCATTGTTTACACGACATGTACTCGGCAACCTTCAAGAGGAAGCCCAACGAGGGTGTCGGCCACGGCCTACCTAAACACTCAAGTCTCTAGTCTAGGTTTATCGCCTATTCAGGTTCCATCCACAAGGAGTCCGGTCGAGGTTTCCACATACGGCCCCGAACAATGAGTACAGGGTTTCGTGACACCAAACGGGCGCCCGACATACCTGAACACGTGCCTACCGCATCACAACCCACCCCTCGGGTCAGCGCTGCCCATGACCTCCAGCATACTACAAACACCAGAAACTACTTGCAACTCCTGGACAGAGGACATGGGTTATTAAGAAGCCGAGAGGGTCAATTAAGGATCCCAATGAGTGGTAGTAGCTTTTCATGGATGACAAACACATAACTCAGTTCCTGAGGACGGCTTCAATGAGACAACCCACCATGTACTCCTACATGGCCTCTAACCACTACCTTTACCAAATCGTATTCACACACTTAGCTCACACATAGTAGGACATGTTCACAACATTCCAGTTCATCCCCAATTAACCAGACCTGACTCAACTCTAAGCAGTAGCAGGCATGACAACAAACATGAATGAGTAGGCACATCAGGGCTCAAATAACTACTACTCATGCTAGTGGGTTTCATCTATTTACTGTGGCAATGACAGGTCATGCAGAGGAAAAGGTGGTTCAACTACCGCAACAAGTAACACGTGAGTCGTTGTTGTCCTAACGCAGTAAAAGAGAGCAGGAGCGAGAGAGTGGGAATGTATCGGAATGAACAAGGGGGTTTTGCTTGCTTGGCACTTCTAAAGATGATATAGCTCTTCATCGGTGTCATCGAACTCATTGTCGGAACACGTCTATCGAGAGGGGACAAATACCGGCAAATAAGGAAGAACACAATCAATGCAATGCACAATATGATGCATGATCATGACATGGCAATATGCTATGGTTTGATCTAATGCAACTAGCAACAAGTTAAATGAAGTTGGTTTGAATCCAAGATTCAAATTCAAACTCCACATGTGGTTATTTAAATGCCATTCATATGATTTGTACTAGACAGTAGTCATAAGTTGTTCTATCATGCATGAAACTAGTACAGATGGATAGATTGGATTTTTCTGATCATTTTTCATATATAATTTGTTTCATTTGGAGTTATGGTTGAATTTCTATGAATTTTAGAAGTTTCGGGCATTTTCTGGAATTTTCTGAATTAAATTAAATCCAGATAATGACTTACTGCATCAGCATTGCGTCAGGATGACATCAGCAGGGTCAACAGGGCTCCCTGGGTCAAACCTGACCAGTTGGGTCCACTGATCAGTTACACGATGCTGGTTAGTGTCATAGACAGGTGGGGCCAGGTCAACAATCACGTCAGCAAGTTAACTTTGACGTGTGGGGTCAGTCAAAGTGTGACGTGGCCAGCTCAAACTGACCTGTGGGGCCTGTGGGGTTAGTTTAAACTAAACAAGAGCTAAACTAGGTTAATTAGGCAGTGGGGCCCGTATGTCATCGACACGGGACACTAACTAAACACGATTAGTACCTAAACTAATGGTGCCATGTCAGCGTCACCGGAACCTCACCGGCGGCGACCAAAACGATGGCGGCGCGGCTCGGAAACACGCTATGGCTGGCAGTTTGGCTTGCTGAGGGTACCAAGGCATAGGCCTTGCGCCCGCACATCTAGCAGAGGCAGCGGCAGGTCGCGGGGTGACCAGAGCTTGTCAGAAACAAGCTCACGGCGGCGGCCGGAGTTTGGTCAACGACGGGTTCGGTGCTCCGGTGCATGGGAGAAGGATCTGGTGGCTGCTACGGGCTACTGGAGTTGCACTGAGCACAACAGTGTGCTTGGCTTCGAGCCACAGTGGCTCTAGCCATGACGGCGACGAGGCACGGCGGCGGCGAGCTTCGGCCGCGGTGGTTGGTGAGGCTAGAGGAGAAATCGACGATGGGGAGAGAGGGGTTGGGTAGAGGAGCTCACGGTGAGGTCGTCAGTGATCTCAGCATGCTCGGGGCGGCTTGGTGATGGCGGAAAGTCGCCGATGATCTCCGTGGCTGAAGGAGGAAGAAGGGGGCGGGGACGACGCGTCGGGGCTCTTCTGGTCGCGTGAGAAAAAGGAGAGGACAAGGGCGGAACAGCAGAGCTCGGGGGCATGTCGGAGAGGCATGGGGATGGCTGTGGCCGCGTGAGCGCTGGTCGGTGGCGACGCCTACGCTCGGGTGAGCTCAAGGGAGAGAGCCAGGGGAGGGAAGATAGTGCAGCGAGTGAGGGAGAGGAGCGAGGGGCCACGGGGCATCTCCGTGGCGTAACTAGAAAGCCCAGGGAGGAAGTAGGAAGTGGCCAGAGCAGCATCGGCGCTCGCCACACACCTGGTTGTCCTCCTAGCAGAGGAGGAAGATGACAAGGGGGCGCTGGTGGGCTGGGCTAGCCACTTGGGCCGCCAGGTGGTCTACACGGGTTAGTTGGCCCAAGTTAGTTTCTCTCTCTCTTTTATTTCTGTTTTTCTATTTTTCTGTAAACTTTGTGGCTTTACTAAAAATACCTAAACACTTCCAAAAATCATGAAACTAATCATGGCTACTGTATAGAATATATCCAACAGTAAACATTTTAGCTTATGATTATTTGGGCATTTTAAATATTTCATAGCATTTAAATGCCCAAATGCAAATAGAGTATGATTTAATCCAGAGCCCAAATATGTCGTGGAAAAATGTGCATCACCTCTGGTTACTGTTTCCAGCATTATCCAAGAATGATGAACATTTTTGAAAGCCATTCGGATTTACTGGAAATATTTTGGTTGAACCTAGTTAATTCCTTTGATGCTAGGGCTTAGGCAATCCCCATTTCAAGTTTCTTCCAAAAATAAACACGATGCACACATGAAGCTAGCCTAGTGCATTGCCAGAAGCTAGGGATGTGACAGCGGAACCACCGCAGGACTGCTTTTAAAGGAAAAGGAACACTGACGAGCACCTCACTCCTCCTTATGTGAGCCCCTTGTCTTAGATTAGATTTAACTTAATGCACCGCGTCGCGCTGCCCGGGGGACACAGATATGAGGGGTGCTGATGCCTATGAGCTTGATTGAGGCTCCTCGTGATGACAAAGCCGGAGGACCAGGGCAGCGGGGTTCAGAGCGGTGTGCGCGTGCCAGGGTAGGCCCAAGGTGCACACACCTGCCTATCCCCCACGCGCGAGGCACGCGCGAGAGAGTGACGGGCCACTGCCACCTCTCTCCTGTCCTCAGGCCAAAAACAGCCGAGCAGGATGAGAAGAAATTAAATCGGCGAACCAAAACACGAAAGTACCAAATCCACTGAATGATTACTAAAAACTGCAGGCAACTTCGGAAAGCAAATGAACAGACGCGTCCGGCACCTAATATAGTCTTCTCACCAGCGCGGAGCTAAGTGCTGCCACTAAGATGTGGGAGGGAGCCCCCATGAGGCCCCATGGCGACTCTCAGGAAACTCCGGGGCATGTACAGCCCCACTCATTATTATGTGAGAGTGTCATGAGCGGAGACCTTCACAGGCCGGAGCCTTGCTTCACAAGCCAGAGCCTTTCTTGAAGGGTAGAACTTCAGGAGGTGCTGGATGTTCCAGGCGTTCTGGATGGGGACCCTGTCTTGTGTCTCCAGGCACGCGGCGCCAGGCCTGGAGACACGGGCAATCCTAAACGGGCCCTCCCACATGGGAGAGAGCTTGTGCAGCCCTTCCCCAGAGAGCACCCGCCTTAGGACGAGGTTGCCCACCTCTAACGTCCTGGAGCGGATGCTACAGCAGTGATACCTCCACAGCGCGTGCTGGTTCGTTGCCGCCCGAAGCGAGGCTTGATGGTGGCATTCCTCCCCTAGCACAAGATCCATCCCCCGCGTGGCGTCCTGACGCACCTCGCCGAATGCTAGGACCCGTGTGGACCGATGCTTGACCTCGTGTGGGAGAACCGCCTCTGCTCCAGAGACGAGGAAGAATGGCGTCTCTCCCGTTGGCTTGGTCGCGGTGGTGCAGATGGACCACATCACGGACTGTAGCTCATTGAGCTAGCCCCTGCCGTATGCCTCGAGCTTCTTCTTGAAGGTTCTTGTCTTGACGCCCCTCAGGACTTCTGCATTGGCCCGCTAGTCCTGGCCGTTGATACGGGGGTGTGCCACTTAGGCATAGCATATCTACATTCCATGGTTAGGACAGTATGTTGAAAAGGTTGCGAGCCATTGTCGGTGATGAGGCGGTTAGGAACCCAAAATTGGCTCACAATGCCCTTGATGAACTTGACAACCAATCTAGCTGGGATAGTGCACACAGCTTCTACCTCCACCCACTTGGTGAATTTGTCGATGGCAACATAGAGGTATCGGTAGCCCCCTGGCACTCGAGGGAACGACCCCAAGATGTCCAGCCTCCAGACCACGAACGACCATGTGAGTGGGATTGTCTGGAGGCCCTGCGCAGGCTAGTGAATCTGCTTGGCGTGGAACTGGCACTCTTCACAGGAACGCACCAGCTCTGTGGCGTTGTTGAGCGAAGTGGGCCAGTAGAAGCCACCGTGGAACGCCTTGCCCACCAGTGCGAGATGAGGAATGATGCCCGCAGTCCCCACCATGCATGTTCGCTAGTAGCTCAAGTCCCTGCTCCCTGGAGATGCATCACAATGAAATGTCATTGGGCCTCTTGCGATATAACTCACCATCTTGGATGCAGTATGCCATGGCTTGATGAGCCACGCGCTCGGCATCCTCTTCCTTCTCTGGCAAGGTCTCCTGAAGTAGGTACGCCTTGAACTCTTTAGTCCAGCACCCCTCCTGAGGCTCGAGCGCCAGCAGTAGGCGGCCCACTGTCGGATGGCCGCATGCTGGGGCGCCAGTCACAGGCACCTGAGGCAGGTCCTCTTGAGGCGGTGCTGGAGCCGCGATGGGGGAACTGTAGATGGCTTGAAGAGTCGCTCCTCAAACACCCCAGGCTCCTGGGGGAGCCTTTGGGATGCTCTCTTGGCAATATCACCCGCCTCCTTGTTCGTCCCTCGCGGCACGTGTTGCAGTTCCAAGCCCAAGAACCGCTTCTCCATCTTGCATACCTCTTCTATGTATGCCTCCATGTGCTCGTCCTTGGGTGTGTACTCCTTGTTGGAGAAGTTGACAAGGAGCTGAGAATCGCCCTTGATGGTAAGGCACTTCACCCCCAGTGCCGCCGCGGCCCTGAGACCGGCGAGCAAGCCCTCGGATTCCATGATGTTGTTGGAGACCTTCTCGCCCTACTAGAAGCAGAGTTGTACCGCATAGGAGAGATTGTCCTTGGTGGGTGAGATGAGGACGACCCCTGCTCCTGCGCCTTGTCATGCGAACGCTCCGTCAAAGTACATGATCCACCCGTCTGGTTCCTCATCCCCAGGTAAGAGGGAGCAATCCTCACCCAACGCGTGGTCGGGGAGGTCAGTCCACTCGGCCACGAAGTCGGCAAGGGCCGCGCCCTTGATGACCCTGGTCGTGCTGAACTCGAGATGGAACAGCTGAAGCTCGATGTTCCATTCTGCAACTCACCCGGCGGCCTTCAGGCTCTGGAGCACCCTCTCCAGTGGGTATGCCGAAACGACTTTGATGGGGTGGCCTTGGAAGTAGTGGTGGAGCTTTCGGGAGGCAACGAGGAGCGCGAGCAAGAGTTTCTGAGGCATGGGGTAGCGCGCCCGTGCCTCCCTCAACACCATGCTGAAAAAGTAGACAAGGTGCTCGACGAGGGGAGATGCATCAGTGAAGTCTTGTTCCTCTTGAGGACGCGAGTCTTCGGTAGCTTCGCGAGGTCCGTCCTCAGGAGCCCCCCAGCTGTGGGGTCAATCGCATCCTTGGGAGGGACATTGACCACTGGGTTGGCCAAGGCCCCAGGCGTGTTGCCCTGAGGGTGCTGCGCCTTTCTTGGTGGTTGTGCGTCCTGCCGAGGGTCCTTGGATGGGCGCTCCTTCCTTAGCGCCACCAGGTTGGAGCTGGCTGAGTGAGGGGTGGCTGCCAAATAAAGCACCAAGGGCTCGAGAGGGCACGGTGCCACCATCACTGGCAGGCTGGTCAGGTATCTCTTGAGGTCTTGAAAGGCTGCGTCTGCCTCCGGGGTCCACTCGAATGGCTCCTTCCTTTTCATCAGCTTGAAGAACAGGAGGGCGCACTCTCCTAGCTTGGAGATGAAGCGCCCAAGCGAGGTTACGTAGCCCGCCAGCTTTTGCATCTCCCTCAGGGTCTGCGGGGGGCTCATGTCTTCTATTGCCTTAACCTTCTCTGGATTGGCCTCGATCCCTCTATGTGACAGGAGGAAGCCCAGCAGCTTGCCAGAGGGAACCCTGAATACACACTTCTCGGGATTGAGCCGAAGATCCACCTTGCGCAAGCTGGCAAAGATCTCCTCCAGATCTGCTATCAGGGTTCTGGCCTCCCGATACTTCACAACTATGTCATCAACATAGGCCTCTATGTTTCTCCCGAGCTGCGTGCCCAGGGCGATATGCATCAGCCGCTGCAAGGTAACCCCGGCATTGCGCAGCCCAAAGGGCATGCAGGTGTAGCAGTACACCCCGCAGGGGGCAGGAACGCCGTCTTCTCCACATATTGCACGACCATCTTGATCTGGTGGTAGCCTGAGAAGGCGTCCAAGAAGCTCAATTGGTCGCACTCAGCGATGGAGTCCATGATCGGGTCAATGCGAGGAAGCAGAAAGGGATCTTGAGGGCAGGCCTTGTTGAGGTTGGTGAAGTCGACACACATGCGCTCCTTCCCTCCTTTCTTGGGGATGACGATGGGGTTCACCAGCCACTCCGGGTATCGTAATTCCCTGATGACCCCTGCGTCTTGCAGCTTGCGGGTTTCTTGGATGATGAAGGCCTGCTTCTTGGTGGACTGATGACGAGCCTTCTGCTTCACTGGCCGCACGTTTGGGCATACCTTCAGGTGGTGCTCAATTATTCCCCTCGGGACCCCAGCCAGATCTTTGTGTTCCCAAGCGAATACATACTTGTTGGCGCGCAATAAGTTGACCAACGCTTTCTCTTGGTCTTGAGGGAGACCAGCCCCTATGGTGAAGGTGGCGCTGGTTGTTCCCTCCTCACTAACCAGCACTTGTTTCGTCTCGGCTTAGCCTTGGGAGAACAATTGCTTCTTCTTGGCCGGCGCCGCTTCCAGGGCCCCAGGACCCCCCTTCTCATCAGGTAGCGCGGATGCCGCTGACCTAAAGGTGAGCTTGAGGGCCTGTAGCGTGTCATTGGTATCCCCTGCCACCATGAGGACACCGTTGCTGCCAGGCATCTTCATGAGGTTGTAAGCTGGGTGAGTCGCCGCCATGAACTTGGCCAAGGCCGGGTACCCCAGGATGGCGTTGTATGGCATGTCGATCCTGGCGATGTCAAAGTCGATGAGCTCGATGTGGTAGCGGTTGCGGGTCCCGAAGGTGATGGGGAGGCGGATCTGCCCCAGGGGGCTGTGGAGCCATCGCCGACCCCGGAGAAGGGCTTGGTGGGGCGGAGCCGGCCAGGGGGCATGTGCAGCAGGCCGAATGTCTCTGCAGAGAGCATGTTGAGGCTAGCTCCACTATCGATGAGGGTCTTGGTGACCGCCACATTGCATATGGTGGGGGTGCAAAGCATCGGGAGTGCACTTGCTCCTGTTGTGGCGGCTGGATGATCCTTGGGGCCCAAGATGAGGTAAGCCTTGGGCGCCGCCCAGCCCGGAGGAGCCCCCGGGCCTGCCTGGGCGCCACTTGTCAGTAGAACTGCTTGATGTGGCGGTCGGAAGGTCGTGCCTGCGAGCCACCTAGGAGAGCTGCAACGACGGGGGGCGTCGGTGCCGCGAAGCGTGGGACGAAGAGGCCACACAGCTCCTCCCAAGAGGCTACGGAGGACTCCGGCAGGTTGAGCAACCAGGCGCGCGGTGCACCTACGAGGGCCATGGGGAGCGAGTTGGCCTTCACCTTGTCATCTCCACCGCCCGCCCAAACTGCTTCTTCGTACGCATGGAGGAAGGCGTCCGGATCCGCCGCGCCGTCATAGCGTGGTGGCATCTGCGGTCTGAACTTGGGTGGCCACTCCACCCGCCGCAGGGAGAGAGTGAAACAGTGCAGCCCCGGTGCTTCTTAGAAGCCGTGCATCAATCGAGTCAATGGAGAAGCGCCCACCATTGAAGCCGATGGCGTGATTTGGCGGACGGGGCAGAAGATCTCCGACGTACCCCTACCTGGCGCACCAAATGTCGGATTACGGGTTCGGCAAACCCTTGAAAGGTTCAAACTCTAGGGTGCGTGCGGAGACCTCAACCTACCCAGCCTGCCTACTCGTGATCCTCCTAAGCCTAGCGCGTCGAGCTCGAAGAGACAAAGGGACACAACAGTTTATCCTGGTTCGGGCCACCTTGCGGTGTAACACCCTACTCCAACGTTTTGGTGGATTGCCTCGAAGGGCTAAGGATGAACTAATACAGGGGATGAACTGGCCTCAGGAGGTGAGGTGTTCTTGAGCTCAAGAGAGCTGGTGAGATGGTCGGGTGAGAATGGATCCGATCCCCTCTATGGTGGTGGCTAAGTCCTATTTATAGTGGCCTTTGTCCTCTTCCCAAATGTTGGCGGGAAGGGATACCACAACGGCCACATTTGAAAGGGGACAAGTAGTACAACTTATCCTGACAAAAGTGGTTTTCGCCTGCAAAAAGCCCCTGGTCATGACACTGCGGTGGGCTCGGTGATGACCTCCGTCTTGCCGTCCTGGCGGTCTTGGTCTTGTTGCACCAGAATGGAAACCTTTTGCTGGTTCCTTGGGACTCCACGCCTGCGGCTTGCCTCCCTTGCACCAAAGAGGAAACTGGCGCTCTGCGCCCGCTGGTGCCTGCCTGGCCTTGGTCGTCATGGCTCACGTCAACTGAGCCTCTGATGAGGACATCAATACAATTGTTACACCCACAACCCCTGCTGCTATACATACTGGACCAATTACTAGAGCTCGTGCACGCCAACTAAATTACCAGGTACTTTCGTTTCTTGGTAATGATTCTAATGTTCATGAGAATATGATGCTTCCTAAATTGGATACATTTGTTTTGCTTACAAATGAAGGGCCTAGCTTGGAGAAGGATGAACATTGGAGCAAGAACAAGCATGGAGATGATGGCGTGCGCAAGGGGAGCAAGAACGGAGTTACAAGTGATGATTTCAGGACTTTGAAGCCACCATAATGGGTGCATGAAGCCTTGGACGAAATATACAAGATGCCACTTCCTAAATTTCGTCCCGAGGCTATTTTAGGTGCTGCGTCACCTTATTATTGGGCCAGGCCCATGTAATTTCGAAATACATAAGTATAGGCTATTTTTAGAGTCCGTATGTGTGGGGAAACAAGAGATAGGGTTGATTTCGGACCCCTCCACCAAGGGCCACGAAATTCCCCCCTCTTCCTCCATATATACAGCCCTTAGGTCATCGTTTAGACTTTGGGTTTTGTTTAGATTAAAAGTTCGCCATAGCTGCAACTTCGCGTACTTCGTTTGTGTTCAACGACCAGACAAAGGCGTCACAGAACCCCACCTTGATCAATAAAGCTTTCATCTTATATTCGCAATATCCAGATTGCAATCTCAGTTTCTTGCTTGTTCTTCGTTTGCTCGCAGGAAACAGACCCTCGTGGTCAGGTTGATCGTGCTCCGGCGTGGTCAATAACCTCTCGGAGTTGGTTTAGCGATTGCTAAGGCGCGACGTCCTCGCACGTTCGTAGTCGGATCGTCAAAGTCGACTTCCACCAAAGCGAAATCCATCATCTCATCGAAAGACGGGACACCTTTGCCTCTATCAAGTGGTATCAGATTTCCAGGTTGCTCGGTGAGATTTTACAGTTTTTCGTAGTTTAGATCGAGTCTGTTCTTCATACCTATAGTCCACGAAAAAGCCAAAAAAAATTAGGGTTAGTTCATCCCATCCGAACCAATCTGAGCCTTGCATAATCTTTTCTGTATTTGCTTTGTTGAATTTGCGGTTGCATCGTCGTGTTCAGTTGCTGGTCTTAGCGTCTAGTCTTTTAGAGTTTCGAGTTTTGTTCACAAGTTGTCACGCCGTCGCCGCACCATCATCATCGCCCCTGCCATCTACCACCACCGCTCCGAATCCGTATCCATATACCACCACCAATCCGTGTCCATATACCACCACCGATCCATATCCATATACTACCACCGCTGCCATATACCACCACCATATATCCACCACCAATCCGAGTTCCTTGCTTATTAGGTTTGTTTTCGGGATCAATCTAGATTCCGATTCGTGTTTCCTTGCCGGAGTAGGTTTCGGAAAAAAAAAAGAGTCGGGTAGCCACGCTCCATTTAGGCCCAAAATTTTTCGAAAACGCATTTTTCGAAAAAATTTCTGGCTATCCTATTTTTAGGTGTTTCTGAGTGTTTTGAGACAGGTGCCATTATAGGAAGTTTTTTTTGACCCGTTTCTAGTTTTTGGGTCCGGGCAGTCGAAAAAAAAAATTGGTCGAAAAATTTCGTGCCCATCCTGTCAGTTTGAGCTAGGAAGAGTTTTGAGACACTCGCCATTATAGTGATTTTTCGCAAAAAAAAAGCAGCGCAAAAAAAAAGAGCGCAAAAAAAAAGAGCGAAAAAAAAATTCAGAGTGTGCTTTTCCCTTGTTTACGTGCCGCGCCGTGATTTTGTTGGTGTTCTAGGCTCGCGTCTCTAGCACAATCTAGCCTAGGACCAGCACAGTACCGTCGTTGAGCGGTTATTCAACTTTGCATCTCTGAATTGATTATTGCTGACCCTTTTTGCTACCATACTATAAGCCTTCCCAGCTCCACATACATCTACGTCGTGTGTTCGACTCTCCCTGGTAATCGCTCTATCCAAGCTTTGAGAGTTTTTGACTACAACGGTTGCCGATCACCGCCTGCTGCTAGGTAAGAACTGGTAAGAATTTGAGATTTGCTTGATGGATTTGTGATACACCACCACCACTTCTTAGTAGTCTGTAGGATCATATTCTTGTGTGTTTCTATTGCTGCTAACCATGCCAGGATCACAAGCCGACGAGATTGACTGGGAGAATTTATCGAACAAGGAGCTTCATGATAAGTTTCAGCAAATGATGACTGAACAGGTGCAAGATGTGCTGAACAATTTTGAAGAGGCCATGGAGAAGATCACTGGCCTTGAGAAGACGTTCGAAACAAAGCTCGATAACAGATTTAATGAATTGCTCGCGCGTCTTCCACCACCACCACCCGCTGCACCTAACGCACCTCTCCAACAACAACAACAACGACTACCTCCACGTCGCGAAATAGACCTTCGCCGAGCGAGCCGTGTTCCTCTTGCGTTTGGCCAAACTGTTGGTGCTGCTGTTGATACTTCTGTGGCTCCTGCTACTGCTGTTGCTGGTACCCAGGAGGATGATGAGTATGCGGGCGATTATGAGGATGAGGTTGATCAAAATCAGATCTACGAGCAGCCACCAGCACCACCACCAGCAGGTCGACCTCAGGTATATATTCGTAATGGTAGGCCTGCACCACCACCTCAGGTACGCGATGATGTCCATATTCCTAAACTGAAATTGAATATTCCACCATTTGAGGGTAGATATGTTCCTGATATATATCTTACTTGGGAGTTAGAAACTGAACAACGATTTACATGTTTACAATATCCTGAGGAGAGACGAGTTGCTGCTGCTGTTTGTGCTTTCACTAGTTTTGCATGTGTATGGTGGTCTGAACATTGTAGATTATATCCTATTCCAACTACTTGGGCTGCTTTGAAAACTGCTATGCGTACGCGTTGGGTTCCACCATATTATCAACGTGAATTGCTTCAAAAATTGCAGCGTTTAAGACAAGGAAAAAATTCTGTAGAAGAATATTATCAGGAATTACAAACTGGCATGATTAGATGTGGTATTGTTGAGGAGAATGAAGCTATGCTTGCACGTTTTCTGGGTGGATTAAATAGAGAGATTCAGACCATTCTAGACTATAAGGAGTATACTAATATCACTCGTTTATTCCATCTTGCTTGTAAAGCTGAACGTGAAGTGCAGGATCGACAAGCATTGGGGCGAACTAACTTTTCTGCAGGCCGACCTTCATCATGGACACCACGTGCATTTTCTACTTCAACTGCACCAGCACCTCCATCAGGTGCCACCTCCAGCCGTGATACAAGAAAACAGGCACAACCACCATTATCTGCCAAGAGCGCACCTGCGGGGCCTGCACAGCGTTCTTCTTCTTCCATGGCATCAACAGGGCACACAAGTGATATTATTTGTCGTCGTTGTAAGGGAGGAGGTCATTATGCGAGAGAATGCAAATCTCCGCGTGTGATGATTGCTACCGCGGATGGTGGATATGAGTCCGCTAGTGACTATGATGAGGAGACTTTGGCTCTTATTACACGTGAAGAACATGGTGGAGATGATTCTGATCATGAGACGCAATACATGGCTCCTGAAGACGCTGACAGGTATGAATGTTTAGTTGCTCAATGTGTTTTGAGTGTGCAGGTCACACAAGCTGAGCAAAATCAGAGGCACAATTTGTTCCATACCAAGGGAGTTGTGAAGGAACGTTCTGTGCGCGTCATCATAGACGGAGGGAGCTGCAACAACTTGGCTAGCATGGAGATGGTGGAGAAGCTTTCTCTCACCACAAGACCACATCCACATCCTTACTACATCCAATGGTTCAACAACAGTGGCAAGGTTAAGGTAACACGTACTGTTCGTGTGCATTTTAGTATCTCTACATATGCTGATTATGTTGATTGTGATGTGGTACCTATGCAAGCATGTTCCTTATTACTTGGTAGACCATGGCAATTTGATAAAAATTCTGTACACCATGGTAGAAACAATCAATATACTCTTGTTCATAAGGATAAAAATATTACTTTGCTTCCTATGACTCCTGATTCCATTTTGAAAGATGATATTAATAGAGCTAATAAAGCAAAACAGGAGACGAATAAGAGTGAAAATCAGATTGTGGCAAAAGAATTTGAGCAACAAATGAAGCCTAATAATAAACCATCTAGTGTTGCTTCTGAAATTAAATTGAAAAGTGCATGTTTATTTGCCACCAAATCTGATATTGATGAGCTAGATTTCAGCAAATCTGTTTGCTATGCTTTTGTGTGCAAAGAGGCATTATTTTCATTCGAGGACGTGCCTTCCTCTTTGCCTCCTGCTGTCACTAACATTTTGCAGGAGTTCGCTGACGTCTTTCCACAAGACGTGCCACCGGGATTACCGCCTATTCGAGGGATTGAGCATCAAATTGACTTAATTCCCGGTGCTTCACTGCCAAACCGTGCACCATACCATACCAATCCAGAGGAGACAAAGGAGATTATGCGTCAAGTACAAGAGCTTCTCGACAAAGGTTATATACGCGAATCCCTTAGTCCTTGTGCTGTTCCTATTATTCTAGTGCCGAAAAAGGATGGTACATCACGTATGTGTGTTGATTGTAGAGGCATTAATAATATTACTATTCGTTATCGTCATCCTATTCCTAGGCTAGATGATATGCTTGATGAATTGAGTGGCTCTACAATATTCTCCAAAGTTGATTTACGTAGTGGATACCATCAAATTCGTATGAAATTGGGAGATGAATGGAAAACAGCATTCAAAACTAAGTTTGGATTATATGAGTGGTTAGTCATGCCTTTTGGGTTAACTAATGCTCCTAGTACTTTCATGAGATTAATGAACGAAGTTTTACGTGCTTTCATTGGACGATTTGTGGTAGTTTACTTTGATGACATATTGATTTATAGCAGATCTTTGGAAGAACATTTGGAACATTTACGTGCTGTTTTTATTGCTCTACGTGATGCACGTTTGTTTGGTAACCTTGGGAAGTGCACCTTTTGCACCGACCGAGTATCTTTTCTTGGCTATGTTGTTACTCCACAGGGAATTGAAGTTGATAAAGCCAAGATTGAAGCTATTGAGAGTTGGCTGCAACCCAAAACGGTCACACAAGTGAGGAGTTTTCTTGGCCTCGCTGGATTCTATAGGCGTTTTGTGAGAGATTTCAGCACCATTGCTGCACCTCTCAATGAGCTTACAAAGAAAGATGTGCCTTTTCTTTGGGGTACCGCACAGGAAGAAGCCTTCACGGTATTGAAAGATAAGTTGACACATGCTCCTTTACTCCAACTTCCTGATTTTAATAAGACTTTTGAGCTTGAATGTGATGCTAGTGGAATTGGATTAGGAGGTGTGTTATTACAAGATGGCAAACCTGTTGCATACTTTTCTGAAAAATTGAGTGGGCCTAGTCTGAATTATTCTACTTATGATAAAGAATTATATGCTCTTGTTCGGACTTTAGAAACATGGCAACATTATTTATGGCCCAAAGAATTTGTTATACATTCTGATCATGAATCATTGAAACATATTAGAAGTCAAGCTAAACTGAATCGTAGACATGCTAAATGGGTTGAATTCATTGAGACTTTCCCTTATGTCATTAAACACAAGAAGGGAAAAGAAAATGTTATTGCTGATGCTTTGTCTCGTCGCTATACTATGCTTTCACAACTTGACTTCAAAATATTTGGTTTGGAGACCATCAAAGATCAATATGTGCATGATGCTGATTTTAAAGATGTAATGCATAATTGTAAAGAAGGAAGAATGTGGAACAAGTTTGTTGTTAACGATGGATTTGTGTTTCGTGCTAACAAGCTATGCATTCCAGCTAGCTCCGTTCGTCTTTTGTTGTTGCAGGAGGCGCATGGAGGAGGATTAATGGGACACTTTGGCGTGAAGAAGACGGAGGACGTACTTGCTACACATTTCTTTTGGCCAAAGATGAGACGGGATGTTGAGCGTTTTATTGCTCGCTGCACTACATGTCAAAAAGCTAAGTCACGCCTCAATCCTCATGGTTTATATATGCCTTTGCCTGTACCTAGTGTTCCTTGGGAGGATATATCTATGTACTTTGTTTTAGGTTTACCTCGAACAAAAAAGGGGAGGGATAGCATATTTGTTGTCGTGGATAGATTCTCGAAAATGGCACACTTTATACCATGTCATAAAAGCGATGATGCTGTTAATGTTGCTGATTTGTTCTTTCGTGAAATTATTCGCTTGCATGGTGTGCCAAATACTATTGTTTCAGATCGTGATACTAAATTTCTTAGCCACTTTTGGAGATGTTTATGGGCTAAGTTGGGGACTAAACTGCTTTTTAGTACTACTTGTCACCCCCAAACTGATGGACAAACTGAAGTAGTCAATAGAATGTTGTCTACTATGCTTAGGGCTGTTTTGAAGAATAATAAGAAAATGTGGGAGGAATGCTTGCCTCATATTGAATTTGCTTATAATCGTTCATTGCATTCTACTACTAAGATGTGCCCTTTTGAAGTTGTGTATGGTTTCCTACCTCGTGCACCTATTGATTTGTTGCCTCTTCCATCTTCGGAGAAGGTTAATTTTGATGCTAAACAACCTGCTGAATTGATTTTAAAAATGCATGAGTTAACTAAGGAAAACATTGAGCGTATGAATGCTAAATATAAACTTGCTGGAGATAAGGGTAGAAAACATGTTGTGTTTGCACCTGGAGATCTTGTTTGGTTACATTTGCGTAAGGATAGATTTCCTGATTTGCGCAAATCAAAGCTAATGCCACGTGCTGATGGTCCCTTTAAGGTGTTAGAGAAAATAAATGATAATGCATATAAACTTGAGCTGCCTGCAGATTTTGGGGTTAGTCCCACTTTTAACATTGCAGATTTGAAGCCTTATTTGGGTGAGCAAGATGAACTTCCGTCGAGGACGACTTCATTTCAAGAAGGGGAGGATGATGAGGACATCAATACAATTGTTACACCCACAACCCCTGCTGCTATACATACTGGACCAATTACTAGAGCTCGTGCACGCCAACTAAATTACCAGGTACTTTCGTTTCTTGGTAATGATTCTAATGTTCATGAGAATATGATGCTTCCTAAATTGGATACATTTGTTTTGCTTACAAATGAAGGGCCTAGCTTGGAGAAGGATGAACATTGGAGCAAGAACAAGCATGGAGATGATGGCGTGCGCAAGGGGAGCAAGAACGGAGTTACAAGTGATGATTTCAGGACTTTGAAGCCACCATAATGGGTGCATGAAGCCTTGGACGAAATATACAAGATGCCACTTCCTAAATTTCGTCCCGAGGCTATTTTAGGTGCTGCGTCACCTTATTATTGGGCCAGGCCCATGTAATTTCGAAATACATAAGTATAGGCTATTTTTAGAGTCCGTATGTGTGGGGAAACAAGAGATAGGGTTGATTTCGGACCCCTCCACCAAGGGCCACGAAATTCCCCCCTCTTCCTCCATATATACAGCCCTTAGGGCATCGTTTAGACTTTGGGTTTTGTTTAGATTAAAAGTTCGCCATAGCTGCAACTTCGCGTACTTCGTTTGTGTTCAACGACCAGACAAAGGCGTCACAGAACCCCACCTTGATCAATAAAGCTTTCATCTTATATTCGCAATATCCAGATTGCAATCTCAGTTTCTTGCTTGTTCTTCGTTTGCTCGCAGGAAACAGACCCTCGTGGTCAGGTTGATCGTGCTCCGGCGTGGTCAATAACCTCTCGGAGTTGGTTTAGCGATTGCTAAGGCGCGACGTCCTCGCACGTTCGTAGTCGGATCGTCAAAGTCGACTTCCACCAAAGCGAAATCCATCATCTCATCGAAAGACGGGACACCTTTGCCTCTATCAGCCTCGTGAGGTGAACCTTGTGTAGAAATGTCCGCCCCTCGGGAGCCAGCCTGAAGATGCCAATCCCCACAGGGGTCTTGGCGTCGTCCACCTCGTGAGGCTTGGCCACTCGCGAGGGTCTTGAGTTGTTGATGTCGAAGCTGGGCCGTACCAGGACGTTGATGGAGCCACGTGGTGGGCCACAGGCAGGCAACTCAGGATACCCTCATATCTGGAACACCGACAAAAGGGTCCATGAAGAAGCAACCTTGTCTATCCCACCATGGCCATCGCCCATGAAGGACTTGCCTCACTTGGGTAGATGTTCACGAAGTAGGCGATTTTCTTGCCCTTACAAACTCCTTGGTTCAACTCCACAATATTGACGGAGGCTCCCAAGTGACACCTAACCAATCTAGGAGACACCACTCTCCAAAAGGTAATAGATGGTGTGTTGATGATGAACTCCTTGCTCTTGTGCTTCAAATGATAGTCTGCCCAACACTCAACTCTCTCACACAGATTTGGCTATGGTGGAAAGATGATTTGAGTGGAAAGTAACTCGGGGAAGGCTAGAGATCAAGATTCCTGTGGTTGGAATGGAATGTCTTGGTCTCAACACATGAGTAGGTGGTTCCCTCTCAGAAAATGAATGGTGGAAGTGTAGGCACGTGCTGATGGCTCTCTCCACGAATGAAGAGTGGGTGGAGGGGTATATATAGATTCCCACACTCGGTGAGACTGAACTCGGTCAGACCGATTCAGTTCAAAATGTGAACGTTAGGCTTTTCGGTGGGACCGACATGATCAAATCAGTGGGACCGATGCGCTAGGGTTAGGGCATAACTTAATATCGGTGAGACCGATCACATGAACTCGGTGGGACCGATTTCAGTAATAGGCACACAGGGAGTTGGTTAGGCAAACTCGATGGGACCGACTCGCTCATTTCGGTGGGACCAAACGTTACGAAAAGGAAATATGGAGTTTGAATTACGAACTCGGTGGAACCAATCACTCATTTCGGTGAGACCGAAATGTTACGAAGCGAAACAGAGAGTTTGCAATCCCATCTCGATGAGACCAAGATCCCTATCAGTGAAACCGAAGTGATTAGGGTTTGTGGCAGTGGCTATGTTAAATGAACTTGGTGGCGCCGGATAGATCAAATCGGTGGGGTCGAGTTTGACTTCTAGGTTTAGGACATATGTGGAAATGAGAAAGCGGTTGAGGGTTTTGGAGCATATCACTAAGCATTTTGAGCAAGCAAGCCATTTAGCAACACCTCATCCCCTTTTAATAGTATTGGCTTTCCTATGGACTCAGTGTGATCTTGGATCACTAAAATGAAAATGTAGAGTCCTGAGCTTGTTGCCAATATATGTCCTTAGCATTTTTACGGGTTCACATCTCTAGTCCATGCCATGCCAAACATGAACTTTCTGAAATGATCATCTTGAAAGAACATTAGTTCAATTGGCTATATGTTGTTAAGAATTACCAAAACCACCCAGGGATTAGTTGCACTTTCATCCGCACCTGCGCTTTCCTCCTTTGCACCAAAGAGGAAACCCGCTGCTCTGCACCTGCTGGCACGCGCCTGGCCTTGGTCGTCATGGCTGATGTCATTTCAGCCTCATGAGGTGAGGCCTTGCATAGAAATCTCCGCTCCTCGGGAGGCTGCCTGAGGGGGGGGGGTGCTCCTTCGGGAGGTATTGATATTGTCCGCCTAGCAAGGCTTGGCCCCTCGCGAGGGTCTTGTCTTGTTGTGGTTAAAGATGGGCCGTACAAGGCCGTCGATGGAGCCACGCCGTGGGCCACAGGCAAGCAGGTCTGGGTACCCTAGTTCCCAGAACGGTGACAACGCCGAATGTTGAAGCAAGTCCATGAAGTGTAACATCCCAAATTTTCAATTTGGAATGTTATACATTAGGTCATCATTGCATATCATATTTTATTGCATTTTTGGTTGATCCTAGAAATTCTAAGCAACTCAAGGACCCATGGAGAGAGTTGGGGATTTAGTTATTTTCATATGAGTTTTCTTCAATTTTTGAAAAGAGGATCATTTGATTTTAATTATTTTTCTCTTCGAATATTTCTAATATGAAAATAAAAGAGAGGGGATAAAATGACTTCTCCAAAATAAAGAAATATTGGAGGAAAAATAATAAAATCAAATCAGAATTTTATTTGGAAATTTATTGTTATTTTATTTGAATTAGGAAAAAATGCGTTTTTCAAAATTACACTAGAGGCCCAAATAAATGTTCACTTTGTCCGCAATATTATTAGAGGACCATGAAAATTTATTTCAGGATTTTTGGACTCCGTTTGGTATTTCTTTTATTAGTTTTTCTGCATCAGGATTTAATAAAAAAAAGTGGAACCGACTTAGTCGGGCCGTGCCCGACCCGGACTTCGTCCGGCCGACCTTTAAAGGTCGAGGCCCCGCCGATGCTAGCCCGCCAGCCCGCCCTGCTGAAACCCTAGCCATCGCTGCCACTCGTCGCCGCCGCCGCCTTCCGCCGCCGCCGCGCGTAGCCGCCGCCGCCACCCCTTCGCGTCGTCGCCGCCCCGTCCCGCCATCGCCGCCCATCGTTGCCGGAGCCGCCGCCGCCGCCGCCGATCCCGCGACCGCTGAGGTAGTCGCCGCCACTGTACGGTTTTTCCCGGAAAAACTGATCGTTTTTTTTAAACCCTAGAACCATTTTTAGATCGGTTCAGTTTTTTCCGGTTTAGTTAAATAGCGGACGTTCGTCCGTATGTTCATTTTAATGAATGTTGTTTGTCTGGTAGCCGCAGACAGTGAACGTTCGTTCGTTAGCCTATTCGTCGCGTTTTATTTTCCAGGGTTTTTTCCGCGATTATTTTCAATCGTGATTTCTACCCTGATCTTCGTTTTATTTTATCTTTTCACTCGTTTATCCGAATCAGGTGATTCAAGCGCCCAGATCTTCGTCTCGAAGCACTCTTCCTGTTTAATCAACTTTAACAAGATCTTAGTACTTTACAATTTGATTTTAGTCTATATTAGTAAACGAATCTTGTTTCTTTCGTAGTTTGAGTTTCGTTGCTCCGTTTGATTTGATTCTTTTTGCAAACCGGAGTTCTTCAGTTGAACTTTCTAGTTAGATCTTTTATTTGAGTTTTACCCATGCTTCTAGTTTGAGTGCTTATGTATGTTACTGTTTGTTTGCGACAGAGTACCCAGAGTGCGAAGTGTGCTACTACGAGTCTATAGGTTTTGCGGATCATCAACAAGGCAAGTAACACTTTGATCATATCTCTTTACTACCCAGTTTTCATGCATTAGTATCAACCCTCAAACATTGCATGGTTAGGATCTGAATAACATGTGGGTCTGGGAAGTAGATGATGAGGTAGAACCTATTGCCCTTTTATTATCAAACCTTTGGGAGTTACTTCTACGTTATGCTTGTATTGCTATGCTATGGTCGTAGACATGGATTGGGTGAGTGTATCCATGACAGATGTGAGTATTGTTAATTAATGGTTAACTTAAGGTGGCTACTTAAATAAACATCTAGGTGGATTGGTTGAGGCACCCTAGAGTACCCAGTGGTTGTTAGGGCACCTGGAGAATCCAGTGTTGTCCTAGGATATCCCGGAGTACCCGTGTGATCATCCTACGGTTCGCCACCCAAGCTCAAAGGGATCATAAGATTATTCATGCCGGAAACTTCCATGTGCATCCACAAGCCAATATGGGCTCTGGCATAGTTGAGTAAGTTGCGTGAAGCTCTTGAAGAGGTAGACTAGCAGATGTAGTGGGTTGTAGGTGGTACTGTCTACCCAGAGTAGGGAGTTAATGCTTCAGAAAGGCTATGTCTCGATCCTCCGATCATGGATGTGTTCGAGTCTTGTGTGGAAAAGTGCGCAAACCTCTCCATAGTGTATAAACTAATCATGGTTAGCCATGTCCCCGGTTATGGACATCTTGAGTATCTGGTTCTTGGATTATCATGTTAATCTCATCACTCTAAATTAATTTGTTGGGTTTAATGATGATGCTTAATTGGGATTGAGTTGGAGGAACCTTCTCAATGTTTATCAACCACCATGATAGTTAAATAAAATTTATTCCTTTGTTGTAGGAAAAAATTGGCTTTATGGAAAAACTGTAACCATAGAGCTTTCCACCAGCCATATATGCATGTAGTGATAGCATTCATTCTATTCATTACTCTATGTGTTACATTGCCAGCATATTCCATGTGCTGACCCATTTTGGGCTGCAACATTTCATGTTGCAGACTTTTTAGATGACGAGTAAGGTGCCATAGGTCGATGTCGTTCACTCAGCTATGCCGTTGGAGTTTGATGGACTCACTTTATCTTCCAAGCCTTCCGCTGTTATCGTTTTTAGATGGCCTTAAGCCATATTATTGTAATAAGTTCTCTTTTGATACATTCGATGTAATAAGTGTGTGATTGAAACTGTGTTATAAATCCTCAAGTACTTTGTGTGTCAGCATTACCGATCCAGGGATAACACTGATGCATAGAGACTAGACTGTTTGAGGTCTAGTCGCTACAAGATGGTATCAGAGCCCACGCTGACTGTAGGACACGACCACTAAGCTAAAACCATAGGTCACTACTCTCTTCTCATTTCTGACTCCTCTCCTTTTCTACTCTATAGGATGGCGGATGCAAGGAACAAGTTTACACAACCGGATGAAGACACCCCTTTTGGACTACACTTGAAGGAAGTTACTAGGTACCTGAACATTGGAATACCAAGCTTCACCGGGACCTACATCGCCACTTTACAAGAATAGGAGTGTTGGATGATTCGAGTTCAAGTTCCAGGAAGGACGTTCATGCCAGTCACTGAGCCCATAGAGTTTTCCTTTGATGCACCAACCTGGAGTGTAGGAAAGAGCATGGTAGCCCACATCACCATGGGATGCATTGGAGAAGTTTACCACAAGGATCTCAAGGATACTATCTACCAGATATGTGGGCGCCGAGATGAGCAATGGGAGATGATCAGCACCAGGAGGGACATGTCCATTGCAGCTTTCATCCAGGAGTTAAAACAACACATTCGTCACCAGGAGAACTAGATGTGCGCATGCATGATAGACCTGAAGAAGGCTATGACCAGGATCATGGAGCTGGAGGAAGAACTCAAGTCTACACGTGATAGATATGAGGAGTAAATGATGATACTCGTGGAGAAGAATGACGATCTGACAAGGAAGCTAGGACTATTCATGGGAGATCCTGCGCCTGGAGGAGATGACGATGATTCCAAGGACATTTGTTCGGAGGACTACATCATCATCGACAACACCGACTCGGATCCCGACGATAGCGATGATGACTAGGTTGATGAAGCTGGAGCTGATATCATGGAGTCTTCCACTAATTAAAACTTCTAGTCGACCACCACATCAGTAGTAGTATTTCCCCATGTATATAGCATAGTACGAGCACTTTTGTAACGATAGTTAGACTGATTGTATGCCCTTGTTTGAATTGATTGAAGTGATATGATTGTGTTTGTCTCATGTGCACATGGGCAGTGTATTCCCTTTAGACCTCATTCTATTCTGTTTTCTCATCTTTTCTAAACCCATCAGATGCCTCCGAGATGTGACAATGGATTTGCTTTCCCACTGGAGCTCACCTAGTTGATCTAGCAGCAGAATACCTTGATGCAACTACTAGTCTAGAATCAGAACCAGGGGAATAGCAGCAGCAACAACAACAACAACAACAACAACAACAACAACCCACCACCACCACCACCTATTGATCACTTAGCCTGTTTCCTAAGGCTGAATCCACCGGTGTTCTCTAGTAGCACCGAGCCGATTTTTGCAGATGATTGGCTCCGCAAGATTGGAAGGGAGTTGACCATTGCAGGATGCACAGATGCGGAGAGAGTGCGTTTTGCCGCACATCAGCTTGATGGACCCGCAACATCATGGTGGGAGAATTTCACAGCCACTTACCACATTGACACTGTTACATGGGATCATTTTCAGCAGGCTTTCCGCACTGCCCATGTTTCAGCAGGAGCTATGGCCATGAAGAAGCGCGAATTTCGCAACTTGCGCCAAGGAGGACACACAGTGGGCCAGTATGTGGATGAGTTTAGTAAGTTAGCACGTTATGCCCCAGATGGCGTCGCTACAGATGAAGCTAAGCAGGAGAAGTTTCTCGAAGGACTGAATGATGAGCTGAGCATGCAGTTGATGGTGGCAACCTTCAACAACTACCAGGAGTTGGTAGATAGAGCTCTTATGATTGAAGGGAAGCAGCAGCAGATAGACAACCGCAAGAGGAAGTATGGACAAGGGAAGTACAATTCAGGAGCTCAGCAAAGGCCCCGTTTTACCCAAAACTCGGGAGGAGACATTCACCATAACCATGGGGGCAATAATACCAACGGAGGGAGTTTGCATAATCATAGTGGCCCCAAGAATGGGAATGGGAAGGAGTAAGCAACGGCCAAAACTGTTCAAACCCAGCAACGCCCGTCAAGAAGGATCTAAGTCACATTACTTGTTTCAAGTGTGGGAAGAATGGACATTACGCCACGGAGTGTTCTGAAGCTAAGAATGGAAATGGCAATGGAAGCTCTGGGAAGAAGCCCAACCCTTTCAACATGGGACAAGTGAACCACGTTAGCGTGGAGGAGGTTGAAGCGCAACCCGATGCAGTTATAGGTAAGTTTTTTGTTAAGTCATTTACTGCAATCATTCTTTTTGATACTGGTGCATCACATTCATACATATCAAGGGGATTTGTGGATAAGTATAACCTGCCAACCCAAGCCCTTAGGTCACCCATGTTAGTAACCTCGCCAGGAGCAGAGTATATGGCTAGCCTATGGTGTAATCGGTTACCATTAAGGATTGGTAACTACGTGTTTCCCTCAGACCTAATCATATTGGAGTCACAAGGACTGGATGTAATATTAGGCATGGATTGGTTATCAAAGTATGGAGGGAACATTGACTGCGGTAGTAAGTTGATTTTGCTCACCCCCCCCCCCCAGAAGGAAGAAGGATCAAGTATGTATCCCGACATGTGCCGAAGAGGACTCAAGTGAGTTCCTTATCATGAGTTGTACAGGAGGAAGTACCAGTGGTGAAGGATTTCCCTGATGTATTTTCAAAGGAGTTGTCGGGCATGCCATTGGATAGAGATGTTGAGTTTTTGACTGAGCTTTTGCCAGGCACAGGGCCAATATCAAAGATACCGTATCGGATGCCCGCTCAGGATTTGGAGGAAATTAAGAAGTAGATTAAGGAGTTACTGGATAAAGGTTACATTTGCCCAAGTTCGTCACCTTGGGGATCACCAGTACTTCTAGTGGAGAAGAAGGATGGATCATTAAGGATGGTTGTTGATTATCATGCACTGAATGAAGTGACGATCAAGAACAATATCCACTGCCGATGATCAATGATTTGTTTGACCAGTTGCAAGGAGCTAAAGTATTTTCCAAGATCGATCTGCGATCAGGATACCACTAGCTGAAGATTCGAGAGCAGGATATACCTAAGACAAGTTATACCACAAGGTACGGGCTATATGAGTATATCGTTATGTCATTTGGTCTGACTAAAGCGCCGGCATATTTCATGAACATGATGAACAAGGTGTTTATGGAGTTTTTGGATAAGTTCGTCGTGGTGTTCATTGATGTCTACTCAAAGAATGAAGAGGAGCATAAGGAGCATTTGCGATTGGTTCTTGAGAAGCTCAGGGAACATCAGTTATATGCCAAGTTCAGCAAGTGCGAGTTTTGGCTGAAGGAATTTGGATTCCTCGGACATGTTATATCCGGAGAAGGAATAGAAGTCGACCCCACCAAGGTTTTCACTGTGACTAAATGGGAATCACCCACATTGGTGGGAGAGATCCGGAGTTTTCTTGGACTCGCAGGATACTACAGGAGGTTCATTGAGAATTTCTCTAAGATTGCAAAGCTCATGACAGAATTGTTGAAGAAGGACACCAAGTTCAGTTGGACTAAGGAGTGTGAAGCCAGTTTTCAGGAGTTGAAGAAACGTTTGGTTACAGCCCCAGTGCTGATTCTTCCAGATCAACGCCATGATTATCAAGTGTATTGCGATGCTTCTCGTCGAGGACTTGGAGCAGTGCTTATGCATGAGGGAAGGGTTGTATATGCCTCACGAGAGCTTAAACCTCATGAGCTAAATTATGCTACACATGACTTGGAGTTAGCAGCTGTAGTGCATGCATTGAAGACCTGGAGACATTTTCTCATCGGAAACCATTGTGAGGTGTACATGGATCACAATAGTTTGAAGTATATCTTCGCGTAGAAGGAGTTAAATCTCAGGCAGAAGAGATGGTTGGAGCTCATTAAGGATTATGATATGAAGTTACACTACCATCCTGGAAAGGCTAACGTAGTAGCCGATGCGTTGAGTCACAAGAGTCATGGCAAGACACTCATGACCGGAGGATTACCCAAGGAGTTAGCAGAGGATCTTCGCGAGCTTTGTTTGGAAATAGTTCTGAGAGGCTATGTAGCAGCGTTGGAAATTCAGTCTACCTTGATGGATAAGATCGGAGAAGCTCAGAAGACTGATAAGGAGATTGCCGAGATAAAGGAAAGGATGAGCAAAGAAAAAGCCTAAAGGATTTCGTGAGGATGAGCATGATACTTTATGGTTTGAGGATCGCGTATACGTGCCTATTGACCCCGAGATTAGGAAGTTGATTCTGCAGAAGGCCCACGATTCACCGTATTCGATTCACCCAGGAAATACCAAGATGTATCTGGATTTGAAGGACAGTTTCTGGTGGACCGGAATGAAGAAAAATATTGTTGAGGATGTAGCAGTATGTGATGTATGTCAGAGAGTGAAGGCAGAGCATCAGAAGCCAGCAGGATTGCTACAACCATTACCGATACCCGAATGGAAGTGGGACAAGCTAGGCATGGACTTTATCACAGGATTGCCCAGAACTCATTCAGGCTATGACTCGATATGGGTAGTAGTCGATCGGTTGACGAAGGTAGCTCATTTCATCCCAGTGAAGACCACTTACACCAGTGCTAAGTTGGAAAAGATATACATGACCAGGATCATATGTCTGCATGGAGTTCCGAGGACCATAGTATCAGAGAGAGGAACCCAATTTACCTCAAAGTTCTGGGATCAGTTGCACGAAACTTTGGGTACCAGGCTAGATTTCAGTACAGCCTTCCATCCACAGATAGATGGACAGACCGAGAGAGTCAATCAAATTTTGGAGGACATGTTGAGAGCTTGTGCGCTAGATTATGGATCTAGTTGGGATGACAATTTGCCATATGCAGAGTTCTCTTACAACAACAGTTATCAAGCCAGTTTGAAGATGGCCCCTTTCGAAGCTTTGTACGGAAGGAGGTGCAGGACACTGTTGTTATGGGATGAAGTTGGAGACCGTCAGTTGTTTGGACCAGATTTGATTAAGGAGTCTGAAGAGAAGGTTAAGCTGATTCGTGATAGACTAAATGTAGCCTAGTCCAGGTAGAAGAGCTATGCGGATTCTAAATGCAAAGAGACAGTTTACGAAGTAGGAGACAGAGTATATCTTCGTGTGTCCCCACTTCGAGGAGTGAAGCGTTTTGGAGTTAAGGGAAGTTAGCACCACGTTTTGTGGGACCCTACAAAGTTCTGTAGTGTATGGGAGAAGTTGCTTACAAGCTGGATTTGCCAGAAGGATTGTCAGGAGTTCACGATTTGTGTTTCACGTTTCCCAGTTGAAGAAGTGCCACACAGAGATGGCTGATATCCCTCTGAGAGATATAGTGCCACTGGAAGCGATTCAGTTGGATAGCGATTTGACATACGAGGAGAAACAAATGAAGATTCTCGAGGTTGCCCACCGAGTCACAGGCAACAAGGTTACGAAGTTCTACAAAGTTCAGTGGAGCCACCATACCGAAGATGAAGCCACCTAGGAACGGGAGGAAGACCTACTGAAGGACCACCCGCACCTATTTTCTATCCAACCCGAATCTCGAGGGCGAGATTCATCTTAAGGGGGGTAGGTTTGTAACATCCCAAATTTTCAATTTGGAATGTTATATATTAGGTCATCATTGCATATCATATTTTATTGCATTTTGGATGATCCTAGAAATTCTAAGCAACTCAAGGACCTACGGAGAGAGTTGGGGATTTCGTTATTTTCATATTTTAGTTTTTCTCAAATTTTGAAAAGAGGATCATTTGGTTTTAATTATTTTTCTCTTTGAATATTTCTAATATGAAAATAAAAGAGAGGGGATGAAATGACTTCTCCAAAATAAAGAAATATTGGAGGAAAAATATTAAAATCAAATAAGAATTTTATTGCTATTTTATTAGAATTAGGAAAAAAATGTGTTTTTCAAAGTTGCATTAGAGGCACAAATAAATGTTCACTTTGTCCGCAGTAGTATTACAGGACCGTTAAAATTTGTTTCAGGATTTTTGGACTCCATTTAGTATTTCTTTTATTAGTTTTCTGCATCAGGATTTATTTAAAAAAAAAGTGGAACCGACTTAGTCGGGCCGCGCCCGACCCGGACTTCATCCGACTGACCTTTAAAGGCTAAGGACCCACCACCGCTAGCCCGCCCGCCCGCCGCCACTCGCCGCCGCTGCCGCCCCGTCCCGCCGTGGCCACCCACCGCCGCTGCCGATCACACCGCCGCCGAGGTAGTTGCAGCCGTCGTACGATTTTTCCCAAAAAAACCGATCGGTTTTTTTTGAAACCCTAGATCCGTTTTTTAGATCGGTTCGATTTTTTCCGGTTTAGTTAAAGAGCGGACATTCGTCCGTACGTTCGTTTTAACGAACGCTGTTTGTCCGTTAGCCACAGACAGCGGATGTTCGTTCGTTAGCCTGTTCGTCGCGTTTAATTTCCAGGGTCTTTCCGGGATTATTTTCGATCGTGATTTCTGCCCTAATCTTCGTTTTAGTTTATCTTTTCGCTCGTTTATCCAAATTAGGTGATTCAAGCACCTAGATCTTCGTCTCGAAGCCATCTTTCTGTTTAACCAACTTGAACAAGATTTTGGTACTGTAAAATTTGATTTTAGTCCAGATTAGTAAACAAATCTTGTTTCTTTCGCAGTTTGAGTTTCGTTGCTCCATTTGATTTGAATTGTTTTTTGCAAACCGGAGTTCTTCAGTTGAACTTTCTGGTTAGATCTTTTATTTGAGTTTTACCCATGCTTCTAGTTTGAGTGCTTATGTATGTTACTGTTTGTTTGCGATAGAGTACCCGGAGTGTGAAGTGTTGTGACGCCCCCGATTCAATCGTACACTAATCATGCACGCAAACGTGTACGATCAATATGAGGGACTCACGGCAAGATATCACAACACAACTCTAAAAGTAAAATAAGTCATACAAGCATCATATTACAAGCCAAGGGCCTCGAGGGCTCGAATACAAGTGCTCGATATAAACAAGTCAGCGGAAGCAACAATATCTGAGTACAGACATAAGTTAAACAAGTTTGCCTTAAGAAGGCTAGCACAAACTGGGATACAGATCGAAAGAGGCGCATGCCTCCTGCTTGGGATCCTCCTAACTACTCTTGATCGTCCTCAGCAGCCTGCACGTAGTAGTAGGCACCTCCAGTGTAGTAGGAGTCATCATCGACGATGGCGTCAAGCTCCTGGGCTCCAACATCTGGTTGCGTCAACCATGTAGACTGGAAAGGGGGGAAAGAGGGAGAAAAGAAACCGTGAGTACTCATCCAAAGTACTCGCAAGCAAGGATCTACGCTACATATGCATGGGTATATGTGTAAAGAGGCAATATGGGTGGACGGAACTGCAGAATGCCAGAATAAGAGGGGGATAGCTAGTCCTATCGAAGACTACGCTTCTGGCAGCCTCCGTCTTGCAGCATGTAGAAGAGAATAGATTGAAGTCCTCCAAGTAGCATCGCATAGCATAATCCTACCCGTCGATCCTCCCCTCATGGCCCTGTGGGAAAGCGACCACCGGGTTGTATCTGACACTTGGAAGGGTGTGTTTTATTAAGTATCCGGTTCTAGTTGTCATAAGGTCAAGGTACAACTCCGGGTCGTCCTTTTACCGAGGGACACGGCTATTCGAATAGATAAACTTCCCTGTAGGGGTGCACCACATAACCCAACACGCTCGATCCCATTTGGCCGGACACACTTTCCTAGGTCATGCCCGGCCTCAGAAGATCAACACGTCGCAGCCCTACCTAGGCACAACAGAGAGGTCAACACATCGGTCTAAATCCTATGGCACAGGGGTCTGGGCCCATCACCCATTGCACACCTGCATGTTGCGAGGGCGCCCGGAAGCAGAACTAGCCCCCTTAATACAAGAGCAGGCTTACGTTCCAATCCGGTGCACACCGCTCAGTCGCTGACGTCACAAAGGCTTCGGCTGGTACCACGACGTCGGGTGCCCATATCTTTCCCACTTAGTTGGTTAGTGCGTATAGGCCAGTGGCCAGACTCATATCAAATACCAAGATCTCGTTAAGCGTGTTATTATGAAGCGCGAACGCCGACCAGGGCCAGGCCCACCTCTCGCCTAGGTGGTCTCGACCTACCCTGTCGCTCCGCCACAAAGTAACAATCGGGGGCCGTCGGGAACCCAGGCCCACCTCTACCGGGATGGAGCCACCTGTCCTTCTAGCCCCCACATCGAAATCCCTTGCGGGTACTCAACGAGCTGACCCGACTTTAGTCACCATCTATATAGTATGTATATATGTATAGTATATACCCGTGATCACCTCCCGAGTGATCACGGTCCGATAGTATAGCAAGGCAGACAGACAGGAATGTAGGGCCAATGATGATAAACTAGCATCCTATACTAGGCATTTATGATATTGCGGGTAAGGTATTAATGAATGTAGCAACAATGACAGGCTATGCAACAGAATAGGAGTGACCGAACAGTAACATGCTACACTACTCTAATGCAAGCAGTAGAGAGAAGAATAGGCGATATCTGGTGATCAAGGGGGGGGGGCTTGCCTGGTTGCTCTGGCAAGAAGGAGGGGTCGTCAACTCTGTAGTCGAACTGGGAAGCAGCAGCGTCGGTCTCGTAGTCTACCGGAGAGAAGAGGGGGAAGAAACAATGAATACAATGCAAACAGATGCATAATGATGCATGACATAACAAGTAACGGTGCCAGGTGTGCCCTAACGGAGTAGGAGGTGATACCGGTGAAGGGGGAAACATCCGGGAAAGTACCCCCGGTGTTTCGCGTTTTCAGACAAGTGAACCAAAGGTGAAATGTTGCAGGTTCGCTATGCTAGGGACGCGTGGCGGACGAACGGGCTGCATATCTGGATTCATCTCGTCGTTCTGAGCAACTTTCATGTACAAAGTTTTTCCATCCGAGCTACGGTTTATTTTATATTAATTTTAAAAGATTTAATCATTTTTAGAATTTATTTAATTATTTTAAATCAACATTATCCAGAATAGTGTATGCCGACGTCATCATGATGTCAGCATGACATCAGTAGTCAACAGGGCGTTGACTGGGTCAAACTGACGTGACCATACCGCATGTGATTGACTAATTAATTAACTAACAATTAATTATGTTAATTAGTGATTAGATTAATCTAAATATGATTAATTAAGTTAATTAATTCTTTAATTAATTATATTATTATTATTATTGTTATCTTTCTAATTCTTTTTTTAATAAAATGTTCTAGGGTGGGACCCCTTGTCATAGGCCCCTAGGCCTAACGGGCGCAGCCGGAATGGGCGGTGCCGGCGAAGCCGCCGCCCGCCTGGTAGCAGGGCAAGGCTGGACCGGGGGTCGGGCAGCGGAGTGCAACGGGCGCTCGTGAGGCCAGCCGCGGACGTCGCAGGGCGGAGGGCGAGCAGCGCGTGGTGGTGCCGGAGCACGACCAGGCGGTGTGAGCGGGGCTCATGGCCCAGGCATGGTGCGAGGAGGAGGTCGCAGCCTCAGGACGACAACAAGTACGGCGGTCGCACGCGGGGGCGACCGTGGGCGCTTGCAGACGGCGAGGGGACTGGACGGAGCGACAACGGGGGAGGTGAGGCCATGCGGGGGTGTGCGCGGAGGCGAGGTCGCCGGTGACCAGATGCAGCTGTGCTCGCGCGAGGCAGCAGCGCGCGTGCGCGTGCGCGCTTCGGCGCGGCATGGGGCATAGAAGGGGAGATGAAGAGAGACCGGAGCCTCACCGCGGTTCGTAGGGAACGGGGCAGTGGGGGTTGAGGAGGAGGACGGTGACGAGCGGCGGAGGGGAAGCAGGCCGGCGGGGAGGAGGCAGTCTGGCGGGGGAGCTCCGGGCGCCGACGTCGGTGTCGACGTGCAGGGGCGAGGGGATTGGGAATCCTCCCGATCCAGATCCAATCGATGGGGGAAGTGGGGGAGCGAGTGGGGTGGATAGGGTTTCGGTCGAGTGGGGGTTAAGGGAGTGTGGGGGGGCCGGCTGGGCCGTGGGGTGGGCCATCCCTTTCGGGCGGCTAAGGCCAGCTGGGCCACTTGGCCCGGGGGGGTCCTGTTCTCTTTTCCTTTTTTTTGGTTTGTTTGTTTTCCTTTTCTTTCTTTTTTTCAATTTCTTTTCTGTTTATTTTACCTTTGTTTTATAAATTATAAATCTAGCCCCTAAATTAGTACTAATACTTATGACACTGCCATAATTTATTTGGCACCCTAAACAATTAGTTTATATTTGTTTAGTATTTAAAATACATTTAAATATTAGTTTCACTGCAGTTTTTATTAAATTAGCGCTTTTAACTACTTTATAAAAAGATGTTTTCTCCACCATAATTATCTACGCATTATTTGTCACCTCTCGAACATTTTAGTTTTAAAGTTTGAAAACTTTTGATGTTTGCCTTGATCTTAAATTTGAAGTTTGAACCGGGTTTCTAACCGACGCGAGTTTATCAACAGTAACCGAGGTGATGTGGCTTCATGATGAGGACATGACTACCTTGGATATGACCAAAAATATTGCATATATGCATATTTGTCAGGTGATTTCTAGTGCAAACTATTCAATAATCTATTTATGTTATCCAGAACAAAAATACTTCACACACTTTTGTGTTTTGTCTAATTGCAGGTGTATGGGACATTTGTACAATCCACATATGAAGATAAGGAAGAAAGAGATGTTTATTTGCTGTCCAAAAAGTTCTCTCACGTCACTTTTGGCCCAAGAGAAGATAGAGTCCAAGTCTCTCACGTTCTGGATTCAGATTCGGACTGCACAGACATACCTGACTCAAAACGCACACAAGTTTTTCATATGGACTCCGAATTGGGTGATTCTTTTTTTGTTGGAAACTAGATTTCGTGCACTTTCCAACCCAATTGGAATCACCTTCAAATTCGTCCGGAGCGTTGAGTTGTGGACGAAACAATCTGATGCTGCAGCAGAATCCGAGTCAAACTACAAGTCCAAAGGTGTTACATCACCTCCACTTGGGCCCATTGGCCTTGTACGACCTAGATTTAGTTTTAGGCTGCCTTGGGACGTCCTCCCACCTCCTTGGCTGCCACCCCTTGCTCCTATATAAGTAGATCCATCTAGTAGCTTTTTGCTTGGGATTTGTTTAGTTAAAAGTTAGCCATTGCAACTTCGTGTACTTCGTTTGTGTCCAACGACCAGACCAAGACCGCTTCCGGATCCCCACCATTATCAATACCTCATATATATTTGCAATATTCAGATTGCTTTATCATATTCTTGCTCGTTCTTCGATTGCTTGCAGGAATAGACCTTCGTGGTCAGGCTGACCGTGCTTCCGGCATCGTGAGTAACCTCAGGAGATTGGTTTAGCGATTGCTAAGGCGCAACGTCGTGCACGTTTGTAGTCGGATCGTCAAAGTCGTCTCCACCAAATCGATAGTTATCATCTCATCGAAAGATCGGGACACCCCGCCTCTATCAAGTGGTATCAGTTTTCAGGTTGCTCGGTGAGAATTTCCAGTTTTCCTAGATTAGATTTATTTTCTTACCTATTGTCCAAGAAAAAGCCACAAAAAAGAGTTAGATCTATTCATCCTTGGTCCAAGCCAGTCTGAGCCTTTGCAATTTTCTTTTCATTGCTTGCATAGTTGAATTATCGGTTGCATCGTCGTGTCGAGTTGCTGGTCTTAGTGTCTAGTTCCTTTAGAGTTTCGAGTTCTGTTCACATTAGTCACGCAGCCGCTGCATCATTATCCCATCCGCTGTCCACCATCCAATCCACCAATTTCCACCACGTGCTACGCATTGTTTATTGTCATAATCATAGTTGAGGTCACTCACATCTTCGCCTGATCGAATCTGCATCTTATCTAGTTTGTCTTGGAAAGAGGGAGAAAAAGAAGATAAAGAAAAAAAAGAGAGAAAAAAGGAAAGAAAAAAAAAGAAAAAGAGGGAGAAGAAAAAGAAAAAAAAGCGTGAGAAAAAAAAGAGAGAAGAAAAAAAAATTGGATCTATCTAGAATCAATCTCGTACCTGAATTCGGATTGGAATCTGTTTTGTGCACTCTTCAGTAAACAGCTTGGCTATTGTTTCACATCATTATCTTTACTGCCGTTGTGATCTTCACTTATATCTTGCTGTCCAGAGCTACTTTGTATCCTTCATTGATGCTGGTTGTGCTACGACGTGACCTCATTAGTGTTCTAGGCTCGCGTCTCTAGTTCGGTCTAGCCTAGGACCAGCACAGTACCGTCGTTGAGCGTTTATTCAACATTGCATCTTTGAATTGATTATTGCTAATCTTTTGCTACCATATATAGCCAACCCAGCTCCACATATTTCTACACCGTGTATACGTACGCTCCCCTGGCAATCGCTTTACTCAATATTTGGAGTTACTTGACACCGCTGGTTGCCGATCACCGCCTGCTGCATGGTAAGAACGTGTAAGACATTGATATTTGCTTTACTGTGAGCGTTTTACCACCACATCCTAGTAGTTATAGGAACATTATTTTTGGGTTTTGTTTCTTGTTCTACTAATCATGACAGGATCCAGAGTCAATTCATGGGCTTCGTCGATCGCGGGAGACGTGCCACCACCTTTGCAAATACCACAACCGTCACGAGAGGTGCACAAACATCCAAATGCACATGATCAGGTTAATGTATCTATACCACCATTTAATGGCCGTTTTAAACCTGCTTTATATATTGAATGGGAGTTCGACATAAAAAATATATTTGCTTCCCATAATTTCGATGAACATAAAAAGGTTAAGGTTGCGGTTGGTTCTTTCACTGGTTATGCTTTGGTTTGGTGGAGTGAATATTGTCGGTTACACCCTGATTATATACCTACTACTTGGGATGATTTGAAACTTGCCATGCGACATACTTTCGTCCCTGCTTATTATACTCGTGACATGATTAAGAAGTTGCAACACTTAAAACAAGGTAGTGAAACTGTAACAAAATATTATGATGATTTACAAACTACCTTGTTGCATTCCTCTTTAGAAGATAGTGAAGATGATTTTATGGATAGATTTTGGGGAGGATTAAACCGTGATATTCAAGAGATACTAATTCATGAAGAGTGTTATCCTATGGACCATTTGTTTCATCTTGCTTGCAAAGCTGAACAGGAAATAAAATGACGTGTTGGCCACGAGGAGAACAAGCGCACAATGCACATTCCAAGAGTTGATATGATTGTTCCTTCAACTACTAGGCATACTATGACAACCTCATCTGTTGTTGTCAGGACTACATCACCTCCACCATGTGACACATCGCCCCCGAGAGTGGCTACATCATCTGAGTTGATCATAAGAGGTAATGACAAAGGTACTGATCTTCCATCTCTACATGAGAATGATGAATGCCTTGTCAATTTGAATGCACCATCTGATGAGCTACCCACTACTTTGATCACACCACCTATTTTAGAGGACTACGTTGATAATTTGACTTTGCCATGTGATCAAACAACTGAAATACCAACAATTTTGAGTGCACCCATTGAATTAACTATTGATGCAAAAGAACCAATGTTTAATCATTTTGATATGACCTCTAATCTTGGTGATGATTCTGTGTTGAATGACTTATTGCATGTTTGCTTATTTAAGCATGTTGTAGCATGTAAATTTGATGCAAGTAAGGTTTATTCACCAATGTTGGGATGGTTTAATGATGACAATTGTCAATCTTTTGAAATGAATAAGAGCTTCACTTATATGTGCAAACTGAGTTGCAATATTTTCATGCCTTCTACTTCTTGTGCTAATTTTTTGGCTTTAGATTTTATGAACTATGCAAGTTACTCATCTATTCATGTGTCATATATGCAAAAATCAAGGGAAGTAAAAATGGATGACATATACATATACAACATGTACACCTTGTCTCTTTTGTTAGCCACATTTCAGATTAAGCAACGCCGAGGACGGCTTTATTTTCAGGAAGGGGAGGATGATGAGGACAGGACTACCTTGGATATGACCAAAAATATTGCATATATGCATATTTGTCAGGTGATTTCTAGTGCAAACTATTCAATAATCTATTTATGTTATCCAGAACAAAAATACTTCACACACTTTTGTGTTTTGTCTAATTGCAGGTGTATGGGACATTTGTACAATCCACATATGAAGATAAGGAAGAAAGAGATGTTTATTTGCTGTCCAAAAAGTTCTCTCACGTTACTTTTGGCCCAAGAGAAGATATAGTCCAAGTCTCTCACGTTCTGGATTCAGATTCGGACTGCACAGACATACCTGACTCAAAACGCACACAAGTTTTTCATACGGACTCCGAATTGGGTGATTCTTTTTTGGTTGGAAACTAGATTTCGTGCACTTTCCAACCCAATTAGAAGCACCTTCAAATTCGTCCGGAGCATTGAGTTGTGGACGAAACAATCTGATGCTGCAGCAGAATCCGAGTCAAACTACAAGTCCAAAGGTGTTACATCACCTCCACTTGGGCCCATTGGCCATGTACGACCTAGATTTAGTTTTAGGCTGCCTTGGGACGTCCTCCCACCTCCTTGGCCGCCACCCCTTGCTCCTATATAAGTAGATCCATCTAGTAGCTTTTTGCTTGGGATTTGTTTAGTTAAAAGTTAGCCATTGCAACTTCGTGTACTTCGTTTGTGTCCAACGACCAGACCAAGACCGCTTCCGGATCCCCACCATTATCAATACCTCATATATATTAGCAATATTCAGATTGCTTTATCATATTCTTGCTCGTTCTTCGATTGCTTGCAGGAATAGACCTTCGTGGTCAGGCTGACCGTGCTTCCGGCATCGTCAGTAACCTCAGGAGATTGGTTTAGCGATTGCTAAGGCGCAACGTCGTGCACGTTTGTAGTCGGATCGTCAAAGTCGTCTCCACCAAATCGATAGTTATCATCTTATCGAAAGATCGGGACACCCCGCCTCTATCACTTCATTAGCAGAGGTTCACTGTAGCTTGATTATCCGGGGGTCACAATTCTCCTCAACTACAAGAAATCTCGTCCCGAGATTTAAATGGTGGAGTAAGGGAGTGGGGGAAGGAGGTGCTGGTAGCAAAAAACCTAACGAGTCTTCTCGGTCTTGGCTGTCCTTTCAAAGAGGTTGACCCCTTTCATTGATGTCTTCATTTCTCTGCTTCAAGTCATCATGATCAAGTCATCATCCTTTCTTCGGGATCTCCATCATCCTACAAACGCAACCAAGGGGAAAAACTCTGGAAGAACGCATCTCCACAAAGCTAGGCATCTGACGGTGAACTCAATGGAAAATACACGAGGTACCCCACGAGTTGTATTTCAGTGAATTCATTGATTGCAATATACGATGGTACCAAAGTTTCAAACGGGTAGGCAATCATTCGATGACTAGACATAAGCTGGAATGGGGGTTTGAACAACGAGAATAACATGGTGTTTGATTCCAGGATGAATAATGGTATAGCATTCAGCTCGTGAATCACATACGAAGCCAGGTGCAAAGGATACATTAGAATCCGGGTTATAAAGGAGAGTCAGGTTTCGATCCAGTGGACCTGTGGGTTATCGGCCTGCCAGGTGGGTTGAAAGTAGGAAGGGTGGTGACATCTTGCACAGCCGCGACAGGGAGGCATGTCAGTGGATAGCTTGTCAGGTATGCCGGCAACAATGTCGGTACCAAGGACGGGGAACGAAGAGAGCAATTTTCCTGCTTGTTGAACAAGGCGAACCAATTGGCAAAGTTATCACCCATCAGTGGTTACCGGAATGTGATCATCAATAGTAACAGGATCTTACCGACAGAGTGGTACAACAAGGTGCCTACCTAAACAGGGAATTATCTCTGCTTAGCTAAGTCAGATTCAGGAAAGGTTAAACAAAAGAATGGAAAGGAAAATGAGATTATCAGATTAAACAGAACAATGGAAAGGAAAATTGTGATAACACACAATTATTAGGAGTATATCCTTCCCATGTACAAGCAGAACATGATATATAGGGTAGGAGAGAACGTACCCAACCATTCAGATAAGAGGCAAGGATTAATCAGGATGTTACCCATACAATAGTGTTTGGATAACTGACCAAGAAATATTTAGCATCGCACCTCCAATGTTCTTATTGTAGAGCGGGGTATCATAGTCATGCTTCGAGGTAGCAATGATATGGTGTTTCAATCAAGGACCAGACTTTGGATACACAAATGATCCATTAGGAGCAACTTATAAAATAAGTCTTATAATTTCCTCCAGGAGGAATGGTTATCCTTGCAAAAGAAATTATAATGATAGGTCCTCCAGCCAGGGGGGGGTGCTAGGCATGACATCATATTACCGGGTCATCAAAGGACCAACATCATAACTCCTGGAAAGTTGTCCCAACCATCATATCTGACCGAGATTCAGATCCGATTGGTGTCATGATACCTCAGACTCTGGATGTCCGAGAAGAAAAGGTGCAACTCAAATCGATGAAATGACATTGCAAGATTCTTGGGAAACGAACTATGGGAGTGGGTTCCTGAAATAATAGTTCATCATTAAACCAAGGAGGGGATGATAAGGTGGTTGATGGGCTCAGCAACAATTCATCGAGAATTCCAAATGGATGGATTTCCACAATAATGTGAACAAGAAGATGACACTTGTCAATTCAAATGATATAATGTTGTATGCTCTAGGAAATCATACACCATCAATCATTAGTTAAAAGGTGTGCCCGAAATATAACCTTAGGCAGCAAGGTCAGTGTTAGAGTGACGATTTGATAACCAACAGTCTAAGAACGAACTGTTGATCATTAACTTCAAAGCAATAGGGTTGCCAGAAGTACAGAACTCAAACAACATCGTTAGCATATTGGTATCCTGGTTAAAAACAACACCGGGACCAAGGAAGAATAGTGATGGTGAGAAGTATCATCATACCGAGAATTTCTAAGAGGTGGAGTAATCCCCAGAACATTGTCGATATAAAAGACAGTAATACTTTAAGGCAGAACACAACACTAGTTAGAGAGCAAGTTGTATTCATAATGTGGACAAGTTCGCGATTGAAGGAAGGCAAGGGTGTTGTCGATGATAATAGAAATCATCGAGGGCAAGGATGGTACTTCTCATCATGAATTCAATTGTTATCCTGGAAGGTATCATAATGTTGATGATGATCATGTTACATTTGTCGAGAAGTTTCATGAAGATGTAATCGATCGGCGATGACATACAGGCAAAGGAATGATGAAGCGAAAGGTTATTGGAACCATGGGTACGACACAAACTCGAAATCAAGTTTGTTGGCCAAGGAGAAATGATATGACGAGGGAGATCAACGTAAGATTATCTCATCGTCAAAATTGTGCTCCGAGAAGGACCATGTAGCACTGTTAAAATTTTGCATGATAATGATGTAGCCAAACAAGCTAGGAATGGCGTGATCGGGTATAAACTTGTACTTAAGAAGATTACTAAGAGTTGTTGAACCGTTGTGCGGACTCGGTTCAGTTATCGATGTCTTTGAGTGTTTAATAACTCAGAGCCCATGAAAAATTGTAATCAGTGAGAATGTAATACTTGATGAAGAACTAATAAGGAGTTATGCAGTTCCAAGATAATCTCGTGATACCAGGGGGGTAATACTCAACGACAGTCCAAAGTAGAGCTTGGACTGGGGTATTGCTCTAAAGAAGATAAGTGCTTAAACATGCACGAGAAATGGTATTTCAAGTAGATCATGGTCGGAACCACGATTGCAAAAGGCCAGATCCCAGATATAAGATGTACTTATACCAAGGGAATAATTAATTTAAGAGAAGCTTCAATGATAAGATCTACATCGTGTCCATGGGCATGAACACAAAGTTCAAGGTCGACACCCACTTCTTCAATGTTTAACCTTTCAATCACTTCTCACTCTTATTAAAAATGAATTGATTGTGGAAACCTACCTGGTGAATTACCAGAGGAGTACGACCCATGAAATATTTTGGGGTCACACAAATTAAGAAAGGTATATGTTCAACCCATCGGGGCATTGTCAGGACCCCGACTCAAGCCACACCGATCTAGCATGTAACACCTCATATCACTTTGCGGCCTCACGCATGGTATTCCCACGGGTGTCGCCTTACCTTGCCCAGGACCGTTTGCGCCTTTTGGCACACGTATATGACAGTGTCGCTAGCATCCATATGACAAGGATCCCGGGCTAACATGGCTAGTTGTGAACCCAAAGTGGCACTAACTTACAGGGACAGGCATACATGACCCAGCAATGAACGTGTCGGTCGTCAGCGAGTGAATCCGGGCTGTAGCAACTGGGCTAGCAGGACTCCGGTAAACCGGGCTGTAGCAGGCTAACAGGATTCCGGTAGACACCGCATGACATTTCCCCGAAGGGACAGCCACAAGAATGAAGAAGGACACATGCCGGCCAGCCTAAGTGTTCCGGAGCAGTAGCAAGATACCAGGGCTCAGTGGAAGCACTAGGAGACATTTCCCGGTAAGAGAGGCTACCACGGATAAACAACTAGATAGTCAGATCCCACACATACAAAGCATTTCAATAACATACACTCAATATGCTCGATATGTGCAAATACAACATTGCATCACAACAGGACTCTACAACTCAAGTATTTTATTCAATAGGCTCCGAGGAGCGAGATATTACAAACATGGGACTCTCGACCCAGCATTCAGAACATACAAGTCAAAGCACATGCGAAAGCTTAAGATGTTTGAGTACAGACAACTACAAATGAAAAAGCCTGAGAAGCCTGACTAACTACCAGATCCTGTAGAGGGCACAAGATCGTAGATGAGGTAACAAGCTAAACATCGAAGTTCACGCGGAACTACTAGTGAGACTGAAGTCTCTCTGCAAAACATAAAATAGGCAAACGTGAGTACAAATGTACCCAGCAAGACTTACATCAGAACTAACTACATATGCATCATTATCAACAAAGGGGATGGTGGGGTTTAACTGCAGTAAGCCAACTTTGACTCGGTGGCGATCCTGAACTACGACTGCAAGTAACTCATTGAGGTGGCACACAGGAGTCCACATATTCACCATATCAAGACACCACTATGGATCCGCTCCCGTCTCCCTACGAAAACGCCATCCATAGCACTCACGCTTATCTTGCGCATTTTAGGGTATCCACTTTCACTTGTCTATGAACTGTACAGGCAACCCAGAAGTCCTTTACCGCGGACACATCTATTCGAATAGATGATGTTAACCCTGCAGGGGTGTACTTCTTCACACACGCTCTCACCACTTACCGCCATTTACACGACATGTACTCGGCAACCTTCAAGCAGAAGCCCAGCGAGGGGGTCGGCCACGACCTACCTAAACACTCAAGTCTCTAGTCCAGGTTTATCGCGTATTCAGGTTCCATCCGCAGGGAGTCCGGCCGAGGTTTCCACATACGGCCCCGAACGATGTGTACAGGGTTTCGTGACACCAAGCAGGCGCCTGGCATACCCAGCCACGTGCCTACCGCATCACAGCCCACGGCCTCCAGCATACTACAAACACCAGAAACTACTTGTAACTCGTGGGCAGAGGAGAAGAGTGATTAAAAAGCTGAGAGGATCCATTGGTTTCAGGCCCAATGCGTGGTAGTAACTATTTCATGGATCACAAACATAGAACTCAGTTCCTGAGGATGGCTTCAATGAGACAACCCACCATGTACTCCTACATGGCCTCTCACCACTACCTTTACCAAATCGTGTTCACACACTTAGCTCACACACAGTAGGACATGTTCACACACCTCTGATTCATCCCCGATGAATCAGACCTGACTCAACTCTAAGAAGTAGCAGGCATGACAAACAAGCATGAATGAGTAGGCACAACAGGGCTCAAACAACTCCTACTCATGTTAGTGGGTTTCATCTATTTACTGTGGCAATGACAAGTCATGCAGATGATAAAGGGGTTCAGCTACCGCAGCAAGTAACAGATGAATCGTTGTTGTCCTAATGCAGTAAAAGAGAGCAGGAGCGAGAGAGTAGGATTGTATCGGAATGAACAATGGGGTTTTGCTTGCCTGGCACTTCTGAAGATGATATAGCTCTTCATCGGTGTCATCAATCTCATCGTCGGTATCATGTCTATCGAGAGGGGACAAATACCGGCAACACAAAAGGAAACACAATCAATGCAATGCAAAATATTATGCATGACCATGACATGGCAAAATGAGTGTGTTGGGCTAATGCAACTATAATCAGATGGGTTTGAGTTAGTTTGAACCCAAGGTTCAAGTTCAAATTGAAACTATGACTTAATAAAGTGCATTATCATGTTTTGATATAAACAGCAGGTTTAAGTTACTTAAACATGCATGAAACCAGTGCAGATGGATAGATTGGATTTTTCTGATCATTTTTCATATATAAATTATTTCATTCTGAGTTATGGTTGAATTTATATGAATTTTTGAAGGTTAGACTATTTTCTGGAATTTCCTGAATTATTTTAAATCCAGAAAACAATTCCTGCATTAGCATTGTGTCATGCTGACCTCAGCAGGTCAACAGACCCGGTCCGGGTCAAACCTGACGCGTGGGGCCCGCCGGTCAGTTAGCCAGTGCTGCCTACGGTCACAGACATGTGGGCCTGGTCAATGGCCACATCAGCGTAGTCAACACTGACGCCTGTGCCCAATGGGGTTAGTTAAAACTAAGCAGAGAATGTAATCTATGTTAATTAGGGCGTGGTGCCCATGAGTCAGTGGCCTAGGGGGTTGGTTAGTGTGGGGGGTTAGCCGGTAACGACGGCCACGCCGGATTCGCCGGCGGTTAGACGACGGCGACGACCCAGAGCGGCGGTGGCTCGCCGGAGTGGCGCCAAGGGCCGCAGCTGGGTGCGCTGAGGGCAGCTGGAGGTAGCCCACGTTCCCGCGCATCTAGCGGATGCAGCGGCAGGTCACGGGGTGGTCGGAGCTCGCCGGAAGTGAGCTCGCGGCGGCGCCGGAGTTCGGGTGAGTGCGGGGTTGGCGCTGTGGTGCACGGGAGGGAAAGTTAGAATATGCGTTAGGCTCCTGGTGGCTTCCTGAGCGCGGTGACACGCTCCAAATCGAGCTCAAGCGGCTGCAGTGACGGCGGCGACAAGGTCAGCGGCGACCGGAGTTCGGCCGCGACGGAGCTATGGCCTAGAGCTCGCAAACGTGAGGGGAAAGAGAGGGGTTCTGCAGGGAGTCTCACAGCGGGCTCGCAGAGGTGGTTGGCGAGCTCGAGGGAGGCCGGACGGCGTCAAATCGTTGGCGGTTGTCATCGGATCCCGTGGAAGAAGACGAGGGCAAGGATGACGACACAGGGCTCCCAGCGTCACGTGGCTTGGCGATGAGAAAGAGGGCGTCTCGGCGGAGTCGTTGGACGGTACGGAGAGGGGTAGGGTGGACAGTGGCCACGGTGATCGTCGTCGGTGGCAACGGCCTCGTTCGGGTGTGCGTGAGAGAGCAAGATAGAGGAGGGGGAGGAGCACGAGGAGAGTGAGAGAGAGACCAGGGAGGTGCGTGGTGACGCAAGGGAGGTCCAGGCAGGCTGGGAGAGAGGAGGTGGTCGCAGCGCGTGCGCGCGCGCGCAGAACACACGCCCTCCTGCCTACTGGCAAGAGGGTGACGACGATGCGGTGGCTGGGCTGGGCTAGCTACAGTGCTGGGCCGGCTGGGCTGGATAGGTAAGGTTTGTGTCCTTTCCTGCTCTTTTCTAATTCTGTTCTGTTTTCTATTTTGCAGGTTTGTTTTCAATTTGGTTTTGAAACCAATTCAATTTTATTGCTTCTGAAAATTACTTTTGGAAGCTAAAAGAATTAAACCAAAGCTCCACAAAATATTTCAGAATTATTGGACCTATATTTATTTAATAGTAGATATAAATCCAATTCAAATAGCTATTGATTTAATTCAAAGGCCCAAAATAAATGTTTCTGAGACACCAAAAATATTGGTTTGGATTTTACCTCTTGCCAATATTTCCAGAGGATAACAGGAACATTTTCTTGGACTTATTTGAAGCAGTTTTATCTTGATCATTTTTTAAAGGATTCTGAGGCTTTGAAAATTCCTCAATTCAAATTTCATTTGAATTTAAACATGATGCAACAACAAAAATCTAGCATAGGTTAGGACAGAATTAGGGATGTGACAACTCACCCCCACTAAACAAGAATCTCATCCCGAGATTCAAGACGTGAGGTAAGAAGACAAAGGGGACACTAAGTATCACAAACTTAATGATCCAATTGCCTTCTCGAGGTTGTTGATTTGTTGACTCAAATTGATCTTGACGTCCTTACTTTTGAGATCTTCATCCAACACGATAACAAAAGAGCGAAACATGTCCATATGGATGGATCATCTTAATGATCACAAGATCAACTCACGAAATGAGACGTAGAAACATCTCTCGGGCTGAGATACGAAGCATCTATCCAAAGGGATGGAGTGAAACAGATGACGAGGGCTCACTAGGTAGACAACGATTTCACACTTACGAGGGTGGTGAGTGGTTGTCAACGTAGCAAGGAGTTGAGTTGCCATGATACCATAATGAGACATCTTAGAGGAGGTGACTCATATAAATATAATCTTAAGTGGCAAAAAGAATTACCTTTGATTCAGAGATCATTGAAACTCTTTATACTAGCCTAAGGCAATTCTTGAGTGACCATTTGCAGGGGTTCGGTAGAATGGCATACCCGGATTAGAATGGATGATGTGGATTACCTTGTTGAAAACAACACAAGGGATGGTTTTAGTAACTTGGGAGAAGCTCAACAGTAGAGAGTGAGTCCACTGTTTGAAAAGTTATAGCATAACCTAGGAAAACTGGGAGCAATCCCAATTAATGCCGACGATAAACCTAGAGATTGCGCGTGCTTTCAAGAACTTGAGCATCTCCATATTCATCAAGGTTTTACCAATATCCGTGACAAGGATCCTGGAAACACAACATACTACCACGATGAATAATGGTGGAGGATGCAGATGCAAAGGAAGATAACACCTTCTCAGATTTCACCTTAGCGAGGCCAAGGAAAAAAATCTGGATGATCGACCGAGAGACATTTAGCACTCCGCTTCTAATGTTCTCCTTGATGTGCTAGTGCAACCCATTAATTAAAATGGTTTGGTACCCAGAACATCAAGTAAAAGGCCGGACTTCGGGAGCACAAGAATCCAAAAGGAATAACTATGGAGTAAATCCTAGGAAATCCTCATGGGGAGGTGGCCAACTTCCTCAATCAAGATACTACAATAATAGGTCTTCCGGCTGGGTGTGTTGGCCACGACATCCACTTTACCAATTATCGAGAGACCAATATCATAGTTCTTGGGAAATGTCCCAACCATCATATCTGCCTGAGATTCAGATCTGGTTGGTGTCAGAATATTCCAGACTCATCAAGTCTAGAAAGAAAAATTAAAGTTTGCAACACATATCAACGAGATGGTGTTGCGAGATTCTCGGGGAATGGACTATGGTAGTAAGCTCCAAAACATGAGCTGGTTCTGCTACAAGCATGTGAACACGCTGTCCCAGGCAAGCATGACCACAGGGTAGTCTTACAATGAAACACTACCGAGTTCTGATAGGGAACCATCATTGAAATAACGAGTTCTTGTGCATGTTCGTCTAGTACCTTCAGGACTAGCACTTAGAACTTATTATCCTTGAACAAATCAATCAGTGGCTTGGTGTGCTAGGAATACATATAGAATAAAGATGATCAGTCTATTAGACCACAGAATACTTCGCACGTATGCATGACTGATTTGGAATGATTCCAAAGGAAGCAACATTGACTTTATCGAATTCACAAAGACAACTAACATCAGATGCACATGAACTGGAGAGAGTCACTTCTTACATCCGAACATATGCTTCATGAGCTAGCATGAAGAGATGCTTTCAAAAGTTTCCAACACTAGCTTAATGTTCAACATGAATCATGGAGGAGATAAGGATGTTGTCGATGGGCTCAACAACAATTCATCCAGGTTTCCATATAATTGGAGTTCCACAATTATGTGAACAAGGTGATAGCATTGGTCAGACCCAAAGAGTATAATGGTGTATGCTCGAGGAATCAACCATGAGCAAGACGACGTTACGAATATCATTGGTTTTGTTTTTGACTTGACAATAGCCCATGCTCAAACCAAGATTGTTTAAGATAATAGATCCAACCACTAATCACAGGGACCAATCGATGAAGATATCATCTCTCTTCAACATACACACACAAAGATATCCCTTAAAATGAATTAAGTCGGCAAGCTTTTATCTTCCAACTCTCCAATTTGTTGTTTAGCTTAGCTAACTAGCTCAGGGGTATCCAACACATTTTCTTGGAGAAGGGGGTGGTTTATAAGAAACCAACTTGATCACGAACTCAACATAGCGGTCAGGTGACAACCTGGTTATACTTCCGAGAAGATATACGGAAAATCACGAACCACCATATGTCACTAAGCTCGAGAACAATCTTGTTTTTCAGGGCAAGACGATATGATCAAATAAGCAAGGATTGACACTATCCTAACTCATTGATCGAAAAGTGCACCGGAAATAAGGACTAGGTAGCACGATAAACCTTAGGGTGATGATTCAATAATCAACACGCTAAGGATAGGATTCTTGTCCATTAACTACCAAGCAACACAGTTGCTAGGAGTATTGATTTCACACATCACGGTTCACTTGTCGGCATTCCGGTTGCAGCAACACGACATCGAGGAATGAATAATGATGGCGAGAAGTATCACTGCGTTAAGAATTCACAAGAGCTGGTGCAATTCTCATGAAAATCCTGACATAAAGGGGGTGATACTCTAGGGTAGAACAAAATCAAAAGCTGGATTGTGATTTTGATCTGCGAGGTACAACTACTATGATCCAATCCTAGAAATGGATGAGAGACTGGAGTTTGTTTCTCCAAGTCATTCCGGATAGAATGGCTTGACGGACCACAAGGGTAATAGGCATCGATGAACGAATGCACGCATACCCTTGACTATCAAATGATAGACGGGGGTCAGAATACAACTAGAGAGAACAACTCAAGGAACATATAACTTTCTGAGTTGTGGATGCATAGGTTAGTATGTTGAATCAGGTTCAACAGGTTTCTTCCGGATAACCCATGCAGAAAAGTAGAACAGACAGAGTCGCAATATAGAATGGAGAACCCATCGAGAGCACTCCTGTTGTGATCTTTGATCCAACAAACATCTTCCGTAAGTGGTTCATAGTATTTGGAAGAAGGAAATACCATGGACCTCGAGGACTAATGCAAAGGTTACTAATTTCCTAAAGAAACTAGCAAACACTATCAACATGAGGTAAGTGGGGTGAATCTCGGGTTCAAAACCCAGAAGTAGAATACCTACTAACTAAATGGCATCACGGGATGCTTTCGAGAATAATGGCCAGAATCATCACATTGGGAACAAAAGCATGGCTAAATTACTAGATGATACTCTAGACACCTAGGGTCATAATATTAGCTCCAACATAAATGCTGAGGCAATGAAATACCTCAACACACTAGTTAGTGTGGTTGATCTAGCACAAAGGATCTTCAGAACGGTAAAAAGGAATTTTCAAATGCATCAAACTATTTAGAAACCTGGGATGACTCGGACAACATAACGGTTGTAAATTCTCAAAAAGATTTGAGGCATGCTACAGAATGGTGGCATAACCACTCGACCATCATAATATCAAGGTTCTGGGATCAACAATGAATACACGAAGATAGTAGGAACTGAACTGAGGCTTAAATCCAACAATCTTATAAGTCTACATATTAGTAACACGTGATCCTAATAGAAAGAAGAGAAAGTCTAGTTCCTTAACCCTGTAGGAAAGATAAGATGACTCAGATCAGAAGGGCATAAGGTATAAGGTGTAAAAAGAGCCTTATGTTCCCTCCCACAATCAATTCCCCTACATATAACTAAAGCATTTCTAGACTCAACTTCGACCAGTCTGGCTTGGTAATCCTACAGGCAGTCAGGCTCTGATACCAAAGCTGTCAGGACCCCGACTCAAGCCACACCGATCGAGCATGTAACAACTCATATCACTTTGCAGCCTCACTCACGGTATTCCCATGGGTGTTGCCTTACCTTGCCCAAGACCGTTTGCGCCTTTTGGCACACGTATATGACAGTGTCGCTAGCATCCATATGACAAGGAGCCCGGGCTGACATGGCTAGTTGTGAACCCAAAGTGGAACTAACTTACAGGGACAGGCATACATGACCCAGCAACGAACGTGTCGGTCATCAACGAGTGAATCCGGGCTGTAGCAACTGGGCTAGCAGGACTCTGGTAAACCGGGTTGTAGCAGGCTAACAAGACTCCGGTAGACACCGCGTGACATTTCCCCGAAGGGACAGACACAGGAATGAAGAAGGACACATGCCGGCCAACCTAAGTGTTCCGGAGCAGTAGCAAGCTACCAGGGCTCAGTGGAAGCACTAGGAGACATTTCCCGGTAAGAGAGGCTACCACGGATAAACAACTAGATAGTCAGATCGCACACATACCAAGCATTTCAATAACATACACACAATATGCTCGATATGTGCAAATACAACATGGCATCACAACATGACTCTACAACTCAAGTATTTTATTCAATAGGCTCCGAGGAGCGAGATATTACAAACATGGGTCTCTCGACCCAGCATTCAGAACATACAAGTCAAAGCACATGCGGAACCTTAACATGTCTGAGTACAGACAACTACAAATGAAAAAGGCTGAGCAGCCTGACTAACTACCGGATCCTGCCGAGGGCACAATATCGTAGCTGAGGTAACAAGCTAAACGTCGAAGTTCACGCAGAACTACTAGTGAGACTGAAGTCTCTCTACAAAATATAAAATAGGCAAACGTGAGTACAAATGTACCGAGCAAGACTTACATCAGAACTAACTACATATGCATCATTATCAACAAAGGGGATGGTGGGGTTTAAGTGCCGCAAGCCAGCTTTTACTCGGTGGCTATCCTGAACTACGACTGCAAGTAACTCTTTGAGGTGGCGCACACGAATCCACATATTCACCATATCAATACACCACTATGGATCTGCTCCCGTCTCCCTACGAAAACGTCATTGATAGCACTCACGCTTATCTTGCATATTTTAGGGTATCCACTTTCACTTGTCTATGAACTGTACAGGCAACCTAGAAGTCCTTTACCGCGGACACGGCTATTCGAATAGATGATGTTAACCCTGCAGGGGTGTACTTCTTCACACACGCTCTCACCACTTACCGCCGTTTACACAACATGTACTCGGCAACCTTCAAGCGGAAGCCCAACGAGGGTGTCGGCCACGACCTACCTAAACACTCAAGTCTCTAGTCCAGGTTTATCGCCTATTCAGGTTCCATCCGCAGGGAGTCCAGCCGAGGTTTCCACATACGGCCCCGAACGATGTGTACAGGGTTCCGCGACACCAAACTGGCGCCTGGCATACCCGGCCACGTGCCTACCACATCACAGCCCACCCCTCCGGTCAGTGCTGCCCACGGCCTCTAGCATACTACAAACACCAGAAACTACTTGCAACTCCTGGACAGAGCACAAGGGTGACTAAGAAGCTGAGAGGGTCCATTGGTTTCGGGCCCAATGCGTGGTAGTAACTGTTTCATGGATCACAAACATAGAACTCAGTTCCTGAGGATGGCTTTAATGAGACAACCCACCATGTACTCCTACATGGCCTCTCACCACTACCTTTACCAAATCGTGTTCACACACTTAGCTCACACACAATAGGACATGTTCACACACCTCTGATTCATCCCCGATGAATCAGACCTGACTCAACTCTAAGCAGTAGCAGGCATGACAAACAAGCATGAATGAGTAGGCACAACAGGGCTCAAACAACTCCTACTCATGCTAGTGGGTTTCATCTATTTACTGTGGCAATGACAAGTCATGCAGAGGATAAAGGGGTTCAGCTACCGCAGCACATAACAGATGAATCGTTGTTGTCCTAATGCGGTAAAAGAGAGGAGGAGCGAGAGAGTAGGATTGTATCAGAATGAACAAGGGGTTTTTGCTTGCCTGGCACTTCTGAAGATAATCTATCTCTTCATCGGTGTCATCAATCTCATCGTCGGTATCACGTCTATCGAGAGGGGACAAATACCGGCAACACAAAAGGAAACACAACCAATGCAATGCACAATATGATGCATGACCATGACATGGCAAAATGAATGTGTTGGGCTAATGCAACTATAATCAGATGGGTTTGAGTTAGTTTGAACCCAAGGTTCAAGTTCAAATTGAAACTATGACTTAATAAAGTGCATTACCATGTTTTGATATAAACAGCAGGTTTAAGTTGCTTAAACATGCATGAAACCAGTGCAGATGGATAGATTGAATTTTTCTGATCATTTTTCATATATAAATTATTTCATTCCGAGTTACGGTTGAATTTATATGAATTTTTGAAGTTTAGACTATTTTCTGGAATTTCCTGAATTATTTTAAATCCAGAAAACAATTACTGCGTCAGCATTGTGTCATGCTGACCTCAGCAGGTCAACAGACCCGGTCCAGGTCAAACCTTACGCGTGGGGCCCGCCGGTCAGTGAGCCAGTGCTGCCTATGATCACAGACAGGTGGGCCTGGTCAACGGCCACGTCAGCGTAGTCAACACTGACGTGTGGGCCCACTGGGATTAGTTAAAACTAAGCAGAGAATGTAATCTATGTTAATTAGGGCATGGGGCCCATGAGTCAGTGGCCTAGGGGGTTGGTTAGTGTGTGTGTGGGGGGGGGGGTAGCCACTAACGACAGCCACATCGGATTCGCCGGCGGTTAGACGACGGCGACGACCCAGAGTGGCGGTGGCTCGCTGGAGTGGCGCCAGGGGCCGCAACTTGGTGCGATGAGGGCTCCTAGAGGTAGCCCACACTCCCGCGCATCTAGTGAAGGCAGTGACAGGTCACGGGGTGGTCGGAGCTCGCCGGAAGTGAGCTCGCGGCGGAGCAGGAGTTCGGGTGAGTGCGGGATTGGCGTTGTGGTGCACGGGAGGACGAGTTAGAATATGCTTTAGGCTCCTGGTGGCTTCCTGAGCGCGGTGACACGCTCCAAATTGAGCTCAAGCGGCTGAAGTGACGGCGGCGACAAGGTCAGCCGCGGCCAGAGTTCGGCCGCGACGGAGCTATGGCCTAGAGCTTGCAAACGCGAGGGGAAAGAGAGGGGTTCTGCATGGAGGCTCATAGTAGGCTCGTAGAGGTGGTCGGCGAGCTCGAGGGAGGCCGGACGGCGTCGAATCGTCGACGGTTATCATCGGATCCCGCGGAAGAAGACGAGGGCATGGACGACGGCACGGGGCTCCCAGCGCCACGTGGCTTGGCGATGAGAAAGAAGGTGTCTCGGCGGAGCCGTTGGACGGTACGGAGAGGGGTAGGGTGGACGGTGGCCACGGTGATCGTCGTCGGTGGCGACGGCCGCGTTCGGGTGTGTGTGAGAGAGCAAGACATAGGAGGGGGAGGAGCACGAGGAGAGTGAGAGAGAGACCAGGGAGGTGCGTGGCGACGCGAGGGAGGTCCAGACAGGCAGGGAGAGAGGAGGTGGCCGCAGCGCGTGCTTGTACGCGCGGAACACACGCCCTCCTGCCTACTGGCAGGAGGTTGAAGACGGTGCGGCGGCTGAGCTGGGCTAGCTACAATGCTAGGCCAGCTGGGCTGGACAGGTAAGGTTTCTGTCCTTTCCTGTTCTTTTCTAATTCTGTTCTATTTTCTATTTTGCAGGTTTGTTTTGAATTTAGTTTTGAAACCAATTCAATTTTGTTGCTTCTGAAAATTACTTTTGGAAGCTAAAAGAATTAAACCAAAGCTCCACAAAATATTTCAGAATTATTGGACCTATATTTATTTAATAGTAGATATAGATCCAATTCAAATAGCTATTGATTTAATTCAAAGGCCCAAAATAAATGTTTCTGAGACACCAAAAATATTGGTTTGGATTTTACCTCTTGCCAATATTTCCAGAGGATAATAGGAACATTTTCTTGGACTTATTTGAAGCAGTTTTATCTTGATCATTTTTTAAAGGATTCTGAGGCTTTGAAAATTCCTCAATTGAAATTTCATTTGAATTTAAACATGATGCAACAACAAAAAGCTAGCATAGGTCAGGCCAGAATTGGGGATGTGACAGGCATCTTAGAAACATATACCACAAGCTTCAATAGTAAATAACACAAGCTCGATAGTAGAGCATGGGTGACAAAATGAGAGGATACAATTTATCGAAGGCATTATGTATCAGGGAAAGAACTTCTCGAGGTTTAGTATACAAAGGACACTGTCGGATGATATGTCAACAAAGGATCCGATGGTCCATAGGGAAGCTGATGTGAGTATTGGCACACAACCAGAGGAAGAAACAATGCGAAGGCATTGGATTATCGAAGCAACTGGATAATTCAAAGCTCAATGCAAAGGAATTATGATTTCAAATTCAAGGGATCAGAAACAACACTCTGATTAAGGATGGATAATTTGAATAGACTTAGGGGTACAATCGATGGCAATTTAATTGGTTGAGAACCAACTCATGTTCAAACTGACATTGAGCCGGAAGGATGAATTCTAGGATTCGACTGAGGAATGCGAGCATCCTCAACATATTGAACCAACATACTTAAAATGATAAAGTCAAGGGATGCCAATAGGATTACGAGACTTATGGGATTGACCATAAAAGCAAGCAAGAATTTCAAGAGCAATAGGCTGCTCGGGATTTTCGGAAGATCGAATGGTATTTCGATGTCTTTTGCAAAACACTTGATCAGTGGGGTTGAGCGGATACTCAATAAGTGCGAGGAATTATCCGTAGGGGGTATTCATGTGGCAAGAACAGCAAGGCAGTAGGCACAAAGTATACTCGGAACAATAGAGAGAATTGCAGGGTATCTGGTAATAACAAGATCATTAGGGAATGATTGTATGAATGGAAAGTGTACATGGTTATCCATAGAGGTATATCGATGATAGGGAATTTCAAAAGCAACAGGCACCAAGTCCCGAGGAAACATCTAAGAGTATCTTCGAAATCTTCTTATGCAGCCGGCAATCATCTGGACGGAAGGGGCTCTCCGGGAGAAAGCATTTTTGAGAACCTAAAGTTAGTTTTTTTAGTAAATTCATTAAACCCGAATAGAAGAGAGATCAGAGTCCCGGAGTAAAGGTCGAGGAGTAAAAGATCCTAATACCACCAAATGGCGACATGGGCTCGTAGGACACACAGCCATGTTAGTAAAAGTTTTGTAGTGACTAGACTCGACTTCAGCCAAGGAGTGTGGAAGGGGGATTCCTATAGGCAGTCGGCTTTGATACCAACTTGTGACGCCCCCGATTCAATAGTACACTAATCATGCACGCAAACGTGTACGATCAAGATCAGGGACTCACGGAAAGATATCACAACACAACTCTAAAAGTAAAATAAGTCATACAAGCATCATATTACAAGCCAGGGGCCTCGAGGGCTCGAATACAAGTGCTCGACATAAACGAGTCAGCAGAAGCAACAATATCTAAGTACAGACATAAGTTAAACAAGTTTGCCTTAAGAAGGATAGCACAAACTGGGATACAGATCGAAAGAGGCGCATGCCTCCTGCCTGGGATCCTCCTAACTACTCCTGTTCGTCGTCAGCGGCCTGCACGTAGTAGTAGGCACCTCCAGTGTAGTAGGAGTCATCGTCGACAATGGCTTCACGCTCCTGGGCTCCAGCATCTGGTTGCGTCAACCAGGTAGAATGGAAAGGGGGGAAAGAGGGAGAAAAGCAACCGTGAGTACTCATCCAAAGTACTCGCAAGCAAGGATCTACACTACATATGCATGGGTATATGTGTAAAGAGGCAATATCGATGGACTGAACTGTAGAATGCCAGAATAAGAGGGGGATAGCTAGTCCTATCGAAGACTATGCTTCTGGCAGCCTCCGTCTTGGAGCATGTAGAAGAGAGTAGATTGAGGTCCTCCAAGTAGCATCGCATAGCATAATCCTACCCAGCGATCCTCCCCTCGTCGCCCTGTGGGAAAGAGATCACTGGGTTGTATCTGGCACTTAGAAGGGCGTGTTTTATTAAGTATCCGTTTCTAGTTGTCATAAGGTCAAGGTACAACTCTGGGTCGTCCTTTTACCGAGGGACACGGCTATTCGAATAGATAAACTTCCCTGCAGGGGTGCACCACATAACCCAACATGCTCGATCCCATTTGGCCGGACACACTTTCCTGGATCATGCCCGGCCTCGGAAGATCAACTCGTCGTAGCCCTACCTAGGCACAACAGGGAGGTCAGCACGCCGGTCTAAATCCTATGGCGCAGGGATCTGGGCCCATCGCCCATTGCACACCTGCACGTTGCAAGGGCGGCCGGAAGCAAAACTAGCCCCCTTAATACAAGAGCACGCTTACGTTCCAATCCAGTGCGCGCCGCTCAGTCGCTGACATCACCAAGGCTTCGGCTGATACCACGACGTCGAGTGCCCATATCTTTCCCGCGTAGTTGGTTAGTGCATATAGGCCACTGGCCAGACTCAGATCAAATACCAAGATCTCGTTAAGCATGTTATTATGAAGCAACCGCGAACGCCGACCAGGGCCAGGCTCACCTCTTGCCTAGGTGGTCTCAACCTACCCTGTCACTCCGCCATAAAGTAACAATCGGGGGCCGTCGGGAACCCAGGCCCACCTCTACCGGGATGGAGCCACTTGTCCTTCCAGCCCCCACATCGAAATCACTTGCGGGTACTCAACGAGCTGACCCGACTTTAGTCACCATCTGTATAGTATGTATATATGTATAGTATATACCCGTGATCACCTCCCGAGTGATCACGGCCCGATAGTATAGCAAGGCAGACTGACAATAATGTAGGGCCAATGATGATAAACTAGCATCCTATACTAGGCATTTAGGATTGCGGGTAAGGTATCAATGAATGTAGCAACAATGACAGGCTATGCAACAGAATAGGAGTAACCGAACAGTAACATGCTACGCTATTCTAATGCAAGCAGTAGAGAGAATAATTGGCGATATCTGGTGATCAAGGGGGGGGGGGCTTGCCTGGTTGCTCTAGCAAGGAGGGGTAGTCAACTCCGTAATCGAACTGGGAAGCAGCAGCGTCGGTCTCGTAGTCTACCGTAGAGAATAGGGGGAAGAAACAATGAATACAATGCAAATAGATGCATAATGATGCATGACATAACAAGTAACGGTGCCAGGTGTGCCCTAACGCAGTAGGAGGTGATACCGGTGAAGGGGGGAAACATCCGGGAAAGTATCCCCAGTGTTTCGCATTTTCGGACAGGTGAACCAAAGGTGAAATGTTGCAGGTTCGCTATGCTAGGGACGCGTGGCGGACAAACAGGCTGCGTATCTGGATTCATCTCGTCGTTCTGAGCAACTTTCATGTACAATGTTTTTCCATCCAAGCTACGGTTTATTTTATATTAGTTTTAAAAGATTTAATCATTTTTAGAATTAATTTAATTATTTTAAATCAACATTATCCAGAATAGTGTATGCTGACGTCATCATGACATCAGCAGTCAGTAGGGCATTGACTGGGTCAAACTGACGTGAGGGTCCCAAATGTCATTGACTGATTAATTAACTAACAGTTAATTATGTTAATTAGTGATTATATTAATCTAATTATGATTAATTAAGTTAATTAATTCTTTAATTAATTATTTAATTAGTTATTTAATTATTATTTTTATTATTGTTATCTTTTTTAATTCTTTTTTAATAAAAGGTTCTAGGGTGGGGCCCCTTGTCATAGGCCCCTAGGCCTAACGGGCGCAGCCCGAACGGGCGGTGCGGGCGAAGCCGCCGTCCGCCAGGTAGTGGGGCGAGGCTGGAGCGAGGGTCGGGCAGGCGCGACCGACGTAGCCGGTCGGCGCGGGCGCGCCCGGGGCCGTGGTCCGGATCGTGGAGGACGCGGGCGGCGGACAACAGAGTGCAATGGGCGCTCGTGTGGCCGGCCGGAAACGTCGTAGGGCGGAGGGCGAGCAGCACGCGGTGGTGCCGGAGCACGACCAGGGGGTGTGAGCGGGGCGCATGGCCCAGGTGTTGTGCAGGGAGGAGGTCGTAGCCTCGGGACGGCAACAAGTACGACAGGCGCACGTGGGGGCGACCTTGGGCGCTTGTAGACGGCGAGGGGACTGGATGGAGCGACATCGGGGGAGGTAAGGCCATGCGGGGGTGCGTGCAGAGGCGAGGTCGCCGGTGACCAGATGCAGCTATGCTCGCGCATAGAAGGGGAGAGGAAGAGAGGCTGGAGCCTCACCGCGGTTCATAGGGAATGGGGCAGTGGGGGTTGAGGAGGAGGACGGTGATGAGCGGCGGAGGGGAAGCAGGCCGGCGGGGGAGCTCCGAGCGCCGGTGTTGGCGTCGACGTGCAGGGGCGAGGGGATCGGGAATCCTCCCGATCCAGATCCAATCGAGGGGGGAAGTGGGGGAGCAAGTGGGGCGGATAGGGTTTTGGTCGGGTGGGGGTTAAGGGAGTGTGGGGGGCCGGCTGGGCCGTGGGGTGGGCCGTCCCGTTCGGGCAGCTGAGGCTAGCTGGGCCACTTGGCCCAGGAGGGGGGGTCCTGTTTTCTTTTCCTTTTTTGGTTTGTTCGTTTTCCTTTTCTTTCTTTTTTTCAATTTCTTTTCTGTTTATTTTTACCTTTGTTTTATAAATTATAAATCTAGCCCCTAAATTAGTACTAATACTTATGACACTACCATAATTGATTTGGCACCCTAAACAATTAGTTTATATTTGTTTAGTATTTAAAATACATTTAAATATTAGTTTTACTACAGTTTTTCTTAAATTAGCACTTTTAACTACTTTATAAAAAGATGTTTTCTCCACCATAATTATCTACGCATTATTTGTCACCTCTCGAACATTTTAGTTTTAAAGTTTGAAAACTTTTGATGTTTGCCTTGATTTTAAATTTGAAGTTTGAACTGGGTTTCTAACCGACGCGAGTTTATCAACAGTAACCGAGGTGATGTGGCATCATTAGTAGAGGTTCACTGTAGCTTCATTATCCGGGCGTCACAAGTGTGCTATTATGAGTCTCTAGGTTTTGCGGATCATCAGCAAGGCAAGTAACACTTTGATCATATCTCTTTACTACCCAGTTTTCATGCATTAGTCTTAGCCCTCAAACATTGCATGGTTAGGATCTGAATAACATGTGGGTTTGGGATGTAGATGATGAGCTAGAACCTATTTCCCTTTTATTATCAAACCTTTGGGAGTTACTTCTACGTTATGCTTATATTGCTATGCTATGCTCGTAGACGTGGATTGGGTGAGTGTATCCATGATAGATGTGAGTATTGTTAATTAATGGTTAACTTAAGGTGGCTACTTAAATACACATCTGGGTGGATTGGTTGAGGCACCCTAGAGTACCCAGTGGTTGTCCGGGCACCTGGAGAATCCAGTGTTGTCCTAGGATATCCCGGAGTACCAGTGTGATCATCCTACGGTTCGCCATGCACGCTCAAAGGGATCATAAGATTATTCATGCCGGAAACTTCCATGTGCAGCCACAAGCCAATATGGGCTCTGGCATAGTTGAGTAAGTTGCATGAAGCTCTTGAAGATGTAGACTAGCAGATGTAGTGGGTTGTAGGTGGTACTGTCTACCCAGAGTAGGGAGTTAATGCTTCAGAAAGGCTATGTCTCGATCCTCCGATCATGGATTTGTTCAAGTCTTATGGGGAAAAGTGTGCAATCCTCTGCAAAGTGTATAAACTAATCATGGTTAGCCATGTCCCCGGTTATGGACATCTTGAGTATCTGGTTCTTGGATTATCATGTTGATCTCATTACTCTAAATTGATTTGTTGGGTTTAATGATGATGCTTAATTGGGATTGAGTTGGAGGAACCTTCTCAATGTTTATCAACCACCATGGTAGTTAAATAAAATTTATTCCTTTGTTGTAGGGAAAAATTGGCTTTATGCAAAAACTATAACCATAGAGCTTTCCACCAGCCATCTATGCATGTAGTGATAGCATTCATTCTATTCATTAGTCTATGTGTTACATTGCCAGCATATTGCATGTGCTGACCCGTTTCGGGCTGCAACATTTCATGTTGCAGACTTTTCAGATGACGAGTAAGGTACCATAAGTCGTTATCGTTCACTCAGCTATGCCGTTGGAGTTTGATGGACTCACTTTATCTTCCAAGCCTGCCGATTTTATCATTTTTAGATGGCCTTAAGCCATATTATTGTAATAAGTTCTCTTTTGAGACATTCGATGTAATAAGTCTGTGATTAAAACTCTGTTATAAATCCTCAAGTACTGTGTGTGTCAGCATTACTGATCCAGGGATGACACTGATGGACAGAGACTAGACTGTTTGAGGTCTGGTTGCTACATGAAGTCTACCACCAATCAATCATCCCACGTTAGTAATCAAAAATAAAATTCTAAAAGTCCTAGAAAAAAAATTCAAGAAGAAGAAAAAACACCAACAGTCCAAGAAGTTGTCAAGTGCTTCGAAGCAGTAAGGAACCCACTAGAAGGAAGGCGGGCGGTAGCTGTTCACCACCCCTCAAGGCACGTAGAAAAATCGCCAAGCCATTGTCCCAAAACCATTTGCCCTGAACTTATCATACCCAAGTCTCTGGGTTCATTGGGCGTGTGTAGGGGGCATGTCGAGACGTGGGGGTCCTCAATATGATGATGGGCTAGAGTATGAACTTCTGTTGCCTCTCGGAAGCATCCCCAAACACGGCATATTCATCCACGTACACCGAAGCTTATTAAATTTGTTGAGTTGCAATTGCCAAGGTCTTTCATCGGTTCCCAATGACAAGTCCTTCTGTATCCTTATCGGATAACATGCCCAATAGCTGGCGTATAACGGGAAAGTTAGCATCTAAAAAACCCTCAATCTTTTATCTTTTCGCCTATTTTCATTTGGTGTTTCTAGTTGGGCTTCTCCAACATCTTTGCATCCCATCGAGAGGCGCGTCCGTCATCGTCGACGACATTCTGACGACAAACCACTACATCAACTTACATCGTGGTTGTTTGGGGGGGGGGCAGCAATACCCATGTGTCCATGACAATGCCGATGGCGCCCCGACAACCAAGGGTCTACACCGACGTGCATGTTGGGCGCTAGAAGGCAATAGCTGCGCTCATAAAGGTGGCACCGAGATTTCTTTGTGGCCTCGTCTCCAACAACAATGAAGCATGTGGGCAATATCAACCCTTCAATCATTCATAAGGCTGATGGCATTCCGACGTACCTCCGAAATTGCCTCGCCATGAATGACGTGGTGATTCTCGATGAAGGGGAGCTACCGACAGTCTACCGATGCCTCACCTACATCAACACATAAAGATCATGGGAGTAGTACAACGTGCCAGTGCGGCCAACGTGAATATGTGAAACCCTCCAGTCAAGTCGGTTGGCACTGCAACAGCAAGGCGGTTGCGACAAGATTGGTAAATGTTGCTTATTCCTGTTTTCAGGACAAGACACTGTTACTTCGCCATGGAATGAAGACAAGACAGGGTTGCCTCGTTGATTGACGTCGTGCCTGTTATACGATCCAACGAGCTCCTTAAAGAACACATCTATGGATGGACATACCTACACTAAGACATGTTGTTACTAATCAATCATCTTCGGAATGGCGCGCATGTCATCACAGAGATGTGAACACTGGACCGGTTTTTCAGGCTGCATATGAATCATGCCCAAGAAAAGAGAGAGAAATTTTCGTCGAGTCAAGCTCGATTTGCTTTCGCACTCAAGCTCAACTCGATGAGGGGGCATTTGTTCGACGAGTTTTTGTGCAATGTTGCATAAAATAATAGTTTCTTTTCATTATGAGCTTTCGTGCAGGTTACACATACAAAGAGACATTTTGATGCAAACGCAAAATACCATTACATGGCACATGCACGCACATACTTGCATGGATAAATGCAATGAAATGGCGCAACTAATATGCGCGCATGCACACATGCGCGTAAGAAAGCTTGATGTATGTACTGTACATATACGTATTCAGGTATTTGGTCGGCCAGCAAGCTCGCGCGTATATGTACCCGAATACAGGAAAAAAGAGAAGGGAGAGTCATGCACGTGGACATGTACATGAGATTCAAACCCTTGCTATTTAGATGTTCATGTACATGCATGAAAGTATGTCGGTGTACGTATTTATACATGTCGGCCGGCGAGCTCGCATGGGTATACATACTTGAATACCCGCATCAAGCAGGATATGTTTGAGATGGTCGGGATTCTCCATAGTTTGGAAATAAACCTTGGAAAGACATCCTCAGCTGTAGTACACGCATTAGATGGCTGGTCTTGCCTTTTATTGATGCAGGCTTGTAGGACAAGATTGGAAAGGACAACGAGAAGATGAAAGCTTTGGATCACGCAGACTTGGAAAGTTTTGCACCGGGGCAGGCCTCCCATCCTATATATATGGAGCAACAGGGGGAGCTAGAGAAGGGAGTAGGGAAGAGCTAGCTAAGATAGCCGATGCTACAACGAATGTGGCCATGGAGATGACGGCGCATCCACGACCGCTCATTAGCAAATCATGCACCAGATGTGATGAGCCTAGGAGGAAGAGACGCCGACCACGGCAGTGGCCTGCCCACGACAAGCATGCAAGCGCCCGAGGAGATGAAGAAATGGGAGCAGACCAAGCTTCATTGGCTAATTTAATTTGTTACTACGTAGTTATCTATCAGGTGCCACACAACCAGTCGGATGAAGGACATCTCACGCACCCATAGGAGAAGACCACGACTCACGCGACGGAAGCCAGCCAGAGAGCCGCGCCCATGGTGGGGGGGTGTACGGCGGCCTGGCATGCGATGGTGCAAGTACACATGCTAGAGGACGGAGGCATGGCGCCCGTTGGGGACATAGTCGACGTCTACTTCGTCAAGATGGAGCCCGGAGGCGTGGAGCTCGCAGGAATGTCACCAGATGCCGTGGAGGATGGCGACACGGAAATTTCTATGATGATGTCGTCCTCTTTTTCATAAAAGTCAGTGCCATGGAGGATGGAGGAGCGGAGCTCACAAGGATGCTGCTGCCGAGCCGCAGTGGATAGTGACACGGAGCTCGCTAGGACGATGCTCGTTGTCTTCTTCATCAAGCTGATGCCATGGAGCTCGCGAGGATGCCAGCGCCGTGCCGCGGTGGATGGCAGGGTGGAGCTCACCGAGACGACGCCCATTGCCAACATAATCAAACCGGTGCCACGGAAGATCGTGGCGTGGAGCTCAAATGGAGGATGCCGCCAACGTAAACATCATCAAGCTGGAGCACGGAGGCATGGAACTCGCGGGGATGCTGCCGCATGCTAAAGAGTATGGCCACACAGAGCTTGCTAGGACGATGCCCGTCGTATTCTTCATCAAGCTGGTGCCGTGGAGGATGAATGCGGTGAGCTCGCGAGGATGCCGCGGCTGTGCCATGGTGGATGGCGGCATGGAACTCGTCAAGACGACAACCATCGCCAACATCATCAAGCTGGTGCCCTGGAGGATCGTGGCGTTGAGATTGCAAGGAGGACACCGCCAACATGAACATCATCAAGCTGGAGCCCGGATGCGTGGAGCTTGCGGGGATGCTACCGTGTGCCATGAGGATGGCGACACGGAGCTTGCTAGGATGACTCCCCTCATCTTCTTCATCAAGATGGTGCCATGGAGGACAGATTCATGGATTTCATGAGGGTGCCGCCACTGTGCCGCGGTGCATGGCGATACGTAGCTCGCTAGGACAACGTCCATCATCAACATCATCAAACTGGGGTCACGGAGGATAGCAACACGGAGCTCGCCGGACGACACCACCGACTTATACCTTGTTAAGACAGAGCCCACGACCCAGAGCCACAAAGACAACGCACACCCTGATGCTGCCTGCAACATGAAGCCCGCAACACGGAGAAGAAGATGGCTCTACAAGGTGTTGTGCATGACCCGGAGGAGAAGACGGTGTTGCATGATGCTATTCACAAACTGGAGCCCATGATGGCGAGGCACGACGGTAGGAAGGCGATGCCACTTCACCAAGATCTTACCACGACCCACTGAGGTGCTGCCTTGTCTTGGCGGATCGTTGTAAACTAGGCGTCTAGTTGAGATGATGCACCACCACATGGCGTTGTCCACGTCCCGGAGCCCGTGAACATGAGGTGCGATGGCGGGAAGGTGACGCAACTTCAGCAACATCTTATTGTGGTCCCGTGAGGCGACGCCCTTGTCTTGGCAGACCGTCGTAAACTCGGTGTCTAGCCGAGACGAGTCGCCAACCATACCGGCTATGCCGATATGAGTGTGCATTGGTTTTACCCCGACGCCAGTCTCAACCAAGAAATACTCCCGTGAGGCGAACCCCTTGCATACCCTGACGAAGCCGCTACCAATCGTCAAGAAGTCCGAGCTGAGTAGGACCCATGCAACTTCAACACCGACTACATCAACATTATCAAGACCGACAAGGCGCGACGGCGAGGGCGGGCGTGGATAGCATAAAGCCATGTTTTGAATGGCACGTGTACCGACGAGGACATGACCTTTGCCACCACCCACACTACACACACACCATCATCATCATGCATGGAGATTGTGAAGCAAAGATGATGAAGACGGCCACACAGCTTAACCGGAGGTATCTTGCGGAGCAACCCGTGGGAGTAATTAACTGGTAGCTTTTCAAGGCCCCGGGAACCAGGAGACCGCACATCGCCATAGCCAGACTATCCACAGACAGAGCACATTCATATTATGGGATCTTGTAATTTTGTTCATCCAAAGAGATAAATGATATACTTGTTTCCCATACCACTTTTCTTCATTTAGTACGGTACACTGGCACACCCCCACACTTTCTTTTCCCCGACTCGTGAGAGAAAGCCATACTCCTTCTCTTCCCTTCTCCCGGAGGCACATAAGATTTTTCTCGTGTCAAACACTTCATATGAACATAGGGTGTTATGTTTGCACATACAATTATCACTAAATTTGAGTACATCTCAGTTCTCTCTCCTTTTGCAACGCACAAGCACAAGTGATGCGTCAATTTTCTCTCCCGTTGCAATGCACGAGCATTTGTGCTATTGTAAAATTAGATGACCGAGGCACTATCGGATACTTATCTAGGCTTACCATTCACTATGTGTTTAGATAGGACATATTGTTTCCAGATTTTGGTGGATCGAGTTATGAAAAGAATTATGGGGTGGAAGTGATAGAGGCAAAGGTGTCCCGTCTTTCGATGAGATGGTGGATTTCGCTTTGGTGGAAGTCGACTTTGACGATCCGACTACGAACGTGCGAGGACGTCGCGCCTTAGCAATCGCTAAACCAACTCCGAGAGGTTATTGACCACGCCGGAGCACGATCAACCTGACCCCGAGGGTCTGTTTCCTGCGAGCAAACGAAGAACAAGCAAGAAACTAAGATTGCAATCTGGATATTGCGAATATAAGATGAAAGCTTTATTGATCAAGGTGGGGTTCTGTGACGCCTTTGTCTGGTCGTTGAACACAAACGAAGTACGCGAAGTTGCAGCTATGGCGAACTTTTAATCTAAACAAAACCCAAAGTCTAAACGATGCCCTAAGGGCTGTATATATGGAGGAAGAGGGGGGGAATTTCGTGGCCCTTGGTGGAGGGGTCCGAAATCAACCCTATCTCTTGTTTCCCCACACATACGGACTCTAAAAATAGCCTATACTTATGTATTTCGAAATTACATGGGCCTGGCCCAATAATAAGGTGACGCAGCACCTAAAATAGCCTCGGAACGAAATTTATGAAGTGGCGTCTTGTATATTTCGTCCAAGGCTTCATGCACCCATTATGGTGGCTTCAAAGTCCTGAAATCATCACTTGTAACTCCGTTCTTGTTTCCCTTGCGCATGCCATCATCTCCATGCTTGTTCTTGCTCCAATGTTCATCCTTCTCCAAGCTAGGCCCTTCATTTGTAAGCAAAACAAATGTATCCAATTTAGGCAGCATCATATTCTCATGAACATTAGAATCATTACCAAGAAACGAAAGTACCTGGTAATTTAGTTGGCGTGCACGAGCTCTAGTAATTGGTCCAGTATGTATAGCAGCAGGGGCTGTGGGTGTAACAATTGTATTGATGTCCTCATCATCCTCCCCTTCTTGAAATGAAGTCGTCCTCGACGGAAGTTCATCTTCCTCACCCAAATAAGGCTTCAAATCTGCAATGTTAAAAGTGGGACTAACCCCAAAATTTGCAGGCAGCTCAAGTTTATATGCATTATCATTTATTTTCTCTAACACCTTAAAGGGACCATCAGCACGTGGCATTAACTTTGATTTGCGCAAATCAGGAAATCTATCCTTACGCAAATGTAACCAAACAAGATCTCCAGGTGCAAACACAACATGTTTTCTACCCTTATCTCCAGCAAGTTTATATTTAGCATTCATGCGCTCAATGTTTTCCTTAGTTAACTCATGCATTTTTAAAATCAATTCAGCACGTTGTTTAGCATCAAAATTAACCTTCTCCGAAGATGGAAGAGGCAACAAATCAATAGGTGCACGAGGTAGGAAACCATACACAACTTCAAAAGGGCACATCTTAGTAGTAGAATGCAAGGAACGATTATAAGCAAATTCAATATGAGGCAAGCATTCCTCCCACATTTTCTTATTATTCTTCAAAACAGCCCTAAGCATAGTAGACAACGTTCTATTGACTACTTCAGTTTGTCCATCAGTTTGGGGGTGACAAGTAGTACTAAAAAGCAGTTTAGTCCCCAACTTAGCCCATAAACATCTCCAAAAGTGGCTAAGAAATTTAGTATCACGATCTGAAACAATAGTATTTGGCACACCATGCAAGCGAATAATTTCACGAAAGAACAAATCAGCAACATTAATAGCATCATCGCTTTTATGACATGGTATAAAGTGTGCCATTTTCGAGAATCTATCCACGACAACAAATATGCTATCCCTCCCCTTCTTTGTTCGAGGTAAACCTAAAACAAAGTCCATAGATATATCCTCCCAAGGAACACTAGGTACAGGCAAAGGCATATATAAACCATGAGGATTGAGGCGTGACTTAGCTTTTTGACATGTAGTGCAGCGAGCAATAAAACGCTCAACATCCCGTCTCATCTTTGGCCAAAAGAAATGTGTAGCAAGTACGTCCTCCGTCTTCTTCACGCCAAAGTGTCCCATTAATCCTCCTCCATGCGCCTCCTGCAACAACAAAAGACGAACGGAGCTAGCTGGAATGCATAGCTTGTTAGCACGAAACACAAATCCATCGTTAACAACAAACTTGTTCCACATTCTTCCTTCTTTACAATTATGCATTACATCTTTAAAATCAGCATCATGCACATATTGATCTTTGATGGTCTCCAAACCAAATATTTTGAAGTCAAGTTGTGAAAGCATAGTATAGCGACGAGACAAAGCATCAGCAATAACATTTTCTTTTCCCTTCTTGTGTTTAATGACATAAGGGAAAGTCTCAATGAATTCAACCCATTTAGCATGTCTACGATTCAGTTTAGCTTGACTTTTAATATGTTTCAATGATTCATGATCAGAATGTATAACAAATTCTTTGGGCCATAAATAATGTTGCCATGTTTCTAAAGTCCGAACAAGAGCATATAATTCTTTATCATAAGTAGAATAATTCAGACTAGGCCCACTCAATTTTTCAGAAAAGTATGCAACAGGTTTGCCATCTTGTAATAACACACCCCCTAATCCAATTCCACTAGCATCACATTCAAGCTCAAAAGTCTTATTAAAATCAGGAAGTTGGAGTAAAGGAGCATGTGTCAACTTATCTTTCAATACCGTGAAGGCTTCTTCCTGTGCGGTACCCCAAAGAAAAGGCACATCTTTCTTGGTAAGCTCATTGAGAGGTGCAGCAATGGTGCTGAAATCTCTCACAAAACGCCTATAGAATCCAGCGAGGCCAAGAAAACTCCTCACTTGTGTGACCGTTTTGGGCTGCGGCCAACTCTCAATGGCTTCAATCTTGGCTTTATCAACTTCAATTCCCTGTGGAGTAACAACATAGCCAAGAAAAGATACTCGGTCGGTGCAAAAGGTGCACTTCCCAAGGTTACCAAACAAACGTGCATCACGTAGAGCAATAAAAACAGCACGTAAATGTTCCAAATGTTCCTCCAAAGATCTGCTATAAATCAATATGTCATCAAAGTAAACTACCACAAATCGTCCAATGAAAGCACGTAAAACTTCGTTCATTAATCTCATGAAAGTACTAGGTGCATTAGTTAACCCAAAAGGCATGACTAACCACTCATATAATCCAAACTTAGTTTTAAATGCTGTTTTCCATTCATCTCCCAATTTCATACGAATTTGATGGTAGCCACTACGCAAATCAACTTTGGAGAATACTGTAGAGCCACTCAATTCATCAAGCATATCATCTAGCCTAGGAATAGGATGACGATAACGAATAGTAATATTATTAATGCCTCTACAATCAACACACATACGTGATGTACCATCCTTTTTCGGCACTAGAATAATAGGAACAGCACAAGGACTAAGGGATTCACGTATATAACCTTTGTCGAGAAGCTCTTGTACTTGACGCATAATCTCCTTCGTCTCCTCTGGATTGGTACGGTATGGTGCACGGTTTGGCAGTGAAGCACCGGGAATTAAGTCGATCTGATGCTCAATCCCTCGAATAGGCGGTAATCCCGGTGGCACGTCTTGTGGAAAAACGTCAGCGAACTCCTGCAAAATGTTAATGACAGCAGGAGGCAAAGAGGAAGGCACGTCCTCGAATGAAAATAATGCCTCTTTGCACACAAAAGCATAGCAAACAGATTTGCTGAAATCTAGCTCATCAATATCAGATTTGGTGGCAAATAAACATGCACTTTTCAATTTAATTTCAGAAGCAACACTAGATGGTTTATTATTAGGCTTCATTTGTTGCTCAAATTCTTTTGCCACAATCTGATTTTCACTCTTATTCTTCTCCTGTTGTGCTTTATTAGCTCTATTAATATCATCTTTCAAAATGGAATCAGGAGTCATAGGAAGCAAAGTAATATTTTTATCCTTATGAACAAGAGTATAGTGATTGTTTCTACCATGGTGTACAGAATTTTTATCAAATTGCCATGGTCTACCAAGTAATAAGGAACATGCTTGCATAGGTACCACATCACAATCAACATAATCAGCATATGTAGAGATACTAAAATGCACACGAACAGTACGTGTTACCTTAACCTTGCCGCTGTTGTTGAACCATTGGATGTAGTAAGGATGGGGATGTGGTCTTGTGGTGAGAGAAAGCTTCTCCACCATCTCCATGCTAGCCAAGTTGTTGCAGCTCCCTCCGTCTATGATGACGCGCACAGAACGTTCCTTCACAACTCCCTTGGTATGGAACAAATTGTGCCTCTGATTTTGCTCAGCTTGTGTGACCTGCACACTCAAAACACGTTGAGCAACTAAACATTCATACCTGTCAGCGTCTTCAGGAGCCATGTATTGCGTCTCATGATCAGAATCATCTCCACCATGTTCTTCACGTGTAATAAGAGCCAAAGTCTCCTCATCATAGTCACTAGCGGACTCATATCCACCATCCGCGGTAGCAATCATCACACGCGGAGATTTGCATTCTCTCGCATAATGACCTCCTCCCTTACAACGACGACAAATAATATCACTTGTGTGCCCTGTTGATGCCATGGAAGAAGAAGAACGCTGTGCAGGCCCCGCAGGTGCGCTCTTGGCAGATAATGGTGGTTGTGCCTGTTTTCTTGAATCACGGCTGGAGGTGGCACCGGATGGAGGTGCTGGTGCAGTTGAAGTAGAAGATGCACGTGGTGTCCATGATGAAGGTCGGCCTGCAGAAAAGTTAGTTCGCCCCAATGCTTGTCGATCCTGCACTTCACGTTCAGCTTTACAAGCAAGATGGAATAAACGAGTGATATTAGTATACTCCTTATAGTCTAAAATGGTCTGAATCTCTCTATTTAATCCACCCAGAAAACGTGCAAGCATAGCTTCATTCTCCTCAACAATACCACATCTAATCATGCCAGTTTGTAATTCCTGATAATATTCTTCTACAGAATTTTTCCCTTGTCTTAAACGCTGCAATTTTTGAAGCAATTCACGTTGATAATATGGTGGAACCCAACGCGTACGCATAGCAGTTTTCAAAGCAGCCCAAGTAGTTGGAATAGGATATAATCTACAATGTTCAGACCACCATACACATGCAAAACTAGTGAAAGCACAAACAGCAGCAGCAACTCGTCTCTCCTCAGGATATTGTAAACATGTAAATCGTTGTTCAGTTTCTAACTCCCAAGTAAGATATATATCAGGAACATATCTACCCTCAAATGGTGGAATATTCAATTTCAGTTTAGGAATATGGACATCATCGCGTACCTGAGGTGGTGGTGCAGGCCTACCATTACGAATATATACCTGAGGTCGACCTGCTGGTGGTGGTACAGGTGGCTGCACGTAGTGTTGATTTTGATCAACCTCATCCTCATAGTCTCCCACATAATCATCCTCCTCCGCATCAGCAGCAGGAGCCACAGAAGTATCAACAGCAGCACCAACAGTTTGGCCAAACGCAAGAGGAACACGGCTTGCTCGGCGGATGTCTGCTTCGCGACGTGGAGGCAGACGTTGTTGTTGTTGGAGAGGTGCGTTAGCTGCAGCGGGTGGTGGTGGTGGAAGACGCGCGAGCAATTCATTAAACTTGTTATCGAGCTTTGTTTCGAACGTCTTCTCAAAGCCAGTGATCTTCTCCATGGCCTCTTCAAAATTGTTCAGCACATCTTGCACCTGTTCAGTCATCATTTGCTGAAACTTATCATGAAGCTCCTTGTTCGATAAATTCTCCCAGTCAATCTCGTCGGCTTGTGATCCTGGCATGGTTAGCAGCAATAGAAACACACAAGAATATGATCCTACAGACTACGAAGAAGTGGTGGTGGTGGGTGTCACAAATCCGTCAAGCAAATCTCAAATTCTTACCAGTTCTTACCCAGCAGCAGGCGGTGATCGGCAACCGTTGTAGTCAAAAACTCTCAAAGCTTGGATAGAGCGATTACCAGGGAGAGTCAAACGCACGACGTAGATGTATGTGGAGCTGGGAAGGCTTATAATATGGTAGCAAAAAGGGTCAGCAATAATCAATTCAGAGATGCAAAGTTGAATAAACGCTCAACGACGGTACTGTGCTGGTCCTAGGCTAGACTGTGCTAGAGACGCGAGCCTAGAACACCAACAAAATCACGGCGCGGCACGGAAACAAGGGAAAAGCACACTCTGAAATTTTTTTTTTCGCTCTTTTTTTTTTTGCGCTCTTTTTTTTTTTTTGCGCTGCTTCTTTTTTTTTTTTTTGCGAAAAATCACTATAATGGCGAGTGTCTCAAAACTCTTCTTAGCTCAAACTGACAGGATGGGCACGAAATTTTTTTGACCAATTTTTTTTTTTTTGACTGCCCGGACCCAAAAACTGGAAACGGGTCAAAAAAAACTTCCTATAATGGCACCTGTCTCAAAACACTCAGAAACACCTAAAAATAGGATAGCCAGAAATTTTTTCGAAAAATGCGTTTTCGAAAAATTTTGGGCCTAAACGGAGCGTGGCTACCCGACTCTTTTTTTTTTCCGAAACCTGCTCCGGCAAGGAAACACGAATCGGAATCTAGAGGGATCTCGAAAACAAACCTAATATGACAAGAACTCGGATTGGTGGTGGATATATGGTGGTAGATGGCAGCGGTGGTGGTATATGACAGTTGTGGTGGTATATGGATACGGATTCGAAGCGGTGGCGGATAAGCGGTGGTGGTAGATGGCAGAGGTGATGATGATGGTGCGGCGGCGGCGTGACAACTTATGACCAGAACTCGAAACTCTAAAAGACTAGACTCTAAGACCAGCAACTAGACACGACGATGCAACCGCAAATTCAACAAAGCAAAACCCTAAAAAGATTATGCAAAGGCTCAGATTGGTTCGGATATGATGAACTAACCCTAAATTTTTTTTTGTGGCTTTTTCGTGGACTGTAGGTATGAAGAACAGACTCGATCTAAACTACAAAAAACTGTAAAATCTCACCGAGCAACCTGGAAATCTGATACCACTTGATAGAGGCAAAGGTGTCCCGTCTTTCGATGAGATGGTGGATTTCGCTTTGGTGGAAGTCGACTTTGACGATCCGACTACGAACGTGCGAGGACGTCGCGCCTTAGCAATCGCTAAACCAACTCCGAGAGGTTATTGACCACGCCGGAGCACGATCAACCTGACCCCGAGGGTCTGTTTCCTGCGAGCAAACGAAGAACAAGCAAGAAACTAAGATTGCAATCTGGATATTGCGAATATAAGATGAAAGCTTTATTGATCAAGGTGGGGTTCTGTGACGCCTTTGTCTGGTCGTTGAACACAAACGAAGTACGCGAAGTTGCAGCTATGGCGAACTTTTAATCTAAACAAAACCCAAAGTCTAAACGATGCCCTAAGGGCTGTATATATGGAGGAAGAGGGGGGGAATTTCGTGGCCCTTGGTGGAGGGGTCCGAAATCAACCCTATCTCTTGTTTCCCCACACATACGGACTCTAAAAATAGCCTATACTTATGTATTTCGAAATTACATGGGCCTGGCCCAATAATAAGGTGACGTAGCACCTAAAATAGCCTCGGAACGAAATTTATGAAGTGGCGTCTTGTATATTTCGTCCAAGGCTTCATGCACCCATTATGGTGGCTTCAAAGTCCTGAAATCATCACTTGTAACTCCGTTCTTGTTTCCCTTGCGCATGCCATCATCTCCATGCTTGTTCTTGCTCCAATGTTCATCCTTCTCCAAGCTAGGCCCTTCATTTGTAAGCAAAACAAATGTATCCAATTTAGGCAGCATCATATTCTCATGAACATTAGAATCATTACCAAGAAACGAAAGTACCTGGTAATTTAGTTGGCGTGCACGAGCTCTAGTAATTGGTCCAGTATGTATAGCAGCAGGGGCTGTGGGTGTAACAATTGTATTGATGTCCTCATCAGGAAGGAACTTTCAACCGGAGAAAATTAAGTGCTAGTTAAATCAATCGTATAAGCTATAAAATTCCAAAACAAAGTTGTAAAGGAATTACAATCGCGATGTCACTTTGTTGGTGGGGTGATGGTGATAATCAGAGGAGAATGCACTGCTTTGCGTGGTGGAAATTATGTGTGCCAAAGAAGCAAGGTGGAATGGGATTTTGAGATATTCATTGTTTTAATCTAGCTCTCCTTCCAAAATAGGCTTGGAGATTAATTTATAATCTTGATTCTCTTTGTGCTCGTGTTCTCAAAGCCAAATATTATGCAGAATGTGATATTTTGAATGCAACTCTGAAAAAGAGAGCCTCATTCACATGGCAAAGTATTATGTCGGGGTAGAAGACACTAAAAAGAAGTCATATATGGAGGATGAGTGATGGTACTTGGAATGTAGGGGATGATGAATCGATCCCTAACTCACCTACCAGGAAAGTAATCATGACTCATGGAGGCAATTTACTATCAAAACTAAGTGACTTCATTGACCCTATTACGGGTCTTTGGGATGAAGAGATGGTTTCACAAACATTCTTGCAAGTTGATGTGGCACGGATGCTTGCGAATTCGTTGCCTGAATTTGATATGTCAGACTTCATAGCATCGAACTTGTGCAAAAACAGGAGATTCTCAGTGAGATTGACATACTTTGCAGAGTGGCACAACCAATATGGACATAAAATATCAGGAGAAAATACGGGCCCACACGGAATTCACCAATATGGGGGATTATCTAGAGCTTAAGCTATCATGCCAAGGTTAAAATTTTCCTCTGGCAAAGTTTGTTAGGATCACTACCACGTCGAGCGACTTTGTCTAACAGACATATAAAAGTCAGTGGGAAATGTCCTACATGCGGTATATGAGCGAAGGATACCAAGCACTTGTGGATCATGCGGGAGAAGTTGTGCTAGAATATTTATTGCTACAACCAGCTGAAGAATTTGTGGTCCTCAGTCTAGGGAATTCAATGGAAGCAATTGCTATTCATTCCTGCTACTTATGGCTGGAGAGGAGAAAGTTAGTGCATATTGAAACGGTCCAGGAAACTAAGTTTGTAGCAATGGCAAGCTTTGGTTGCTAACTATACTATAGCGAGTCATGCAAAGGCGACGATCAAGCGACATGGTTGGGAAAGACCAAGGAGCAACTATGTGAAGCTAAACATGGATGGGGCTTTTGACCCAGACTTACTCAAGGGCTCACATGGTCCTGCCATCAGAGACTCGAATGGCAGATTTGTCACAGCAGGAAACGGGGAAATCAATTGGTGCAGACATGCGCTTATGGCCGAGGCACTGGCCTTACTGTTTGGTCTCAATTTGGCAAATACACTCGGGTGTATCCTATAGAGGTTAACTCTGACAACATCCAAGTGATAGAGAAAATGAAGAATGGAGGTTGCTCTTTTGGTCAATCGGTGAAAGTTTTTGATGATATATATCACGTTGCATGTGATTTCCCGCGTATTATTATTGAGTCTGCTCCTAGAGAGACTAATTGTGTTGCCCATGATTTAGCCAAACTAGTCAGAAGTAAGGTGTGTGCGGGGTGGATGAAAGATCCACCCATAGAGATTGTTCATACTCTTGTAAAAGATAATATGGTGATCACCTTGCAACAAAGAGTACTTTGGTGTTAAAAAACACAACAATATGAAGACAATGTTTTCAATAATTTGGCAAATGTGCTACATCAAAATTTGTTGACCTAATGTGTGCTTGTTGGTGTCCCAGATTAGGGGGTGCTTGCCACGTCGGCCCATCAGTGATGGGCCAAATCATGGACCCATTGAAGATTGTTGGAATGGCCATGTCAGCCCTGGCCCACGATGTGATCAAGACGAAGATCTCCTGAAGACTTGGCATTCACTTCAAGCATACTTAAACTGCCATGCTTATTTCTAAAGCTTGTAACTACCCATTTGTAAACCCTAGGTACCCCGACGTCTACATAAGCCATGGGGTTTAGTCCGTAGAGACATGCATACTCATTCGCAAGGTTTAGAGCTTAGATAAACTCATACGATCTCAAGGTAGATCAATCTATATTTTGTGCCCATCTCAATCAATATATAAGAAGCAGGACGTAGGGTTTTACTTCATCATGAGGGCCCAAAGCTGGGTAAAACATCGTGTCCCTACTCTCCCTGTTACTATCTAGCTCTGATCACCAAGCTAGGGACCCCCTACCTAAGATCTGCCGATTTTAGCATCCACATTGTGGCCCATTGAGGTCCCGCTAGGTGATCACAAGAGCTCAATGGTGGATCTACGGATCAACGATAACACCAGCTATGGGAACGTCTTCATCACCGGCCAACTTTATCTTTGTCAACATCACACTGCCTGTCATTACGCATGGTCATCTAGGCGAGATAGAGGATCCCCCTTTGGACCAAGCCATCTAGCTCGGCAACTCAAAAAATACTGTGGATCGTCGCGATAGGATCACCTTCCCAGGCCAGATGTCAGTTCGGCCCATGAATATCGACACCTATGCCTCGGATTTGATCTCAGAATGAGCCCCCGACATAGTGGCCCCCACGGATCTAGCCTCGAGCTCGGATCCAAACACTTCCTTGTTGGTTCAGGCATTGAGCCTGCGTGATCGGAATCCCAGGGCGACACCCTGTGCTGCCCAGGCACAAGTCCGTCTCGATGTCACCCGTTGTAGGATGATGGGTAAAACTGATCTTCTTGTTTTCAACAAGATGTCGGATTAAGCTCAAAACCTCAGGATCTCAGACGTGCTGACCTCGGCCAGAGGTCAGGTTTGATCTAGATCAAAAACTATGGGACTTTTTGACCCACCCACCAGCGACATAGTTGCCACGATCGAGGATTTAACTGATGTGTTGTACTATGCCTCCGAGGAGGCCATTAATATGGAAGAGGACGTCAGCGACATGTCATATATATACAACATCACTGCTAACATCTGGTTATACCGGGAATTGGACATCAACATCTACCTTTGATGTCTACATGGTAGACACCCCCAAGGATAAAAGGGAGGAGAAAGGGGAAAAGCCACCCGAACGCCGACATCAGCGACACCGTAATAAAGGCACAGGAAATGGCGATGCTAGCAATGAAGCCACGGATAACGACGATGCCACCAATTACAGCGATACCCTAGACGACGTAGATGACTAGGACGCATGCTATAACGCCAACAATGGTCCCATCAATGGCACCACAACCAACGGGGACGATGATGACCCTAAGGAGATTGACTATTATCCAGAGTCTAAGGAAGATTCAAGCCTCGGACCGAATGAGTTTGATATACCCGAGGAACCATTAGATGATCCTTGGCTACAGACCTTTCATTAGCGGCTGCTCAGCTCTGCCAAAAGGATGAAGCTAACATACCAAAAGCTTCGAGCCGAGCAGGATAGGTGATGGATAAATGGACCGAGGTTCTCAATGCAGAGCAGGAGCTCGAAGGACGGTTCAGAGGAAATAAGCAGTTTTATTCGCGGAAGAGCCTACTTCGTGAGTTTGACGAGGAGGTTCTCAACACCCCTCTGTTAGAATATGGCTAGGCCCAAGAACACTGATATGTCCATTTTACATCATGTTTCTATGTCGATATTTATTTCATTACGGACTGTTATTTCACTTTGTGATATAATTCTTATGCCTTTTCTTTCTTATTTTGCAAGTTTCACATAAAGAGGGAGATTGCCGCCAGCTGGAATTCTGGACCGGAAAAGGCTACATTAGAGGCACTTTTTCTGAACATCTCCAAATGAGCTAGAAATTCATGGATAAATATTTTGAAACATATTAAAATTATTGGTGAAAGAAATACTAGAGGGGGACCCACTAGGCAGCCACAAGCTTGGAGCGCGCCCCTAAGCTTGTGGCGCCACTGGCAGGCCTCCGGGGCCCATCTTCTCCTATATGATGTCATTTTCCCTAGAAAAATCAGAAGGAAGGTTTGGGGATGAAGAGCTGCCGTCTCGAGGCAGAACCTGGGCAGGAGCACTTTTGCTCTCCGGCGGAGAGATTCCGCCAGGGAAACTTCCCTCTGGGAGGGGGAAATCGAAGCCATCATCATCACCAACAATCCTCTCATCATGGGAGGGCCAATCTTCATCAACATGTTCACCAGCACCATCTTATCTCAAAGCCTACTTCATCTCATGTATTCAATCTTTTTCTCAAAACCTCAGATTGGTACCTGTGGGTTGCTAGTAGTGTTGATTACATCTCGTAGTTGATGCTTGTTGGTTTATTTGGTGGAAGATCATATGTTCAGATCTATTATGCTATTCAATACCCCTCCGAGCTTGAGCATGAATATGATTTGTGAGTAGTCACGTTTGTTCTTGAGGACATGGGAGAAGTCTTGTTATAAGTAATCATGTGAATTTGGTATTCGTTCGATAATTTGATGATATGTATGTTGTTGTTTCCCTTAGTGGTATTATGTGAACGTCGACTACATGACACTTCACCATCTTTGTGCCTAAGGGAAAGCATTGTGGAGTAGTAATTAGATGATGGGTTGCCAGAGTGAAAGAAGTTTAACCCTAGTTTATGCGCTCTTCCGCAAGGGGCTGATTTGGATCCATATGTTTCATGCTATGGTTAGATTTATCTTAATTCTTCTTTCATAGTTGCGGATGCTTGCCAGAGGGGGTAATCATAGGTGGGAGGCTTGTTAAACTAAGAACAACATCCAATTACCGGTCCACTCACATATCAAATTATCAAAGTAACAAACACGAATCAAACAAACATGGTTACAATGACTAGATTAAATTCCCGCGTGTCCTCAAGAACACTTTGCTTACTATAAGAGACCGTTCCGGCCTATCCTTTGCTAACAAAAGGATTGGGATACCTTTTTGCACCTTTAATACCATTTACTATTATTTGCTCATTACAAATGACCCTGCTATCAAAGTACTCCCTCCGTCCGGGAAAAGTTGTCCACGGCGTAGTTCATTATGATTTTTGCAAATAAACCCTTAGGATTTTAAATCTCCTGCTAATTACCCCTTTGCTTCTTCCTCCTCCGGACGCCCGTGGCAAGAACAAGCCCAGCGCGCCGTCGGCAGCCACCGTAGAGCCCAGCGCGCTGCCGTCCACCTGCGTCGCCGCTGCGCCGCCGCTGCCAATCCGCGGCGCCCCTGCCCGCCTGCGCCGCCTGCACGAAGGCGAGCTGCGCCGCCGCCCACACGGAGGTGACTGCTCCTCCGCGGCGACCAACTGGACGCCCGCCTCCTCCACGGCTGAAGGCACCTCCCTCGTCGCCCTGCTCGCGTCCCTAGCCGGTGCGGCCCGCGCCCTCATCCTCTGCCCGCTTCCTCGCGCCCGCGGCCGCCGGTGCGGGATTTGGGCAAGTCGCCGGCCGCCGCTTCCTTCTGCTGCCGCCGCGATTCCCTCCAGCCTCTGATGCTGCAGCTGTTGGGCGAAGCCAACGCCCCCAGATCGAGTCCTCGCCGTCTGATGCTTCTGCTCCTCCTCGCCGTCTGATGCTTCTGCTCATCCTCGCCGTCTGACTTCTCTGCCCCGCGTCTGCTGTTGAAAAGGTGAATTTGTAGTAGAAATTGAAGTAGATATGTGAAGTGGAAATTTAATTGGGCAGTGCTACACCTTCACAATAGTGTGCAACATCCACATTCGCCTGAAAGGGAGAGGGAAGGTTAAAAAGTTCAGGTTCTGTTAACTGAACATGTTCAGGTTCAGGTTCTGTTAACTGAAAAAGTTTAGATTCAGAAACATTGTTGGACTGATAGGAAGTTTGTTGAACAGAGCAATCTATACCTGTAATTTGTACTGTTATGCCTCTGTTACTCCAGTCAAAATTTTCCTGTGAAAATTTTCAGTCAAGCACAACTGATCATGTAACTTGAGAAGATTACTCCAGATTTTGGAAATAATCAATTACTCCAGATTCTGTCCCTCCTTTGGAATGTGAAGTCCACTGGAAATGAGCACAAGTCAGGTCCGTCAAACTAAGATTAGTCAAAAGCAACAGAAGAGCACTAACCAACCAAAGTTCCACTAGAATTAGGCCACTAGAGAGGAAATAAACAAGTGTGCACCATTTATCCAATTGCAAACATGCCTAAAGTTTCCAATTGCAAACTAAGATTATTTGAATCATTTGAATTTATTTGATTTATTTGGATTTATACACCATTTGTCCAATTGCAAACATGCCTAAAGTTTCCAATTGTCCAATTTCAGTCATTCATTTTAGTCCAATTTTGTCTTCTTATTTCTAGCACACTGACATAGAAGATTTTTGCTCTGATTCACTTTTAGTCTAAAAAAAGACATGACACACCAGAGAAAAAAGAAGAAGAAAAAAGAAATCATGCCTTGCAGAAGAAAAAAGAAATCCCAGAAACACTTAACTGTTTTAGACACTTTCAGTTAACTGTTTTGAATTGTCCAAGTGGCGGTATTGTTTCAGAAATCCCAGGTGACTCCCAGGTGACTGTATATTGTCCCGGTGACTAAAGTTTCAGAAATCCCAGAAAGTTGCTGCACCTCTTTACTAAAAAGGGGCAAAACTGATCATGTACTCTGAAGAAATGTTGCAATGTTGTCACAGTAATTACTTGATCAAAATAATTCTGTCCTTAACTGAATAAACTTGATTTAGTTAACTGAATAAACTTGATTTAAGTATATTCTTACAGAAACTTTGCCTACTTTTGTGTACTAAGGCACTGAAAACATGATCCTCCTCCTACATTACGTATATCCATCCATTTTCTTTTGGCCACAACAAGAAAGATCTCCTTTCATCTTTTGTACTCTTGGTATGATTTTCTAGACATAGCCCTAAAATCTCTAAACACTCTTTTGACAAGCAATACTTCTAATAAAACTATGCATAAAAGATCAAAAAACAGCATAAATTGGAAAACGAGCAATACTTCTAAAACCAGTTGCAAGCAAATCTACAGTAAAATAAAATGATCCCATAGTGTACTTAATTCAGAACACATGGAAGAAACTTGACTAAATGTACAGATTTTGGAAAAAAAAATCCAAGTTAACTAAATGACTGATTCAATTTCAGGCAACTTGGAGAAGAGATCACTTGATCATTGACTGTACTTAATTCAGAACACATGGAAGAAACTTGTTAGAAACTGAAACGGTTAATATTGAGAATTAAGTTACTCTAATGGAGTACCAAATTTTGAGAACAAGCCATCTGAAAAGAGCACTAGCTAAGATCTAATCCTTATGTCCAGTTAACCACTAATTTACTGTAACCAATGTTCAGAGACAAATCAGACTTGACAGTAAAGATCAAAATTTCAGACTTGACAGTAAATATAGTGGAAACTGAAGATTATTTAGGAACACACACTTGTTCCTAAACTTGATGTCGATTTAGCAACACAGTCTTCAGTGAGAGTATAAAAAATAACTACTCCATCTACTTAAGTGATTCTACACTAAACCAGAACAAGTTGATGTTCAGTCAAGTTGATTTCAAACTTGACACATAAATAAAATTTGACATCAATGAAATTTAGACTATGAGTGCCTGCCCATGACATCTGCATGGTTCTCTACACCACACACCATCAACACTGCTAGCTACTCCTACTCGATCGCCCCAGCTTTTGCCACGGACAGCAAGAACCTAACACGTTCTCCACCTAGCAGCTAGCTAGGATGGCCATGAATCCTCTCTCCCAGGAGCGCCCCAATGCATATCCATGGGGGGTGGCCATGTACACGAACCTGCACTATTGATTTGAACTCTTAACACTACTGAAAACCAAATTCAGTGAACATACACTTCAGAAAATTCAGTAAACATGCACTCGAGAAAATTCAGTGACTGCAGAACATACACTCCAGAAAATTTTCCGTGATCTTGTACTCAATTTTACAGTGAACTTGCTAAAGAAGCTCCCAAGCTTCAAGATAGACTAAATTGACAGCTAATGTACTCAAAAGAAGCATTTTGGAGTACAAGAAGGGGAAAGCGGGAGGCAAGAAGAGGGGGGAGCCGCACCTTGGCAGGAGGGGGGCGAGGGGACTGGGTTGGGCTATGGGCAGACGGAGGCGGGGGCGGGTGCCTTGGACCAGTCTGGGAGTTGGCGGCGCTTGCCGGACTCGGCGGCGTACGCGACCTCGATGGCCTGGAGCTCTGCCTCGGCCTTGGCGTCTCGGCGACCCACACAGCGGCGTGCGCTTGGAGAATACTGGGTTCATGGTCGACGGCGTCCAGCCAATGAGGAGGTGGTCGACGACGCGCAGGGGAAGCTTCGGCTCGCCGCCCTCGGGGAAGGACGCCGTCAGATAGCAGATCAAAAAAAGTCGAGCCTTCCTCGCCGTGATTCGCCATGGGGGGACGATGAGAGGAACGAGGAGGGGGGAAGCAACGCGGCAGTGGCGTGGGGAGAGGGAGCTCCGGTGACGCGCGGGAGAGCTGTGCGGGGGAGCAGAGGAGGTGAGCTCTGGCGCGGGGGAGCTCCGGCGAGGGGGAGACGAGCAAGGGAGCTCTGGCTCTGGCGCGGGGAGTGTGTTGTTTGTCGGAGGAAAGGGGAGGTGATTTTCGCAAAATGTCGTCGGAGACAACTTTTCCCGGACGGAAGGAGTATTTCTTACCGACAATTTCAGTGCCTGCAGAAAATACCTTACTAAAAACCGCTTGTCATTTCCTTGTGCTCCTCGCTGGGTTGGAAACTCTTATTTATCAAAGGACTATGATTGATCCCCTATACTTGTGGGTCATCTTGACACTTTTCTGGCGCTGTTTCCGAGGAGTGAAGCGCCTTTGGTGAGTGGAATTTGGTAAGGGAAGATTTATATTACATGCTGAAATTTACTATCACTTGTTACTATGGAAAACAATCCTTTGAGGGGCTTGTTCGGGGTATCTTCACCTTGACCGGAAGGACAAAGAGTTGCTCCTCAACCTACTGCACCTATTGAAAATATTTATTATGAGATTCCTTCGGGTATGATAAAGAAACTGCTAGCTAATCCTTATGCAGGAGATGGAACAATACATCCTGATATGAACCTCAGCTATGTGGATAAAGTTTGAGAATTATTTAAGCTTCTAGGTATTCCCAGCATTGAAGTTAAGAATAATGTTTTCCCTTTATCTGTGAAGGGAAAGGCATTGACATGGTATAGGCTATGTGATGATATTGGAGCTTGGGATTGGAACCGATTGAGATTGGAATTTCATCAAAAGTTTTATGTTATGCATCTCGTTCATCGTGATCGGAATTATATATATTATTTTTGGCCTCATGAAGGATAAAGCATCTCTCAAGCTTGGGGAGGCTTAAGAACATGATGTACACATGCCCCAATCATGAGCTCTCAAGAGGAAGTATCTTACAAATTTTTTATGCTCGACTTTCTCAGGATTATCAAACCATGCTTGATTCTTCTTCAACTGGTTCCTTTATGAAGAAAACTATTGAATTCAGATGGACCTTCTGGAAAGAATTAAACGCAACTCTGAAGATTGGGAACTCGACAAAGGTAAAGAGTTAGGTACAATGCTTATGTTTGATTGTTTTGAATCTTTTATGGATAACGATGCTTTTCATAAGTTAAGCACTGAATATGGACTTGACTCTGAGATAGTAGCTTCCTTTTGTGAATCATTTGCTACTCATGTTGATCTCCCTAACAAGAAGTGGTTTAAATATCACCCCCTGTTAAAGAGAAGATTGAGGAACCCATTATAGTTAAAGATGAAACTATCATTTACAATGTTGATCCAGTTGTTCCTATTGCTTATATTGAGAAACCACATTTTCCTTTTAGGATAAAGGAACATGCTGAAGTTTCAACTTTGGTTAACAAAAGTAAAAATTAGAGCACCTATACCCTTTGAACAAATTAAAGTTGAACCTAATGTCACTATGGTTAAAGATTTCTTGGTCGATAATATTGATGGCCATGTTATTTACTTCTGTGATGAAGCAACTAGAATTGCCAAACCCGATACTAAAGATAAGAATAAGCCTGTTGTTGGCATGCCTGTTGTCTCGGTTAAGATAGGATATCATTTTTATCATAGCTAATGTTATTTGGGTGCTAGTATGAGTGCTATTCCATTTACCTTATATCAAGAAATTACGAATGATATCGCACCTGCTGAGATAGAAGATATTGATGTCACTATTAAGCTTGCGAATAGAGATACTATTTCACTCCTTGTGATCATTAGAGATGTTGAAGTCTTCACTGGTACCATTACGTGCTATACAAACGGTTTTACCCCCTTTCCACGTTGAAGTTTTAAGCCGTCACCTCGTTAGTGTGTGTGATAGGGTGGTCCTTCCCACATGACCCCAAAACTAGCGGCGATAGGTGAGCGGCTACTGATGATTGCCATAGAATAAATGTATGAGAAGTCACGCTTGTCCCGCATGTTATGTTCAACGTTGTGTTTCTAGTCCGAGAGACATCTGAAACGATTACGCCGCTATAGTCGTGTGGAAAAGGTGGATATTGATTGCTTGTATCTGCGTTGGTAATTCCTTGAAGAGGAGAGGATGATGCAACATAACAATGGTAAGTATTTCCCTCAATTATGAAACCAAGCTTATCAATCCAGTAGGAGAACCAAGCAACACTATGTGAACAATACCTGCACACAAATAACAAATACTTGCAACCCAACGCGTAAGAGGGGTTGTTAATCCCTCCTCGGTATTGAGATAGATTAAATTGTATGAGATTTGATAAATAGATCTAGCCAAAACACGAAATAAACTAAATAAAGAAAACAATGCATCAAGGTATTTTTGGTTCTTTGAAATAATAGATCTGAAAACAATATGATAGCAAATAGAACCGGGGGCCGTAGATTTCACTAGTGGCTTCTCTCGAGAAAATATCATATGGTGGGTAATCAAATTACTGTTGGACAATTGATAGAACAGAAAATAATTATGACAATATCCAAGGCAATGATCATGTATATAGGCATCATGTCCAAGATCAGTAAACCGACTCCTGCCTACTATTACTCCACACATCGACCGCTATCCTGCATGCATCTAGTGTATTAAGTTACATGGAGAACCAGAGTAATGCAGTAAGAACGATGACATGATATAGACAAGATCTATTCATGTAGGAATAGACCCCATCTATTTATCCTTAATGGCAATGATACACGCGTGTCGCGTCTCCTTCTGTCACTTATAGTAAGCACCACAAGATTGAACCCATCGCAAAGCACCTCTTGCCATTGCAAGAAAGATCAATATAGTTGGCCAAACCAAACCAAAGATTCGGAGAAGAAATACGAGGCTATAAAGATCATGCATATAAGAGTTCAAAGAAGACTCAAATAATATTCATAGATATGTCTGATCAGAAACTCACAATTCATCGGATCCCAACAAACACACTGCAAAAAGTCATTACATCAAATAGATCTCCAAGGACATCAAGGAGAACATTGTATTGAGAATCAAAAAGAGATAAGAAGCCATCTAGCTACTACCTGCGAACCCATAGGTCTGTGGTAAACTACTCACGCATCATCGGAGGAGCACCAATGAGGATGATGAACCCATCTGTGATCATTTCTCCCCTCTGGCAAGGTGTCGACAAAGGGCTGTAGATTGGATCTCGTGGTTTTGGAACTTGCAGCGGCTGGAATTGTGTTTCGTCGACTGCCCTATGGTTTCTGGAATATTTGGGTATTTATAGAGCTGAGAGGCAGTGGAGAAGCTTACCGTGGGCCCCACAAGACATCAGGGAGCGTCAGGGACGTCTAGCGCGCCCTGGTGTCTTGTGGGCCCCACGGTCCTCTTCCGTTGCACCTCCTAGGCTCCTTGGGTCTCTTCTGGCAGAAAAAAATCACCGAAAAGTTTTGCTACATTTGGACTTCGTTTGATAGGGATATTCTACGAAGTAAAAAACAAGAAAAAATTGCAACCGCCACTGGGCACCATGTCAATAGGTTATTCCCAAACAATGATATAAAGTTGTTATAAAATGAATATAAAACATCCAAGAATGATAATATAACAACATAGAACAATAAAAAATTATAGATACGTTGGAGACTTATCAGCATCCCCAAGCTTAATTCCTGCTCATCCTCAAGTAGGTAAATGATAAAAACAGATTTTTTGATGTGCAATGCTGCCTAAAATGTTCATCACATATTCTTTTCTTTTGTAGCATGGATATCTGGACTTTTAGATGATTCAAAGCAATAGTCTATAATTGACATGAAGACATCAATAGTCAAGCATATCAACAAGCAACCATGTCTTTCAAAATATCAACACTAAAGAAAGCTATCCCTAGCCCATTATGCTCAATCATTGATCCATTCATGAAACATACTCGAACATTAGCTATATCCAATGCACAAGTATGACAATAGTGCTCCCTAGTTGGTGCTTTATAAGAGAAGATGGAGACTCAATTAAAAATGAAAATTGCATAAAGTGAATAGATAGGCCCTCCGCAGAGGAAAGCGGAGATTTGTAGAGGTGCCAGAGCTCAAAGCTTAAATTAAGAAATAAAATTATTTTGTGAGGCATGCTTTTCCTATCAACGAAAACGACCGAGAATTCCCAATACTTTCCATGCTAGATACATCATAGGCTGTTCCCAAACATAAAATAAAGTTCATTCCTTTTTCCACCATTCTTTCACAATCCATGGCTATCTGTATCCACGAGTGCCTTCCTTACCAACACTTTCCAAAGAACTTATTATTTGACAACATAAAGTAAATTTCTTTTTCATTTCGGGACCTGGCATCCCTATTACCGCCACACTCTTGTGCAGTGACAAGTGAAAAACACTCATCTTGAGAATGACACATCTAGCATGGAAAAATATCGGTTACCCCCTGCCGCTTCATGATTAGTACGGGCACACAAAAAGGAAATTCATTTTGAAAATCAGAGTTGGCACAAACAAATTTACTTGGAACAGCATGGAAATACCGCATATAGGCAGGTATGGTGACTCATTGGCACAACTTGGTTTAAGGAGTTTGGATGCACAAGTAGTATTCCCACTTAGTACAAGGAAAGGCTAGCAAATAGACTGAGAAGCAACCAACCAAAATATGTAAACGATCATAAATGAGCATTAAGCATAACTAACACCGAATAATGCACCACAAGTAGGATGTAATTTTCCTTGCGTAACTATTGACTTTCGTGCTTGCATAGGGAATCACAAACCTTAACACCAATATTCTTATTAAAGCATAATTACTCACCAACATGGCTCACATATTACTATCTCCATATCTCAAAAGTATTGCAAGGAATCAAGTTTATAATATCCAGTGATCTTCATGAAAGTTTTTATTTTACCCCCCTTGGATATCTATCTCTTTGGGACTAAATTTCAAATATTACCATTCCTTATAACAAGCTCTCAAATAAATTTAAGTGAAGAACATGAGCATAAATATTTTTTATCTCTCAAAATAATTTAAGTGAAGCATGAGAGGATATTTATTCAAAAGTTTACTAACTCTCAAATTGATCTAATTGAAGCAAGAGAGTAAATTTTTTCAAAAATTAAAGAACCACCATGTTCAAAAAGATATAAGTGAAGCACTAGAGCAATTCCATAGCTCATTTTTTTGAAGTGAAGTACATAGATCAATTCTAACAAATCATAGAATCATTATGGCTCTCTCAAATAAGTGTGTCCAGTGAGGATGATTGTGACAAACTAAAAAGCAAAACAAGCAAAGACTCATATAATACAAGACACTCCGAGCAGAACTCATGATATGTGACGAATAAAAATATAGCACCAAGTAAAATTACCAATGGTCATTAGAAGAAAGAGGGGATGCCTTCCGGGGCATCCCCAAGCTTAGTGGTTTGATTCTCCTTGAATATTATCTTGGGGTGCCGTGGGCATTGAGGGAGTCCTGGATTAAGGGGTCCTCGGACAGCCGGACTATATACTTTGGTCGGACTGTTGGACTATGAAGATACAAGATTGAAGACTTCGTCCCGTGTCCGAATGGGACTCTCCTTTGCATGGAAGATAAGCTTGGCAATTTGGATATGTAGATCTCCTTCTTTGTAACTGCCTCTGTGTAACCCTAGCCCTCTCCAGTGTCTATATAAACTGGAGGGTTCAGTCTGTAGGACAACAACAATCCTAATCATAGGCTAGCTTCTAGGGTTTAGCCTCTACGATGTCGTGGTAGATCAACTCTTTTAATACTCATATCATCAAGATCAATCAAGCAGGAAGTAAGGTATTACCTCCATCGAGAGGGCCCAAACCTGGGTAAACATCGTGTCCCCCGCCTCCTATTACCATTAGCCTTAGACGCATAGTTCGGAACCCCCTACCCGAGATCCGTCGGTTTTGACACCGACATTGGTGCTTTCATTGAGAGTTTCACTGTGTCGTCACGACAAGGCTTGATGGCTCCTTCAATCATCTTCAACGACGCGGTCCAGGGTGAGATTTTCCTCCCCGGACAGATCTTCGTATTCGGCGGCTTCGTACTGCGGGCCAATTCACTTGGCCATCTGGAGCAGATCGATAGCTACGCCCCTGGCCATCAGGTCAGGTTTGGAAGCTTAAACTACAATGCCGACATCCATAGAGACTTGATCTTCAACGGATTCGAGCCCATGTCACGTGCGCTGAATAGTCACGATGAGCATGACTTAGATCTGCTATCGGACAGTGTTCGGGAGATCACACCTGTGGCGACCCCGGGAATCAATCTGGAGCAGATCGTGCCATCCGAGGACAGGTGGATGGACCCCACCAAAGAGGCCGCACACTCATCGATGCTGGAGGAGCCAAACACAGACTTCATCTCTAAAGATGTTTGTGTCATCGGACCCTCGGACTTGTCTTTGGCCATAGGATCCGAACCACGTATGTCTGTGCCTATCGAATCTGATTGGGCACCGGTCCTGGAGTTCACCTCCGCGGATATCTTTCAGCACTCGCCCCTGGGTGACGTGCTAAATTCATTAAGGTCTCTCTCTCTGTTAGGGGACTCTTGGCCGAACTATGTCCGGCTCGAGTGGGAAGCGGACGACGAAGAAATTCGTTCCCCACCCACCACCCACTTCATAGCCATTGTCGATGACTTAACCGACACGCTTGACTTCGACTCCGAAGACATCGATGGTATGGACAACGATGCTGGAGACGAACAGGAACCATCGCCCACGGGGCGCTGGACAGCCACCTCATCATATGATATATACTTGGTGGATACACCCAAGGAAAATAACGGCGAGGATGCAACGAAGGATAATCGCCTCGATAAGCCACTGAAGCAACGAGTAGGCACGGCCCTAAATCCCGCCACAGTGAAAACAACAATAATAGCGCAAGAAAAAATAACACCCCAGTCAACTCCAAAGGAAACGACGACCCCATGGACCCAGCGATGGAGCAGGATGAGCCAGGGGACGGTGAACATAGTCCGGAGCAGATGTCCAATGATAGCGATCCCAAGGATAAAATTCATCAACCTGTCTCCGGAGAGGAGAACAGTCCGGACGACAATGCACTCATCATCCCGGAAAAACACTTGGAGCAAGAGAACCTCCAGAGAAGGCTTATTGCCACCGCGAGGAGCTTGAAGAAGCAGAAGCAAAAGCTTAAGGCCGGGCAGGATACTCTCAACCGCAGATGGAACAAAGTGCTTGACACTGAAGAAAAATACGGTGGCGATCGCCACACAAAGGTCCATCCAAAGCGCAAGCTGCTGCCCGAATTCGACGACGAGGCCATCGAGCCCATTCCGCCGAAAAATAATACGGACGATCAGCCAGACCGACTACCCCGTGGCTGCGACAGGGCGGCCAATGATGCCACACACAAGTCAGTACACGATTTACGTGAGCCCCTGGACAAAAAATCGGTATGGCCAGGTCCATCTATGGATCTAGGAAGTGTGCCCCAGCGCAGGATCACAGCCACAAAACGATCATATTGATTGAATACCAGCTCAGAATCAACACCGAACACAAACAACATCGACAACATGCCATGATACATCCAAATATAGGGGTGCCGCGCACCCCCTGTGCTTCACCGATGAGGTGCTGGATCATGAATTCCCAGAAGGATTTAAACTCGCGAATATAGAGGCATAGGACGGAACAACATACCCTAGGGTCTGGATTGAGAACTTTATCTTTCAAATCCACACGGCTCGCGGAGATGATCTCCATGCCATAAAATACCTGCCCCTCAAGTTAAAAGGACCGGCTCGGCACTGGTTGAAAAGCCTCCCCGAAAACTCATTTGGAAGTTGGGAAGAACTTGAGGATGCTTTTAGGGCCAATTTTCAAGGGACCTATGTCCGACCTCCAGATGCAGACGATTTAAGTCACATAATTCAACAGCCCAGAGAGTCAGCCCAAAAGCTTTGAAATAGATTTCTCACTAAGAAGAATCAAATCGCCGACTGCCCGGATGCCGAAGCCTTAGCGGCTTTCAAACACAGTGTTCGGGACAAATGGCTTGCCAGACACGTCAGCCAGATAAAGCCGAGGACAATGGCATCCTTAACAAGCCTTATGACCCGCTTTTGCACGGGCGTGGACAGTTGGCTGGCCCGTAGCGGCACCAGCGACTCAAGCACATCCGAAGTCAGGGGTGGCAACAGGAAGCCGCGATGCAATAAAAACAAGCGTTGAAAAAATGACGACAACCCAGATAACACGATGGTCAACGCCGGATTCAGGGGCTCTTGACCCGGTCAACAGAAAAAGCCATTTAAAGGCAGCCGAGATGGACCGTCTAGCCTAAATAAGATTCTAGACAAATTATGTCAGATTCATGGCACCCCTGAAAAACCTACAAATCACACCCACAGAGAATACTGGGTTTTCAAGCAGGCCAACAAGCTCAACACCGAACACAAAGGGAGGGAGACGCCAAGTGAAGACGAGGATGAGCCTCGCCAGCCGAACACTGTGGAACAGAAAAAATTCCCACCAAAAGTCAAAACAGTGAATATGATTTACGCAACTCACATACCAAATAGAAGGCGCAAACGCGCTGATAGAGGCAAAGGTGTCCCGTCTTTCGATAAGATGGTGGATTTCGCTTTGGTGGAAGTCGACTTTGACGATCCGACTACGAACGTGCGAGGACGTCGCGCCTTAGCAATCGCTAAACCAACTCCGAGAGGTTATTGACCACGCCGGAGCACGATCAACCTGACCACGAGGGTCTGTTTCCTGCGAGCAAACGAAGAACAAGCAAGAATATGATAAAGCAATCTGAATATTGCGAATATAGATGAAGTATTGATAAAGGTGGGGATCCGTAAGCGGTCTTGGTCTGGTCGTTGGACACAAACAAAGTACACGAAGTTGCAATGGCTAACTTTTAACTAAACAAATCCCAAGGAAAAGCTACTAGATGGATCTACTTATATAGGAGCAAGGGTGGCGGCCAAGGAGGTGGGAGGACGTCCCAAGGCAGCCTAAAACTAAATCTAGGTCGTACAAGGCCAATGGGCCCAAGTGGAGGTGATGTAACACCTTTGGACTTGTAGTTTGACTCGGATTCTGCTGCAGCATCAGATTGTTTCGTCCACAACTCAGCGCTCCGGACGAATTTGAAGGTGATTCCAATTGGGTTGGAAAGTGCACGAAATCTAGCTTCCAACAAAAAAAGAATCACCCAATTCGGAGTCCGTATGAAAAACTTGTGTGCGTTTTGAGTCAGGTGTGTCTGTGCAGTCCGAATCTGAATTCAGAACGTGAGAGACTTGGACTCTATCTTCTCTTGGGCCAAAAGTGACGTGAGAGAACTTTTTGGACAGCAAATAAACATCTCTTTCTTCCTTATCTTCATATGTGGATTGCACAAATGTCCCATACACCTGCAATTAGACAAAACACAAAAGTGTGTGAAGTATTTTTGTTCTGGATAACATAAATAGATTATTGAATAGTTTGCACTAGAAATCACCTGACAAATATGCATATATGCAATATTTTTGGTCATATCCAAGGTAGTCATGTCCTCATCATCCTCCCCTTCTTGAAAATAAAGCCGTCCTCGGCGTTGCTTAATCTGAAATGTGGCTAACAAAAAAGACAAGGTGTACATGTTGTATATGTATATGTCATCCATTTTTACTTCCCTTGATTTTTGCATATATGACACATGAATAGATGAGTAACTTGCATAGTTCATAAAATCTAAAGCCAAAAAATTAGCACAAGAAGTAGAAGGCATGAAAATATTGCAACTCAGTTTGCACATATAAGTGAAGCTCTTATTCATTTCAAAAGATTGACAATGTTCATCATTAAACCATCCCAACATTGGTGAATAAACCTTACTTGCATCAAATTTACATGCTACAACATGCTTAAATAAGCAAACATGCAATAAGTCATTCAACACAGAATCATCACCAAGATTAGAGGTCATATCAAAATGATTAAACATTGGTTCTTTTGCATCAATAGTTAATTCAATGGGTGCACTCAAAAATGTTGGTATTTCAGTTGTTTGATCACATGGCAAAGTCAAATTATCAACGTAGTCCTCTAAAATAGGTGGTGTGATCAAAGTAGTGGGTAGCTCATCAGATGGTGCATTCAAATTGACAAGGCATTCATCATTCTCATGTAGAGATGGAAGATCAGTACCTTTGTCATTACCTCTTATGATCAACTCAGATGATGTAGCCACTCTCGGGGGCGATGTGTCACATGGTGGAGGTGATGTAGTCCTGACAACAACGGATGTGGTTGTCATAGTATGCCTGGTAGTTGAAGGAACAATCATATCAACTCTTGGAATGTGCACCGTGCGCTTGTTCTCCTCGTGGCCAACACGTCGTTTTATTTCCTGTTCAGCTTTGCAAGCAAGATGAAACAAATGGTCCATAGGATAACACTCTTCATGAATTAGTATCTCTTGAATATCACGGTTTAATCCTCCCCAAAATCTATCCATAAAATCATCTTCACTTTCTTCTAAAGAGGAATGCAACAAGGTAGTTTGTAAATCATCATAATATTTTGTTACAGTTTCACTACCTTGTTTTAAGTGTTGCAACTTCTTAATCATGTCACGAGTATAATAAGCAGGGATGAAAGTATGTCGCATGGCAAGTTTCAAATCATCCCAAGTAGTAGGTATATAATCAGGGTGTAACCGACAATATTCACTCCACCAAACCAACGCATAACCAGTGAAAGAACCAACCGCAACCTTAACCTTTTTATGTTCATCGAAATTATGGGAAGCAAATATATTTTTTATGTCGAACTCCCATTCAATATATAAAGCAGGTTTAAAACGGCCATTAAATGGTGGTATAGATACATTAACCTGATCATGTGCATTTGGATGTTTGTGCACCTCTCGTGACGGTTGTGGTATTTGCAAAGGTGGTGGCACGTCTCCCGCGATCGACAAAGCCCATGAATTGACTCTGGATCCTGTCATGATTAGTAGAACAAGAAACAAAACCTAAAAATAATGTTCCTATAACTACTAGGATGTGGTGGTAAAACGCTCACAGTAAAGCAAATATCAATGTCTTACAAGTTCTTACCATGCAGCAGGCGGTGATCGGCAACCAGCGGTGTCAAGTAACTCCGAATATTGAGTAAAGCGATTGCCAGGGGAGCGTACGTATACACGGTGTAGAAATATGTGGAGCTGGGTTGGCTATATATGGTAGCAAAAGATTAGCAATAATCAATTCAAAGATGCAATGTTGAATAAACGCTCAACGACGGTACTGTGCTGGTCCTAGGCTAGACCGAACTAGAGACGCGAGCCTAGAACACTAATGAGGTCACGTCGTAGCACAACTAGCATCAATGAAGGACACTAAGTAGCTCTGGACAGCAAGATATAAGTGAAGATCACAACGGCAGTAAAGATAATGAGGTGAAACAACAGCCAAGCAGGATATATCAACAACTTTGTCTCGAACTTTCCTCTGAAAAAGTTTGTGCCGATTTTTTTTGTTTTTTTTTCTTCTCTCTTTTTTTTCCTCACACTTTTTTTTCTTTCTCTCCTTTTTTTTCTCTGGCTTTTTTTTCTCCTTTTTTTTCTCTTGTTTTTTTCTCTCTTTTTTTCTCCCTCTTTCCAAAACAAACTAGATAAGATGCAGATTGGATCAAGTGAAGATGTGAACGATCTCAACTATTATTATGACAATGAATGATGGGTAGCATGTGGTGGAAATTGATGGATGGGTGGTGGACAGCAGAAGAGATAATGATGCAGCGGTGGCGTGACTAATGTGAACAGAACTCGAAACTCTAAACGAACTAGACACTAAGACCAGCAACTCGACACGACGATGCAACCGATAATTCAACTATGCAAGCAATGAAAAGAAAATTGCAAAGGCTCAGACTGGCTTGGACCAAGGATGAATAGATCTAACTCTTTTTTGTGGCTTTTTCTTGGACAATAGGTAAGAAAATAAATCTAATCTAGGAAAACTGGAAATTCTCACCGAGCAACCTGAAAACTGATACCGCTCTGATACCACTTGATAGAGGCAAAGGTGTCCCGTCTTTCGATGAGATGGTGGATTTCGCTTTGGTGGAAGTCGACTTTGACGATCCGACTACGAACGTGCGAGGACGTCGCGCCTTAGCAATCGCTAAACCAACTCCGAGAGGTTATTGACCACGCCGGAGCACGATCAACCTGACCACGAGGGTCTGTTTCCTGCGAGCAAACGAAGAACAAGCAAGAATATGATAAAGCAATCTGAATATTGCGAATATAGATGAAGTATTGATAAAGGTGGGGATCCGTAAGCGGTCTTGGTCTGGTCGTTGGACACAAACAAAGTACACGAAGTTGCAATGGCTAACTTTTAACTAAACAAATCCCAAGGAAAAGCTACTAGATGGATCTACTTATATAGGAGCAAGGGGTGGCGGCCAAGGAGGTGGGAGGACGTCCCAAGGCAGCCTAAAATTAAATCTAGGTCGTACAAGACCAATGGGCCCAAGTGGAGGTGATGTAACACCTTTGGACTTGTAGTTTGACTCGGATTCTGCTGCAGCATCAGATTGTTTCGTCCACAACTCAACGCTCCGGACGAATTTGAAGGTGATTCCAATTGGGTTGGAAAGTGCACGAAATCTAGTTTCCAACAAAAAAAGAATCACCCAATTCGGAGTCCGTATGACAAACTTGTGTGCGTTTTGAATCAGGTGTGTCTGTGCAGTCCGAATCTGAATTCAGAACGTGAGAGACTTGGACTCTATCTTCTCTTGGGCCAAAAGTGACGTGAGAGAACTTTTTGGACAGCAAATAAACATCTCTTTCTTCCTTATCTTCATATGTGGATTGTACAAATGTCCCATACACCTGCAATTAGACAAAACACAAAAGTGTGTGAAGTATTTTTGTTCTGGATAACATAAATAGATTATTGAATAGTTTGCACTAGAAATCACCTGACAAATATGCATATATGCAATATTTTTGGTCATATTCAAGGTAGTCATGTCCTCATCACGCACACTCCGAGACGTATACGCTGTAGAGCCCGTCGCCCCCAAATTCAATCCTTGGTCGGCCTGCCTGATCACTTTTGATCGTAGGGATCATCTGACTAGTATCCGGCATGGAGGATCGGCTGCCTTGGTGCTCGACCCAATAATTGGCGGATACCATCTCACCTGAGTCCTTATGGACGGCGGCAGTAGTCTTAATCTGATATATTAGGACACTGTCCGCAAAATAGGGATAGACCAATCAAGAATCAACCAAAGTAATACTACCTTTAAAGCAGTAATACCAGGCGTAGAGGCCCACTGCACGGGCTCTCCAGTACTAGAGGTTTTATTCGGTTCTCCCGACAACTTCAGAAGCAAAGAATTAACCTTCGACATCGCTTCATTCCGAAGCGGCTATCACGCACTTCTTGCAAGAACGGCCTTCGCTCGTTTTAATGCAGTACCGCACTATGCTTATCTCAAACTAAAGATGCCTGGTCCATGTGGTGTCATAAGAGTTAGCGGAAATATAGAGCGTTCTTTACGTGCGAAACAATATGTGGCGGCTCTAGTAGCCGAATACTGAATGACCTCTCCAACCAGAATAAATGATCGGTTGTCAAGACCACAGACACGGTTAGAAGAGTCCGGCGCACCACCTGTTGTAACAGCCCAGATAAACCTGAGCTTGGGACGATGGATATACCCCCATAGGTGGCGCTAGGGGCTGCACGCATGTAAAAAACCCATAGTTCGGTTTGGCCCTATTAATACAATAACATATTGCATCTTCATGATCGGTTCAGAATAACCAATTTATCGCACGAAGCCTTTCACTTTGGTTTTTCCTTCTTTCAGATGATCATCGTGCTACAACCTTCCAGGATACGGCACAATGGAGATAAAGGCGCACACGTGCAGTAGGGCCCCGCTCAAAGGTTTCTTTTTAGATTAAGACCCTACATAAACCTTTTTTAATGTCTCTTGTTGCTTCTTCCCCTCCAAACACTTAACACAACCGAGAGGGATACTGGCGTTATTGGCATTTTGTCATGCCAGACTAATGCATGTACCTGGAAACTCAGGGCTCATTATCGAGGACGTTACTCAGCCCAGTATATGTTGTAAACTCCAAATACCTTAGGGAGTGTTCAGCGTCACGAGTTTGGCCTTATATGCATCAACTCTGAATCATGTCTTTGGTCAAATGTTGGGTTTGCCCGGCTCCCGTGTTTTGCTACCTTATGTTTCGCTCTATCGGCTAAAGTGGCACCGTGAGAGCTACTGCGATTGTGCCCTGGTTCATCTAGATGAGCACCTCAGTAGAGAAAGCCAAAAACTGACTGTCATGATATAGCGCGAGACTGGTCAACCACTCAATGACTCAGCGGAATCTTCGCGATTCCTCCGCATTAACGAAGGACCGGTTTCCCGGTCACGTACGTACGCGCATTGTATTCGGATGAACGCGGAAGTACCATGGGCTATATAGTAGCCCCACCGTCAAACTCCTATGGCTAAGTGAAAGTGTTGAAGCTATATAGTCCGATTTCCTGGTTCGCCGCGCTATCACCTCCTTAACAGACCAAGACGTTGGATCAAGTGTGATTACACGCTTTTTTGAACACCCCCGCATTATATGTGCGGGGGCTGAAGCCGATGACTACAAACTTTCAGGTTATATACATACATAAACGGCCGCACATGAGGCACTATAATACTTTCAGGAAAAAGTATAAACACAGGCTTTATAATCAGAATAGCATTGTTTTTACAATTGATATACATATCACTCGAACATGGCACTCTTGAAGCACTTAGCCTCTATTAAACGAGTGCCTTCTAGGACTTCTTCAAAATAGTGCTCGGCCGGGTCCTGGCCTCCAGTCGGACCCTAGGTTGCAATAGCAGTGGCCTCCATCCCTGCCCAGTATGTTTTAACACGGGCAAGAGCCATCCGCGCACCCTTTATGCACGCCGACCTCTTCACATCGTCGATATGCGACACAGCACCAACTAATTGTTGCACCAAGCCAAAATAACTGTCCGGACTTGGTCCCTTCGGCCAAAGATGATCCATTACAGACCTCATAGCAAGCCCGGACAACCTATGGAGATCGGCCCATGTGGCCATCTTTTCATTCAACGGCACCGGATGCGTCGGGGCACTGAACTGCGACCAGGACAACCTTTCTACCTCATGATCATTCCGATCTTTGTTAAACTCAGTCGCATCAGCAGCACTCTTTGCCAAGTCCGCATACGCGTCTGCAACACTCCATAACTGATCCAGAGGGGCATACTTCGGATCGTAGAACTTCATCCGCAACAAAAAGGGCCTCCCAGCCGTGATATCTCTAGCTTCACGAAGCTCCTCCCTTATCCCTCTAATTTCAGAGCGAGTTTCCTTGGCCGCCTCCAAGGCCTTCTTCAGGTCAGCCGCTTTCGCTTGGCTTTCCTTTTCAAGGAGCACGTAGCGGTCGGCGACATCTTTTAGCTCAACAGCCATCTCGGCTATTTTTTCTTCGCTCTGGCAATGAGCAGCCTGTTCAACTCTTAACTCTTCGACCGCCTTCAGGGCGGCCGCATCACTTATTCTGGCTTGTTCCCTGGCTCGGGCAAGTTCCGCCCGAAGGGTCTCCATGGCAGCAGCTCCATCTGCAGTCACAGCATATTATAGATACTAGCATCATGCTCCTCTTAATATTTGCTGATAAGTCGAAAATACATACCCTGTGCCTCGCCAAGCCGCTTGTTCACAAGCACGATGTCGACATCTGCCACGTCAAGCTGCCGCTTCAGTTTGGCAAAATCAGCAGTCCGGTCAGCCGCCGGACCCTCAGCCGCCTGCACATGGAAGGAGCGCGATCATTACCTGGGACTAGGATCCTCTGTTTGCCACCTCTAGATGGCAACTAGAGTCTCAAGGGCTACTATCTATACAGAGAACACCTAGCGTGTGCGGTACCGTCAAAAATACATATATTATTTTGCGTACCTCAAAGCCTCTTAGTAGGATCGTAAAAGCTTCATACAAACCGCTTTTGGCGGATGAAATCCTCTCATCCACCGTACCCATTAAGGTACGATGTGCCTCTGAGATAGCTGCTCGCTCCAGAAGACCCATCAGTGTGTCCGGTCGTGTGCCGGACAATCCCGGACTCTTTCTGTTGCCCTCCTTGGCAGCCGAATACTCCGGACTTCGGGCAGCTGGAGTGTTAACTTCTGGCCTTGGCGGATCAGGAGAAATCCTCTGTGACGACACCTCGGGGTTGTCTACCCCATGTGGCGGGGAGGTAGGAGGAGGCGTTTCACTTTCCATCATCTCTAGAAGAAGATCCCTCGAAGACAAACTCTGTGGAGAAGGGCTACGAGCCGGACTGCAAGATATATGTCTTGCTTATTATACTGAGAGATAAAACATGATATATTTACCAAAGTACTTTTTTTTACTTACAGCTCGGTTGAGGGCTGGCCTCCCTGCGGGCGCTGTGCGGTAAGGACTTCCCGTGAGGAGAGGGGATTTTAGATTCACCTTCCCGATTATCCTCCTTCGCGGAGGCACTTACTCCCCCGATTTGGATGTGTAAAGTATGACGCCCGCCTGTGGCTTCTCTATTCCTCCCCTCATCTTCTCCAGATGGCACCTGATACGGTGCACGCTCAAGCATCCTGGTTAATAAAGGATCTGGCGATCCTTCGGGAAGGGGGGCCGAACACCTGATCCTCTCCGCCTTTCTTAACCAGTCCGGGCAGAGAATAATTTTTCAGAATCATGTTGTAACAAACATAAAGGATGGCATGTTCGGTAGCAGAATTACTTACTTGGGTATCCGGACGGTTGCAGTTGAGACCCGCATCCTCGGTGGTGTCCTAACACTTTATTCATGATCTGAAGAACAATCCATACACCTCTTTGAGCGTCACGCCGAAGAATTGTTAAATAGTTCACGGTCCTTCCGGGTTGAACTCCCACATACGGAGAGATCGACGTTGGCATGGCAGGACCCGACGAACCAGCATTACTTGCATTGCCTTGACAAGACTGACATCCCTCTTAAGGAGGTCTCAGATGCGGCTTTGTATTGTCAGCACGTCATTAACTGGCCCCCAGTCCAGCCCCTTGTTGACCCATGACGCCAGTTGAGGCGAAGGGCCCGAGCGGAACGCTGGAGCGGCCGCCCACTTTGTACCTCGGGGAGCTGTGATGTAAAACCACTCCCATTGCCATAAGTCGGAAACCTCCGTGAAGGAACCCTTTGGCCATGGGGCATTGGCGCCTTTGCTTATTATAGTGCCGCCGCACTCCACGTGACACCCGTCAATCATCTTCGGCCTCACATTGAAGGTCTTGAGCCATAGGCCGAAGTGGGGGTGATGCGGAGGAAGGCTTCACACACAACAATAAACGATGAGATGTGTAGGATGGAATCTAGAGCTAGATCATGGAAATCTAGCCCGTAATAGAACATGAGCCCTCTCACAAAGGGATCAAGACTAAAACCTAGCCCTCATAGGAAGTGGGAAATAAAAACGACACTCTCATTGGGTTCGGGAGTGGGGATGACCCACCTTTGAGCAGGCAGCCTGTGCGGGATTTCGGCGGTGAGATACCTGGCCTCCCTAAGCTTCTTGATGTCCTCCTCTGTGATAGAGGAGGCCATCCACCGGCCTTGAAGGTTGGATCCGGACATGGTTGAAGGTACGATGCGCTTAGCTTGAGCCTTGGGTGTTAGAACTCGAGGTGGGGGAAGGGAAGGATCGAGCATGGGAGGAAAAGGACATGCCTTGGCCCCTTTATAAAGAGGACGAATATCAAGCATCCCCCGTGTGACCGTTTGGAACTTGCCTAAAATCGAGGAGTCATATTAACAAGCGCGGTTGGGTTACCCACACCTGTATTGATGATAATCCCATGATAAGGGGAACACGATCTCTGCTTCGACAAGACATGCCAATAAAACCACCTCGCAACACGTGCACGGGCAGGCTGGGAAAAATGGTTCGTAATAACCGGGCCATGGTGTGATGTCACGCTACGAAAAGTTGTAAGCAGATTAGATTTGTGGGATATTGTGCTCTCTACAGTGGTATGTGGAAATTATTTTGCAGAGCCGGACACGATCCTTGTGTTCAATATCTTCTACGGAGTATTCGGAGAAGGAACCCGCCTTGCAATGCCGAAGACAATCTGCGTGCTGGACAAATCATCATTGAAGCATGGTTCAGGGGCTACTGAGGAGTCCTGGATTAAGGGGTCCTCGGACAGCCGGACTATTTACTTTGGCCGGACTGTTGGACTATGAAGATACAAGATTGAAGACTTCGTCCCATGTCCAGATGGCGCTCTCCTTTGTGTGGAAGGCAAGCTTGGCAATTCAGATATGTAGATCTCCTTCTTTGTAACCGCCTCTGTGTCACCCTAGCCCCCTCCGGTGTCTATATAAACCGGAGGGTTCAGTCCGTAGGACAACAACATTCATAATCATAGGCTAGCTTCTTGGGTTTCGCCTCTACGATCTCGTGGTAGATCAACTCTTGTAATACTCATATCATCAAGATCAATCAAGCAGGAAGTAGGGTATTACCTCCATGAGAGGGCCCAAACCTGGGTAAACATCGTGTCCCCGCCTCCTGTTACCATTAGCCTTAGACGCACAGTTCGGGACCCCCTACCCGAGATTCGCCTTATAACTACTATATTGTTGCAAACTTCAATCACACAAACTTCAATCACGCGCTGGTTAGTAAGGGAGCTGACGCCCATTCCTTACAAATTGTATGCTTAGATGCAGATGGTGCTGCTGCTGTGGAGGACCTTCGAGCAGAACTTGCTCGGGCCAAGGAGCAAGCCAGAAAGAGCGAGGCGGCTGCCTTGAAGGCAGCGGAAGGGCTAGAAGCCGAGAAGGCTGCTCACTGCCGAAGCAGGGAGGAGATGGCTGGAGTGGCCATGAAATTAAGAGTTGCTACCGACCGCTTGGAAGTTCTTGAAGAAGAACGCCGAGCGGAGCAAGAGGACCTGAAGAAGGCCGATGCTGAGGCCAACGATGCCCGTAGTGCGATGCGGGCTATGAAGGAGGAACTGCGTCAGGTCGGAGACATTGTGACTGGAAAGCCCTTTATGCTGCGTAGGAAGTTCACGGATCCGAAGTATGCTCAGCTAGGCCGGTTGTACGGTGCGGAGGATCCTTATCTGGACTTGGCGGCGAGTGCGGCTGGCGCAGTCGTGCACTTTCGAAGCCAGGAGGATCATGAAATGGAAGAGCTTTTCTGGTCTCAATTCCATAGTCTGGAGCGTCCACTTCCATTGTGTGATCGGCTGGTTGAGTGGGCTGAGCTGAATAGATTGTCCGGACTGGCCATGACGGATGTGGTAACTCATCTATGGCCGAAAAGGCCCAAGCCGAAGAGTTATTTTGGCTTGTTGCAGCAATTCCTTGGGGCAGTGCCGCATATTAAGGCGATGAAGCGGTCGGCATGCATAGAAGGTGCGCGGATGGCTCTCGCCCGTGGTAGAACATACTAGGCAGAGATGGATGCCACGGCTGTTGCATCCCGGGGTTCGGACAAAAGCCGATTCCCACCGAGCATTACTTTGAGGAAGTCCTGCAGGGCGCTCGTATAATAGAGTCGCAGTGCTCGAAAGATGTTATGTTTGAATGACATGTATGATTTCTAAGATCATGTTTATCATGCAATGACTTTTTATACTTGTGTGTTCAAGTATTGAACTATCTCCTGTGCGGCCGTATATGTATGTATAATCTGAAAGATGGCAGTCTTTGGCTTCAGCCCCCATGCACATGGTGCGGGGGTGTTTGCAAAAAGAAAAACGCTTTTTCACACTTAATCCAACGTCTTGGTCCTTTTAAGGAGGTGATAGCATAGCAAACTAGGCAACCAGACTATAATGCTTTATCACTTTCACTTAGCCATAGGAGCTCGAATGTGGGGCTACTATATAGCCCCTGATGGCACCGTGCTTCTCCGAACTTGGGGCGCGTATGTGCCTGACCGGGAAGCGGTCCTTCGTCAAAGCGGAGGAATTCTAAACATTCCAATGGTCGATCGAGTGGTTGACCAGTCTCTCGCTATATCATGACAATCAGTTTTCGGCTTTCTCTACTGAGGTGCTCTCCCGGCCGAACCGGGGCACAATTGCAGTAGTTCTCCTGGTGCCGCGTTAGCCGATGAGACGGAACGTAAGGCAGCAAAACACAGGAGCCGGGCAAACCCAACATTTGACCAAAGACATGATTCGGAGTTGATGCATATAAGGCCTAACTCGAGACGCCGAACACTCCCTGAGGTGTTCGGTCTTCATGATATCGGGCAGAATAAAGCCTTAAGCCCCTAGTGTCCAGGTATAGGCGGGAACTTCTGACGCGGCCGATGCCAAAACGCCAGCCTCCTCCTCGGCTCTGGTAGGAAACCAGGGGATGTGTATCAACAAGAGACAGTGAGAAAGGTTTACGCAGGGTCTTAATCTGAAAAGAATCCTTGCAACGGGTCCCTACTGCACGTCTGCGCCTGTGTCTCCGTTGTGCTGTATCCTGGACGGGTGTAGCACGTGCTTCATCTGTAAAAGAGAAGGACTTAGTTTCTAAGAAATATCGTGCAAAAAGTGTATCAAAATGAAGTATAATTTGGAAGATGAAGAAAGTTGAGCTTTATTGGCTTTCATCATTTATGCGCGCGGCCCCCTAAAAAAAGGGGCATGCGGCGAGGAAGCCCCTTGTTAAGTTACACCGGACTCGTCTAAGCATGTCCGAGGTCTAAATGACCTGTTTTTAGGGGCTTTGACCTGCAAGGTCGGAATAATGTGTCGCTGTCTAGGCAGCCGCACATTCTCCGTGGTCGAGAGACGCCTGGAGTTTTAAGAATATGCCATGTGGACCGGGCATTTTTTCAGCGTAAGAGACGCGTAATGTGGTATTGCTTTAAAGCGCGCGAAAGCTGCACGCCCCAGTAGTGCTTAAGGGATACTGCTAAATGGGGCGATGGAGGGTGAGCTTTTCGCGACGGAGGTTGTCGGATGAACCGAACACGACCCCTAGTGGTACAGAGCCTGTAAAATTGGCTAAAAAGGCCTAGCGTCACTCCTTTGAAGGAAGTGCTGCTATAGCGAATTTTGGTGGGTTCTATCCCCAGTCTGCGGACGGTGTCCTGGTATAGCAGGGGCCGCGCTGCGTGTTATCTCGTGAAGTGACTTCACTGTTTTGACTTCTAATGGGAAAGTCTTTTGGTTTCCGGAGCGCTGCTTTTGGGTTTCGTCACTTTCACTTGGTGTGTCGAGCCCTTTGTGTTCGGCGTTAAGTCGGCCGGACTGCTTGAAGACCCAACAATCTCTATGGGTATGGTTTGCAGGCTTCTCGGAGGTACCGTGTATTTGACACAGTCTATCCAGAATCTTGTTGAGGTTGGATAGCTCGTCACTGTTATCCTTTAAGGGCAGTGTTTTGTTGTTCGGCCGAGAGCTTTTGAATCCGGCGTTGACCGCCGTACTATTTGGGCCATTCTCCTTGTTCCGGCGCTGATCTTTTTTGCATCGTGATTTCCCATTTCCATCCCTGATTTCGGATGTACTCGGGTCGCTGGTGCTGCATCTAGCCAAGCAGCTGTCTTCCCCCGCGCAAAAGCGGGTCATGAGACTTGTTAGTGCGGCCATTGTTCTTGGTTTTTCCTGGCCGAGGTGTCTGGCAAGCCATTCGTCTCGGACGTTGTGTTTGAAGGCTGCTAAGGCTTCAGCGTCCGGACAGTCGACTATTTGGTTCTTTTTAGTGAGGAACCTGTTCCAAAATTTGCGTGCTGATTCTCCGAGCTGTTGAGTTATGTGACTTAAATCATCTGCATCCGGAGGCCAGACATAAGTCCCCTGAAAATTTGCTCGAAACGCATCCTCAAGCTCTTCCCAACTCCCAATCATATTTTCTGGGAGGCTTTTAAGCCAATGCTGGGCCGGCCCTTTGAGCTTGAGGGGAAGGTATTTTATGGCATGGAGATCGTCTCCTCTTGCCATGTGTATGTGCAGGATATAATCCTCAATCCAGACTCAGGGGTCTGTTGTTCCGTCGTATGCCTCTATGTTTATGGGTTTAAATCCCGCTGGAAATCCATGATCCAGTACCTCGTCGGTAAAACATAGTGGGTGTGCGGCGCCCCTGTAGTTGGGTGTGACGTTGTCTTCAAATGCTCGGCTGGTTGTGTTACTTCCTGGAGTCTTCTTTTTGGCCCATAGATAGACCTGTCCGGGTTATCCTTTTTCTGAAGATCTTTATGCTGATCATGTGCCGGCTTGTGTGTGGCGTCCCATGTTGCTCTTGGCCTGTCATCTGGTCGTCTATCCGGCCAGGCGGCCCCTTTCTTTTTTGACTGCGGGGGCTCGAAGGCCTCCTCGTCAAATTCGGGCAATAGCTTGCGCTTAGGGTAGCTCTTTGTCTGGTGACTAATGCCATATTAATCTGCGGTGTTGAGTACTTTGCTCCATCTCATTCTGAGTGTGTCTCCGCTGTTTTGAGCTTCCGCTTTTGCTTCAAACTTCTTGAAGTGGCGATGAGCCTATTATGGAGATTCATATGCTCTGGTGATGTGAGATCATCTTCGCCGGGGATGGGTTGCTTGTCCAGTTCATGTCCGGCTAGCTGCTTGTTGACGTGTGCGTCGTCCACTGCTTCGCCCTGCTCTAGGGCCGGGTCCATATGGGTACCGTTTTTGTCGATGCCGGTCTTCGGGCGGCGCTTGCGTCGCCGCTTTGTTTGTCTGTTGGGGGAGTTATCCTTCGCCACATCGCGTTTTTCCTCATTGTCGCTTCCTTTTGGTGTGTCCACCATGCATATGTTGTGGGATGGGGTGGCTTTCCTGTGCCTGTTAGGTGCTGGTTCTTGGTCGTCCCCGGCATCGTCGTCCATACCGTCAATGTCCTCGGAGTCGTAGTCTAGCATGTCAGTTAAATCATCGACAGCGTCTACCAAGTGGGCGGTGGGTGGGCTTTGAATTTCTTTGTCGTCCGCATCCCAACCGTCCTGACCGCAGTCCGGCCAGGTCTCTCCTGATAACGAGAGATATTTTAGCGAACTCAAGATGTCGCCGGAAGGTGAGTGTTGAAAGACGTCCGCTGCGGTGAACTCCATGATCGGCGCCCAATCGGATTCGATCAGGGCGGGCGCGGGAGGTTCGGAGTCCGGCGAGGAGTTCGGCACCTTGGAGTCACGAGCTTTATGAGGGACAAAGTCAGTGTTCGGCTCTATCGCCGTAGAGGTTGCAGCCCCCGAGGCGGTGTCTAGGCATTCGTCCTCGATCTGCGCGGCCGGCTCCGAATTGAGGATCGGAGCGAGCTCGAGTGCGGCCTCCAGGGTACTGTCCGGTGGCAGAGCTAAATCATGCTCGACGTGACAGTGCGGCACGCTCGGCTGTGGCTCGAATCCGTCGAAGATCAAGTCCCCGCGGATGTCAGCCGTGAAGTTCAAACTTCCAAATCTGACCTGACGGCCAGGGGCGTAGCTTTCGATCTGCTCTAGATGGCCAAGCGAATTGGCCCGCAGTGCAAAGCCGCCGAATACGAAGATCTGTCCGGGGAGGAAGGTCTCACCCTGGACTGCGCCGTTGATGATGATCGAAGAAGCCATCGAGCCTATCGGTGACGACACAGAGGAACTCTCAATGGAAGCACCAATGTCGGTGTCAAAACCGGCGGATCTCGGGTAGGGGGTCCCGAACTGTGCGTCTAGGCGGATGGTAACAGGAGACGAGGGACACGATGTTTTTACCCAGGTTTGGGCCCTCTTGATGGAGGTAAAACCCTACGTCCTGCTTGATTAATATTGATGATGTGGGTTACAAGAGTAGATCTACCACGAGATCAAGGAGGCTAAACCCTAGAAGCTAGCCTATGGTATGATTGTTGTTCGTCCTATGGACTAAAGCCATCCGGTTTATATAGACACCGGAGAGGGCTAGGGTTACACAGAGTCGGTTACAATGGTAGGAGATCTACATATCCGTATCGCCAAGCTTGCCTTCCATGCCAAGGAAAGTCCCATCCGGACACGGGACGAAGTCTTCAATCTTGTATCTTCATAGTCTTGGAGTCCGGCCGATGATGGTAGTTCGGCTATCCGGACACCCCCTAGTCCGGGACTCCCTCAGTTGGTATGGCATGGACTAGAGATGTGGACCCCCCAAAATGCTAAGGACGCCTATTGGCAAAAGCTGACTCTACATTTTCATTTTAGTGATCCAAAATCACATTGAGTACATAGGAAAAGCCAATACTATTAAACGGGGATGAGGTGTTACTAAATGGCTTGCTTGCTCAAAATGCTTAGTGATATGCTCCAAAAGCCCTCAACCACTTTCTCATTTCCACATATGTCCTAAATCTAAAATCAAACACAGCTCCACCGATTTGATCTATCCGGCGCCACCGAGTTCACTTGACATAGCCATAACCAGAAACCCTAATTAGTTCAGTCTTACCGATAGGGATCTCGGTCTCACCGAGATGGGATTGCAAACTCTCTATTTCACTTCATAACATTTCGGTCTAACCGAGATGAGCGATCGGTCCCACCGAGTTTGCATGACCAAGTCTTTGTTTGTTTATTACTGAAATCGGTCTCACCGAGTTCATGTGATCAGTCTCATTGAGATGAGGTTTTGCCCTAACCCTAGCGCATTGGTCTCACCGGGTTGATATTTTCGGTCCCATCGAAAGGCCTAACGTTCACATTTTGAACCAAGTCGGTCTCACCGAGTTTCACTATTCGATCCCACCAAGTTTGGTAAATTGTGTGTAACAGTTAGATTTTGTGTTGAGGCTATATATACCCCTCCACCCCCTTCTCCATTTGAGAGAATGTACCTACACTTACACTACTCATTTCTGAGAGAGAACAACCTACTCATGTGTTGAGACCAAGACATTCCAATCCAACCACAAGAATCATGATCTCTAGCCTTCCCGAAGTTGCTTTCCACTCAAATCATCTTTCCACCATATCCAAATATGTGAGAGAGAATTGAGTGTTGGGGAGACTATCATTTGAAGCACAAGAGCAAGGAGTTCATCATCAACACACCATCTATTACCTTTTGGAGAGTGGTGTCTCCTAGATTGGTTAGGTGTCACTTGGGAGCCTCCGTCAAGATTGTGGAGTTGAATCAAGGAGTTTGTAAGGGCAAGGAGATCATCTACTTCGTGAAGATCTACCCAAGTGAGGCAAGTCCTTCGTGGGAGATGGCCATGGTGGGGTAGACAAGGTTGCTTCTTTGTGGACCCATTGTGGGTGGAGCCCTCCGTGGACTTGTGCAACCATTAGCCTTCATGGGTTGAATTCTCCATCAATGTGGATGTATGCTAGCACCACCTATCAGAACCACACCAAAAATCTCCATGTCTACATTGCGTTTGCTCCCTTCAAACTCCTCCCCTTTACCTTCATATGCAATGATTTACATTCCACTGTTATACTCTTAGAATTGCATGTGTAGGTTGATTGCTTGACTTGTGTTAAGTTGCTAAAATCTGCCAAGACTTAAATTGGGAAAAGGCTAGATTTTTATTTGGTCAAGTAGTCTAATCACCCCCCTCTAGACATAATTTTGATCCTACAAGTGGTATCAGAGCTTTGGTCTCCATTTGCCTTGATTTCCATAGCCTTGCTGATCATAGCCTTGGTTTCACAACCTAGGAGAGTATGGCGTCTAGCGAGGGAAATTACCAGCATCGAGGTCTTTACTTTGATGGTACTAATTTTGCTAGTTGGAAGCATAAGATGAAAATGCACATTCTTGGACATAACCCTGCCGTTTGGGCTATTGTGTGTATTGGTTGCAAGGTGAATTCTTCGATGGGAGAGAACGAAATCGTGAAGCAACTGCGGAAGATATGAAGATGCTGCAGTACAACGTTCAAGCTTGCGATATTCTCTTCAATGGATTGTGCCCTGAAGAATTCAACAAAAATCATCCGTCTTGAGAATGCAAAGGAAATTTGGGATACTTTGATTGATATGCACAAAGGTACCGAGTCCGTCAAGGAATCCAAGTTGGATGTGCTTCAAAGTCAACTTGACAAGTTCAAAATAAAGGATGGTGAAGGTGTCGCTAAAATGTACTCTAGGCTCGCTCTCATCACAAATGAGATTGCCAGCTTTGGAAGTGAAGAGATGACTGACAGATTCATCATCAAGAAGATCCTAAGAGCCTTGGATGGAAAATATGACACCGTGTGCACATTGATCCAAATGATGCCCAATGACAAAGATCTCAAGACAACTAAAGTCATTGGCAGAATTGTTGCTCCTGAGATGTCACTCAAGGATAAATAAGAGCTTCACAACAAGTATAGTGGAGCTTATAAAGCCTCATGTGATGCTCCTGCCACATCAAGTGAAAAACAAGTCTTCAACGAGGAATTGAGCTTAATGGTGAAGAACTTCAACAAATTTTACAAGAGTAGAAGCAAAGAAAGAAGCTCCAAGTCAAGATCCTACCATGACAAAAGATCTTCTAGTCATGAACGTAATTGCTACAATTGTGGAAGACATATTTGACTCACCAAATGAAGGAATTGGAAGATGCTTCATGGCTAAAGTCCCCAAGGTATCACACCCAGAGTATATTGATTTCAATAGTGATGAAGATGATTTGCTAGGTGATGATGAGTTACTTGTTGATATTGCTTGTGATGAAAAACTATAATGAAACTTTTATTAATCATGCTAATCAAGATGAAATGAATGACAATGATAAGAAGGAGATTGAGCATCTAACTAAAGAAATTATCACTCCTAAGTTAGCTCATGAAACTACTTTAGAAGATCATCGATTTTTTTTAAAAACTCATGAGAAGCTACGCTTCGAGAAGCTCAACCTAGAGCAAGAACATGGGTTCTTAAAAGCCATCAATGATGATCTTCGGAAGAAAAGTTCTTCTTACATTGCCAAGCGTTTACTCTTGTCTACTTACATGCCACAAGTAAAATCTAGCAACAAAAGTAAGAAAGATTCTTGTTCTAGTAGTAACAACATTCATGCCAAATCCAATATTGTTGCTTCTAGTAGTTATCTTGATTCCACTAATGATTCTCTTAGCCAAGTTACACTTGAGCAAGAAAATAGCTTATCGAACGGAATTATAGAGAAGGTGTTTACAAGAGCCTTGCCGGAAGTAAGCAATTTGAGGAAATTGTACGCAAGCACGGAAGGCAGCAAAAGAATCAAGGTGTTGGTTTTGAACGAAAGTTCAATGCCAATGGAGTTCAGTAGGAAGAAGATCAATACCCCAAGACGAAGTTTGTTCCTCAACAAGAGAAGTATGATTCTACTTTCTTCAAGGGGACACAAGATCAAGATGATCTTCCACCACAAGACCACAAGCTAAAAGGCAAGGACAAGCTTCAAGAGGAGATTGATGCATTTGAAGAAGCTCCAAAGGCCTTGGTCAAATGGGTTCCCAAGTCTACCTCAGGTTCTACTTCATCAAGTACATCTACAACCCCAAGGATTCCCATCAATATGATGTGGATCCCGAAGAAGAAGAACTAGAGAGTTCTTGAGGGTGACTCCGCCAACATACTTCACTCATATTCATGTTGGCAAGGACAAGTGCAATCAACTTCCACATCTTGCACTAGTTCAAGGAGTCACAAACCCTCTTGTTAGTAAGTCAATGGACATGGTAACCTAATGCTTTCATGGACATCATCTTGTGTGTACTTCACTCTATGTCTATGGATATCCTTGTTTGTTCCTTGTGGGACTAACCCATGTAGCTATTGAAAGTGCAACTCACTCCAATGGATTGCTCCAAATGATCTACATCAACATTGAGCATCCACATCTTCAACATCTACATGAAGTCATCATTGACAAAACCCAAGGTTAGTTCATCCCTCTAAAAGGGGATATCACATCTAGGGGGAGCTTTGCTCCAAGAATTGAGCTAAAGCAACTCTATAGGTGTGAACACAACAATGCTTTATGTAAAAGTGGTAACCCCACTTGTGCTCAAACGATGAGTATGACCAATGATCAAATGTTCTCATTTGACTCCTAAGTCAATATACTCATATAAAGATGACCTACTCATCGCCAATTGCTTGATAGATGCTAGAGTGTTTGTGCATGCTTTGCCACATATTTCATTTGCTAGCTTATTGTGTGAGCATGTTGGTTGCATAATTTTCTTCATTCGAGGACATCCATTTGTTGCTTTTATTGTTTGGTCTTTTCTTTTGCCAAATGGATGGATAAGACTGCGTAAGTACTCCCTCTAGCTATCTATGCTTTTCTCATCTCAAACTCTATTCATGCTACATCACAAAGTTTGATCAAGTCAGATTCGAACCCTCGGGTGAGGACCACTCAGAGCCACCGATTCGTCATAGACTTAAATTTCCAAAACCTCTTGATGTATTTCGGTCTGACCGATTCATTCCTTTTGGTCATACCAAGTTCATTGACTTGATCTAGGTTTCAATCTCGGTGCAAATGATCTGAACACATTGGTCTCACCGAGTTGCAGTAACCGCTAGCGATTCTGCATCTCGGTGCCACTGAGGTGCTCAAGTCGGTCACACCGACATGGTCTGGATATATATACCCACGGGTCGAATTTTGGAAATTTCTTCGAAACCCTTTGCCCGCGCTGTCCAGCTCTGCCGACTCAAGGTCTCTGGATCGTCTCCTCCGTCACCAGCGACCTCTTGCCGCTGGTCTCTGCCAATGTCAACGGATTCTTCGCCGCCGTAGCGAGCTCACCGCCGAGTTAGGGTATGAGCTCGAACCCTATGTGCAATCTCTGCATCTGATTCTTGCACTTAGGTCAATGCCATGACTGTTACAAAGTTTGAAACACTTCTATCCAATCAAAAACTCTGTTAGATTAGTTTTGATTCGAAAACTTAGGGTTAGGTTTCTGCCGAACTCATCTTGGACCGTCCGAGTTGTAGAAATCGGTCTCACTGATTTGGCCCATGCCATTGCACTTGTGATTTTCGGTCTGTCCAAATCTTACAAATTGGTGTGACCGAGTTCAGATCTCAGTGAAACCCTAGCAATCTCGGAGCCACCGAACTGTGTCTCGGTCTGACCAATATCACCAGTTTAGACTCTAATATTGCTTCGGTGTCACCAAGTTCAACAAATCGGTAGCTTTGAAATGACTTCTGTAGAAAACTAAAACTAAGTTTTTGGCTCATTTGTTTTGCAAAATTTCTGCACTTTGTGATGCTCATCCACTCTGTCTCATCTATATCTATTCATAGGGTCAGCCCTCAGCTTTCAGCCATGTCTGACAACAGTTTCAACCAGAACAAGTCTGAGGAATAAGTTCCTGTGGCACTAGTCCTCTGACAGCTAAGATGATGGGATCAGAAGTACTCCTAGCAACCTGCCAAAAGCTGCAACCAGGCATAGGAAGAGGACATCTGATTCTAAAGATGAGGATTTTAAGGCTGATGAGGAAGTCACTTCCAAAAAGAAAGTTGTCAAGAAAGAGTTTGGCACTGCTACTACCACCAAACCAGGGATGAAGAAGAAAGCCCCTGCCAGAAGGATTCCAATGTCCAAAGCTAGAGCCTCAAACCAGGAAACCATGGAGTTCACTCTTGAACCAAAAGAGGTTGGTGAGGGCAAGAAGAGGAAGGAGAGGGTCAAGAAGACCATGGCCAGAGTTATTGGCAAATCTTCTATGATCAGAGACTCAGATGAGGAGGAGAAAGAGCAAGATGCACCTCCTTCCAAAACTCAGAAGTTGATGGGGGATGCCATCAAGTCAGGGGTTGCTCCATCAAAGCCCAAGACTACCCCCAAGGCTGATGCTACTGCTGCCGCTCAAGCTTCTAAGCCTGTAGCACCGAAGAGGTCAACTAGGAACATACCAGCAGCTGAGAAGAACAAGGCCCTAGTGCCCAAAGTGGAAGAATAAGAAGGCCAAGTGCTTAGGAAATTGAAGCCCAAGATCCCTAATCATGATGACACACATCCTGTGGCTGAGAACATGAAGCTAAGAAAGGATGCGGGTATCAGGCTATGGAGGCAGACATACCCATATGCCATAAGTAGGAGGACTGCTATGGACTACAGGTTCCATACTAAGGAACAACATGACTTCTATGAGACTGTGCTCCTAGACAAGAAGCCCATAGTAAGTGATATGAGATGGGTTGACTGGAAGTTCATTCACAACAATGCTGACTATTTCCCAGGAGTTCATGAGAGTTTCAGGTCAACAGGAGTTGACACATTTGTTGGTCAGAAATTGACTAAATGGAATGATGATTTGATCATGCAATTTTACTCTACAACACACTTTTACCCTGATGGTAAAATTGTTTATATGACTGAGGGTACTAGGTACCAATCTTCTATTGCTGAGTGGGCAAAGCTGATTAATGCCCTAGAAGAGCATGAGGATGACACTGATGTATATGCCAAGCCAAGAAAAGGACATGACTCTATGGCACACATGTACAAGGAGATTCCAGATGCTGCCTTGGACACTCATAAGTTTGGCTTAGTATACTATATCTGCTGTCAGGGCTACCAACAATCAACACCATCCTCAGGCATACATTGCTGCCCAAGTCTGGAGATGACAAGATGATTAGAGGGCATTCAATAAATTAGCTGCATATGTTTGATGTGCGAGATAAATTCAAGGTGATGTCGTCGATAGTAGAGACTATCACTACAAAAAAAAGACACATCCGTGACATTCTGGGCCGAACGAATTTTTTTCCTGTCATACTTATGATACTTCTATGACAATAATTGTGACAAAACCCGGTATCATCATAGATGTGGTGGGTATCGGTGTCAAAACCGGCGGATCTCGGGTAGGGGGTCCCGAACTGTGCGTCTGAGGTCAGATGGTAACAGGAGGCGGGGGACACAATGTTTACCCAGGTTCAGGCCCTCTCTATGGAGGTAATACCATACTTCCTACTTGATTGATCTTGATGAATATGAGTATTACAAGAGTTGATCTACCACGAGATCATAATGGCTAAAACCCTAGAAGTCTAGGCTATATAATTATGATTGTGATTGCCTCTACGGACTAAACCCACCGGTTTATATAGACACCGGAGGGGTCTAGGGTTGTACAAAGTCGGTTACAGAGAAAGGAATCTTCATATCCGAATCACTAATCTTGCCTTCCACGCCAAGGAGAGTCCCATCCGGACACGAGAAGAAGTCTTCTGTCTTATATCTTCATAGCCCAACAGTCCGACCCATGTTAATAGTCCAGCCATCCGAGGACCCCTCAATCCGGGACTCCCTCAGTAGCCCCTGAACCAGGCTTCAACGATGAGGTGTCCGGTGCACAGATTATCTTTGGCATTGCAAGGCGGGTTCCTCCTCCGAATAGTCCAAATCATCTTTTGGACATAGAAAATGTGTCCTGTTCAACAAAACAAATCCCACGCACAACCGTAGAGAGTACAATATTTCACGAGTCCAATCCACTGACAACTTTTTGTAGCGTGACATCACGTCACCACCCGGCCATTATTTGAACCGTTTTTTTAGCCAGCCGCTCCATATTTCGAGATGCGGTTTCATTGGCACATCTTGTCAAAGCAGAGATCGTGTCCCCTTATTGCAGGATTGTCATCAATACGGGCATGGGTAACCCAACCGTGCCATCTGCACGACCCTTGGGGAATACGCGTGTTTTAAGGCGAGTGGGGAGGCACTTGATATTGGCTGCATTTATAAAGAGATAAGGATTCACATTTTTCACCCACGCCTTATCTTCCTCTGCCCATCCATTCTCGAGATCCAGCGCCCAAGCTCTCATCTCTTCCGCCCAAAAAGCACTCCAACCATGTCCGGATCCGTAGCGCAGGGCAAGTGGATGGCCTCCTCCATCAAGGAGAAGGACATTACAAAGTTCCGGGAGGCCGGGTACTTGGCCAAGGAAATCACCCATCGGCTTCCGTCCAAGGGACAGATCGTCCCCACCCCGGAGCCCCATGAGAGGGTGGTGTTCATCACCCACTTCATTTGCGTGCTGGGATTCCCTCTCCACCCGTTCGTCCGCGGACTCATGTTCTACTACGGGCTGGATTTCCATGATCTGGCGCCTAACTCCATCCTCAATATCTCGACATTTATTTTCATGTGCGAGGCTTTCCTCCGCATCCCACCTCACTTCGGATTATGGCTGAAGACCTTCAATGTGAAGCCGAAGGTGGTGAGTGGTCAACACGCAGAGTGCGAAGACGCCATGGTGAGAATGATGCCCAATGTCACATGGCCTGAAGGCTCCTTGGTGGATACTGTCAAAGGGTGGCAGTCGAAGTGGTTCTACGTCACAGAGCCGCGCGGCACCAACTGGGCCGCGGCTCCCGCATTCCGGTCCGGAGCCCCAATGCGGCTCACCTCCTGGCTAGAGAAAGGCCTGGACTGGTCTTCTTCGGATGAGCTGACAACGCTCCATACACGCATTCAGAACATGATAAACAAGGAAATCAAACTCGTCAATGTGATCCATGTGATGCTTACTCGCCGGATCCTTCCGTGCGAACATCGGACTTTCCATCTATGGGAGTTTGATCCGGCCAAGCACCAGACCCTGCTGGAGCTCTTCGGCACTACGCACGAAGACATCTGGAAGGTTCTCCTATGACCGAACACCTCAGGCACGACTTGGCCCATCCCGCTAGTCCGGTAAGTTTTTTCATGTTTTCACGGTATGTCCTTTACTTGCACACTCGAGGAAGATGCCTAAGCCTCCCTACTAATTCTCTCAGGCTTGGACAAAGAAGGCGGAGCGGATTCAATGTCCGGATCCGCTGCCTGAAGACCCAGAAATCCCGCTTCTAACGAAGATGCTGGTTCCGGCACCCTATCGAGCGCCGGGTAAGAAGGCCAAGAAGAAGGTCAAGGGGACCAGAGGTGGTCTCCGTCGCAAGGGCTCTTCGGACGTGACGTCCGAAGATGCCGAGACTCACTCCTCCGCTGCCGAGGACGAGAAGGAAGAGGAGGAAGAAGAAAGCCATTCCCCCTCTAAGGGGGGAAGAAAGAAGAGGACGGCTCCATGCATCTGGAGGCCGAGGCGTCCAAGAAGGGGAAAGCTTCCCTTCTGGACAGCTCCACCGCGGCCACCAACAGCAGCTCGGAGTGGCACCCAGGGAGAAGCCCCTGGCCAAATCGTGTAGACGTCCCTGAGTGTGCGCTTGCGCTCCCTCTTGGGGATATGGGTAGCTTATATCATGTTCACCATTTTAACTTGGGGGGAAACCTCTTTTGTCCACCTGTGTTCGGTGGCCGGGACACCATGTCATCATCCTCACTTTGCGACCCCTTTTTCCTTGTTCTCGGCATTTAACTTGTCGGCCTGTTTAAAAAACCCAACACTCTCTGTTGGTATGATTGGCTGGTTTATCAGGAGTGCCATGGATTTGACATGGACGATCGAGTATGCAGTCCAAACTGGACGGGCCCGGATTGTTTCTTTTGTACGGCTTCTTCCGCTGACCAGACTTAGATCCACAAAATCCGGCGTTGACCGTCGTGTCTTTGGTGTTGTCACCGTTGTTTCGACGCTTGTGTCTGTTGCGTCGGGGCTTGCTGTTGCTCTTTCTGGCTTTAGAAGTGCCAGGTCCGCTTGTGTTGTTGTTGCTACGGGCTAGCCAGCTATCTTCGCCCGCGCAGAAGCGGGTCATGAGTGCCGTGAGGGCTGCCATGGACTTTGGCTTTTCTTGACCGAGGTGTCAGGCGAGCCATTCATCACGGATGCTACGTTTAAAGGTCGCTAGGGCTTCGGCATCCGGACAGTCGATGATTTGATTCTTTTTAGTTAAGAACCTTGTCCAGAATTTCTTGGCTGACTCTCCGGGCTATTGAACTATGTGACTTAAGTCATCGGAATCCGGAGGTTGGACATATGTACCTTGGAAGTTGTCGAGGAAGGCATCTTCCAAGTCTTCCCAGCTGCCAATGGAATTTTTGGGCAGACTGTTCAACCAGTGCCAAGCTGGTCCCTTGTGTTTTAGCGGCAGATATTTGATGGCGTGAAGATCATCATCGCGGGCCATGTGAATATGGAGAAGGAAATCCTCAATCCATACCGCGGGGTCTGTTGTCCCATCATATGATTCGATGTTCACGGGTTTGAATCCTTTCGGGAATTCATTTTCCATTACTACATTAGTGAAGCAAAGGGGGTGTGCGGCGCCTCTATATCGGGCCAAGTCGTGACGTAGCTCAGATGGAGTTCGTCTGTGGTTTTCGGCCCGGACGTGGTTATATTTGTCACGTCCGGCTGGGTGGCCATCATCGCGCATCAGGGCACGCCCCCCGCGATCCATAGATCGATCTGGTATGACCTGCTCTATTTTCCAGGTCATGCCGTAGGTCATATGTGTATCCCTGAGCTGTTGTATTTCTGTTTTTATGGTGAGGCAGTGCGGGCTGGTGTTTGGCTTGAGTTGCCGCTTTATCCCGGCCACGTGGTGGTCGGTCAGCCGCGTTATGCATTGGTAGGACGGGCTCGAGCACCTCGTCGTTGAATAGGGGTAACAATTTGCGCTTCAGGTAGCTTTTGGTTGGGCGCTCGAGGCCGTATTCCTCGGCTGGCAGGACATTAGTCCATCTGTCATTGAGTAGGTCTTGATTAGCTTGAAGCTGCTGCTGCTTCTTTTTCAGGCTCCTTGCAGTTGCTTTTAGCCGGTGCTTAAAGCACTCCTGATTGATGGGTTCCTCAAGCATGATAAAATCTTCGTCGCCGAGGCTCGCCTCATACTCAGAGAGTGGAAGGTAGCTACTATCCTCCGAGTCTTTGTTAAGGGCCAGTTCATCAGGAATGACTCGCCCATCTTTCCGTTCGTCCTGTTCGAAGGTTGGCTCAACGGGGTCTTCATTGTCTTCGGCTTCGTCCAGAGTATTATTTTCTCCTGTGCCGGTATTGTTGCTTTTTCCACGGCGTGGTTTAGAGCGGCGCCGCTGACATCGGCGCTTTGGCTGTATCTCAGGAGGTTTATCCTCGACTGGCTCCTACTCATCATCGTCGTTGTTCTCTTTGGGTGTATCCACCATGTATATGTCATACGAGGAGGTGTCTGTCCAGCGCCCTGTAAGCGGTGGTTTCTATGACTGCTCCTCTCCAGCATCGTCGTCCATACAGTCGATGTGTTCGGAGTCGTAGCCGAGCATGTCGGTTAAGTCTTCGACAGTGGCTATGAAGTGGGTGGTGGGTGGGAAACGGAATTCTCCGCCCTCAGACTTCAATCCAAATCGGATATAGTTCGGCTGAGATTCTCCTGATAAGGAGAGGGCTCCTAATGAGTCTAGCACATCGCCAAAAGGCGAGTGCCGGAAGATGTCCGTGGAGCTAAACTCAACAATTGGCACACGATCAGGTTCGATGGGCGTGGATGCACGCGGTTCGGAACCTATGGACGGAGACGAATCTGAGGTTCCGGTGACACAGGCTCCACTCAAGGTTGGACCTGTGTGCGGCTCCAACGCCGATGAGTCTATGACTTCTGCGGCGGGGTTGAGCTTCCCATCTTCGGGCGACACCGCCTGCTCCGGATCTAGGGGCAGAGTAGTTATAGGCGCTATCTCCTGGGCACGGTCCGATGATAGATTTAGGTCATGTTAATCGTGGTGGCAGGGAGCGACTGTCATGGGCTCGAATCTGGCGAAGATCAAGTCTCCGCGAAAATCGACAACATAATTCAAGCTTCCAAACCTGACCTGATGGCCCGGGGCGTAGCTGTCAATCTCCTCTAGATGTCCAAGCGAGTTGGCCCATAGTGCGAAGCCGCCGAATAAGAAGATCTGTACGGGGAGGAAAACCTCGCACTGGACTGCGTTGTTGTAGATGATTGATGGAGCCATCAAACCTTTTGTTGACGACGCAGCAGAACTCTCAATGAAAGCACCAATGTTGGTGTCAAAACCGGCGTATCTCGGGTAGGGGGTCCCGAACTGTGCATCTGAGGTCGGATGGTAACAGGAGGCGGGGGACACGATGCTTACCCAGGTTTGGGCCCTCTCTACGGAGGTAATACCCTACTTCCTGCTTGATTGATCTTGATGAGTATGAGTATTACAAGAGCTGATCTACCATGAGATCGTAATGGCTAAAACCCTAGAAGTCTAGCATGTATGATTATGATTGTGATTGCCTCTACGGACTAAACCCTCCGGTTTATATAGACACCGGAGGGGGCTAGGGTTGTACAAAGTCGGTTACAGAGAAAGTAATCTTCATATCCGAATCACCAAGCTTGCCTTCCACGCCAAGGAGAGTTCCATCCGGACACGGGAAGAAGTCTTCTGTCTTATATCTTCATAGCCCAACAGTCCGGCCCATGTTAATAGTTCGGCCGTCCGTGGACCCCTCACTCTAGGACTCCCTCAGTGGGCTCCTACTTCTATGACATAAAATCATGACAAAAAATGGGCTTTTCGTCCTGGGTGGGCCAGAGACGCAGCTGCATGACATTCTTTGGGCCGTCCATGATGGAAAAAACCGTGGTAGAAGCGAGGGAAAGGAAAATATCGGGGAGTTCCCGGTTACGATGGGTGGTCGGGGGTCGAGCGATGTGTGTTTCTCTCATGCCGTACGCGCATGGGTGTGAGGCGTTGGGCTCTAACTAAACCCGAGCGAGGTGTTGGGCTCTAGCTGAACCCGAGTGATTGCACTACTGAACCCGAGCGATCGAGCAATTCCTTCACTACTGCTGCTAACTGAAGTCGATCGATGCTACCTCTGGATGAACAGTGAGTGTTGCTAGGGGGTTTGGATGAATAGTGAGTGTTGCTGGGGGGTTTGGATGAACAGTTCCCGGTGGGGGTGGATGAATAGGACCCCGTGGTGTTGCCTCCAGATGAACAAGACCCCGATCGATCGAGCCGGTTGGGGCTGGATGAACAGGACCCCGTGGAGGGCTGGATGAACAGGACGACCCCGTGGAGGACTGGATGAACAGGATGACCCTGTGGAGGGCTGGTTGAATAGTAGCTGGTGGAGGGCTGGATGATTAGTAGGCCGTGGAGGGGTGGTTGAACAGTAGCCCGTGGAGAGGGCTGGTTGAATAGTAGCTGCTGGAGTAGCACGCAGTGGAGGCTGGATGAACAAGAGCCCGTGGATGAACAGTCACAGGTGGAGGCTAGAGAAGGTCGATGGTGGATGAACAGTAGCCCGTGGAGGCTAGAGGAGGTCGACGGTGGAGATGAACAGTATCCCATGGAGTCCCGTTTTGCGGTACGCCACACCCATCTCGATTAATAGGACCCCTGTTTCACCCATAGCGCTCCAACACAAGTACGTTTCCTCCGTTTTGCGGTACGCCACACCCCTCCCGATCACCAGGACCCCGTTTCGACCGTAGGAGGTCCAACAGAAGTCCGTTTCCCCTGTTTTGCGGTACGCTAGACCCCTTCTGATGAATAGGATCCCGGTTCGACCATGGCCGGTCGAACACAAGGCCGTTTCCTTTGTTCTGCGGTATGCCAGGCCTTGTTTCCATCGGCAGTTCTGTCCAAGCCCTCCCGATGAACACGACGACACATTCCATTCCGAGCAAGCCGGTTGGTCCCCATGAACACGATGACGACGCAGTTTCTCCATTCCGACCAAGCCATTTACACGATCCCTGGCCGTACGTATGCGCGAGTAGGCGTTTGAGACCCCGCCCGTATGTACGTACGTGGCCGTATTTTCTTTCTTGCACACTAGCCGTTGTACGTATGTGTACATGCTACGTGCGCGCCTCTACTACGACACATGTGTGCCTCTACATTGACCAGTATGTATGTACACATTCGCGACCAGAATGACAACGCTACGTACGCTTCGACCAGGTGGGTCCCAACTGTTAGGCACTTCCTTGCGTGCGAATATGTAGCTGGTCGAACCCAGCGTCAGGGGGGCAAATCGCTTTTTTTGCCCGGGCCCACTTCCTTCTGTGCGAAGATGTAGCTGGTGGGTCCCAGCAGCCAGGGGGAAACATTTTTTTCGTGAAATACGGTTGTCCGTCCGGAGAGTCCCTGCTTTCAGGTGGAGGTTCCGCGTAATAAGGAGGCACTTCTTTGCTGCGTCCGTGGACCCAGTTGTCAGCCTCTCCATGTACAGTACTCTTCCGATGGAAGTCGATCATTGACAACATTGACCACGCCGCGCCGAGAGCAACAAGACGGTGGACGACGGTGATGCCTAGGTAGGGGACGAGGCGGAGCCAGGGAAGACGCGGTAGTGGATGCCCACATGGAGAGGAGTACGAGGGTTCACTGGTTCAGCTGTGGTGTGAGGCAGCCGTCGCCGTAGAATATGGGTGAGTACAGGGATGGCCTGGCCAGCGGTGGGAGTTGTAGGGGGTGGTGAGGCCTCCGTGGCATCACAACCAGCCACGAGAGGCAGGAGCACATGGCATGGCCGGTGCTGGTTTGGACGGCTGGAGCAAGAAGACCATAGGTTGAAGAAGCACTACGGCCGTTGGATGAACACCATACGGTAACTCGAGCTAGAATCATTCATATTGACTAAGTTGACAAAGCCCTCCATCCCTGTCAACTTGGTAGGCCCACAAGTCAGCCTCCCACTATGCTGGGTTCTAGCTAGCAGGGGGAGTATTCATTTTTTTGTGCGTAATAAGGAGGCATTTCCTTGCGTGCGAAGATAGCTGCTGGGTCCGACCTGTTAGCGAGGGACAAGTTTTTTTCGCGAAATACAAAGGCCCTTACGATGGGTCCTAGGTGTCAAGTGGAGGAATCATTATTTTGCACGTAATAAGGAGGCATTTCCTTTTGTGCGGCCGTGGACCCAGCTGTGAGCCTCTCCATGTACAGTCCACGTTTGATGAATGTCGTTCGTTGACCACGTTGACTAGGCCGCGCCGAGAGCACCATGGAGGTGGACGACGGAGAGGCCTAGGAAGGGAACGACACGGAGGCGGGGAAGACTCGGCAATGATTGCCCATGCGGTGGGGAGTACGAGGGTTTACTGGTCCAGCTGCCGTCATCGAAAAATAACAGGAGGTGTGGGTGAGTAGAGGAATGGCCTGGACAGCAATGGAGTAGGGTGGGGCGGTGCGGTCTGTGCGGCAGCACAACTGGCCACGGGAGGCCGGAGCAGGCAGTCCCACTAGCGCTGGTTTGGGCGGCTGGAGCAAGAAGATCAGATATTGAAGAAGCAGCACGGCCGTTGGATTAACATCCAACGGTCACTGCTGCTAGAATCGTTTGTGGACTGAGTTGACAAAGCCTTTCGTACACGTCAACCTAGTAGATCCACAAGCCAGCCTCCAAATCTGTCCCAAACATCATACATCCCGAAATTTCTAGCCAGATTCAAATTAATTGTAAAACTAAATATACCTTAATTTTAATTCAATGAAATTTTACCCGCACAAAAACAATGAAATTTAAAATACCAAAATCCGAAAGAAAAAGTATTTTGGAACTAATTGCCTGTTTGCTGTATTTTTTCATTTTACAGCCTATTTATTATTACTTATAGCCCATTTCTTATTACTTATAGCCTATTTTTTGGGCAAAATGCATCCCTCCTCGTCTTGAAAGATTTCTGGCCCAGCAGGGCGTAGAAAAGCAAGTAGGCCTATGTTGGTCCAAAAAACAAAATAGCTGGCTAGCCATTTTCAGAAAGGAAAAAACAAACTGGGTTGGTCATGTGCTAAACATATGAAATAAAAGCCTGGGCTAGATGGGCCACAGCTCCCACACAACCCAATTGATACCCTTCTCCGTCCCAAAAAAACAAAATTACTACGTGCGCTGCTGGGTCCCTACTGTCATCCTCACCATGTACAGTCATCTCCTTATTCCTCTCGGTTGTTGACCATGTTGACAACACTGGAGGGTGGCACCGCAGCGAGCGAACCAAGGCGGAGGACGATGGTGAAGCCTCGGACGGGAATGAACAGGAGCCGGGGAAGATGCGCAGAGTCTTAGGGTGTAATGTGGCCATGATGTGTGCGTGACAGCACAACCAACTATAGGAGGCGAGAGCAGGCGGTCTCGCCGGCGCTAGTTTGGCTTTGGCGGCTCGAGAAAGAAGAGACTGAAGAAACACGACAGACGTTGAATGTTAATCCAATGATCAAGGTTGGCACAATCGTTTGTTGACTAAGCCGACACCAAGTAGCATACTTTTTAATATATAGGAAGAAAAGAAAAACTGGGCTCGTTCGCCTGTTAACATTCCCGAAACTGCGACCGCTCGATCTTGTGTCACAACTAAAACTACGAGGAAAATGTGTTTGTCTGCCGTCCTCCTCCTAGGGAACGTTCGCCACATAAGTGACTAGCACCCTTGGTTTTCAACCGAGAGGCCTTGGGTTCGAGTCCCACGAACTCTCAATTTTGTCCTCCTTCCTTCCTCACAAAAAAGGGAAAGAAAATCAAAGACTTGAGAAGGCGTACAGAATAAGCTAGTGTACCAGTAAAGAGACGTTGCTGAGTTTTAGAAAAAAGAGAGACATGCTCCTATAGCTGATTCGAATCCAAACCTAGAATATGACTATATATGGTGCTATGCTACTCTGCAAGTAATGAAACTGACATATCCAATGTTCGCTTCTCCTCTTCTCTACTTACTCTGCCTAGCATCAGAAGCTCTGGCCGCAGCAACCATGTCCGCCGGCTGCTCGTCCACCTGCTCTTCAGCAGGCAACAACCAGATATGCGCCAAGTCGCCACCCGTACCATTGCCTGTGGGTCTCATCACACCCCCACCAGCACGCGCACCACAGCTGGTTGCTCATCGCAACCTGCTGCCATCAGTGTGGTGCCACTTTTGCAAATTACGTAGAGTCGTCCGTCGCGTCTCTAATCCTCAACCCTTGACGAGTATTCTACAAATGCTCGAATCATGTGGTAATAGTATGTTTAAGTGTTGTTCAGCCGCTTTCAGTTGTTGATTTTTTAATAGTTTGGTTGATGATTTTCCAGTTTGATTCACGCAGAAAAGGGAAGATTCGTGTGATTTGTAATTCTGGGAAGTTACTGATGTGTTGGAATGCAACTACGTTGATTATTTGGTTAGCCAAGGAATCCCAATACCAGCAGGTTGGGGTGTTGGACAAGTAACTGAAGGAACGACAAAAGAGGAAGATGCAGAGCAGAAGGTTAAAGATGCAGTTCCTCTGATCATGGTCAAGCAACAGCTGCTGAACGGCCTTGACAGCAATGAGGAGATGAAAGAGCTTGTGAGATAATGGGCAAAATCGATGTGCTCTGTAGGATGATTGTCTCTTTATTTGCAGTGTATGTAGCACTCGTGATGTATTCAGTGGCTATGACATGAGCACTTTTCTGAAACTAGTAATGAATGAAACCTGTGTAGCAGGCTGGGCGTAGTGTTGTGAACATCTAATGATTTCTATTAACGGATATCAGAGGGTATCCCCTATTGCTCATAAATAAATAAATAGAAGAGGCCCTTTTGTTAATAAATAAATACATTAGCAGAGGCCCTGTCGGGTTAGCTTTGTTCTCATTCGAAGACGCCGAGCAAATTTCCGTCCAACATCAAACTATGTCATCAAATTGAAGTTTCACAGCTAAATATGAGTACAACTAAACAACAATGTCATCATGTTTTAGTTGTCATACAATCACCAAACACAAATCAGCATACATAACAAGTGATGTTGTCATATCAAAATACTAAAGAACACGTTCATCAGGTTTCAGTTGTCATAGCAAACACAATTTCACATAGTAGATAAAAAACGTCTTCTGACAGGCAAATACGATAAAAGAAATCTAATCATCATCCGCATCAGCAGCATCAACATCTTCGCCATGTGTATCAGTCTGAATCGTAATTCCCCATGGTGTCATCTTCTTCATCCTCAACGTCCTTGAATGTTGGCTTCTTCTTGATCAACTCTTGTATGTCCACAGCACGACAGGAAATCTTTTCGCCAACATCATTGACGTGATGGTTCTCAAAGATATTAGGAACATCTGTGCTATCTTGTACATTAGGTGCAGTGTAAGCATCATCTTGTTGTGCAACATCATTAAACAAATTCCTCTGCTCAAACCTTTGCAATACTCTCGAATCATCACTACGTGCAAATGTGTCTTCCAAGAAAAATATATGTTTTGCTTGATTTGCCAAAATAAAAGGCTCGTTGGTCTGGTACGCTGCCTTGACATTGATGGATTTGAAATAATCATCAGCTTTGGGTTTTGCGATCCTGGAAAACAGGTTATACCAGCGATGGCACAACAGAACCACACACCAATGATCCTCGAAACTGGAGATAAACTGCAACTGAACAATGTCTGTTATGTTAGCATACATTTCAGTTGTCTCTTTGTCATACGTATCCGTGCTCATGATGGCACTGTTTTGTATCTTCCTGCCTTCGTCGCGTGCAAGGGTGTTGTAGCGCACATCTCCAACAACGCAAGATTCATAATGTATTACCTGAGTATCAGGACCCATTGCTAGTGAGTAACGGGCATCATCAACTGCCTGCCCATCCTCCTGCATCTTCTTAATCTATGGTTAGAAAATAGACATGTTGATTATCTTATGTACTCAATATATTAAAAAAACTGACGGTGCAATTCAAAAGCTTACATGGCTCTGAACCATTTCGCAAATCCTGCCATAACCAGTTTGTCAATGTTTCTTGGATTTTGTGGCAGTAACTCCTTTTTGTAGATGCTGCACAACATAGTGATCGCGTCAAACATCTAAATATATAAGAATGTGCTGCAAGTTTAGTCGATTACGATGTATAAGCTGCAATACTTGCACTTACTTGATATAAGGTAGTATCTCAAGACAGTTATTCAACACATAGCAAAACATTTTGTCCAAATCTTTAGGTTTGTCCTCTTGTCGACTCTTCCCTGTAACTCGAATAGAATAATCAAAAACATTGAGCCCAGGATTGTCTTCACCCACCTCTTTGCTAAGCTGATCAGCTGTTTCAATGTATTTTGACCAGAATGTCAACGCTTCTGTAGCAATGTAGGCCTCTTCAATGGAACCCTCGGGTCTAGCTCTGTTCCTAAGATAACCCTTGAAAGTGCCTAGCCGCCTTTCAATAGGGTACATCCAGCCATAATGTACTGGACCTCTAAGTAGTGCATCATCGGGTAGATGAACAACCAAAAGCACCATCACATCAAAGAAGGCTGGAGGATATATCTTCTCAAGGTCGCATAGGATAGTTGGTATCTTGTCTCTAAGACGCTCCAAAGCATCTATCCTGATAATTCTACTTTAGTGTTCCCTGAAGAATTGTCCCAACTCAGCAACTACTCTGTATAAGTCAGGGCGGCCCAATCCTCTAAGGATAACAGGTAAAACCCTTTTATGTAGGACATGGCATTCATGAGTTTTCAACCCTTGTACCTTGTTTCCATCTGCACTAACTCTCCTTTCAGGGTTGGAAGCAAATCCATGTGGGAATCTCACACGTGACAGGACTTCACAAAATTCTTTTATTTTTACCATGTCCAAGACATACACAGCTGGTGCCATATCCCGTGGTTTACCTTCATCTTGCACCTGCAAATCCTGTCTGATACCCAAGTGTGTCAAATCAATCTTAGATTTGAAGGAATCTTTCATCTTGCCTTCAATATTAAGAAGTGTGACGATAATGTTGTCACATATATTTTTCTTGATGTGCATCACATCAAGATTATGCCGCAGATCCAAATCTTTCTAATACTCCAAGTCCCACAAAATGGATCTGTGGGTAAACAATAATCTCTCTTCTGCCCTACCACACTTCCTTTTCCTGCTACCATTACCAGGGTGGTTTCCTGGTGTAATATGCCTGGCCTTCTCTAATTCCACTTGCAACTCATCGATGGAGAGCCTCTTTGGCACATCACGGTTTTCATGCTTTGCATTAAACACATGTCTTCGATATTTTCTAGGATGCGGCTTGTCCTTGGCAAGGAAACGGTGGTGTCTAATGCAACAGATCTTGCTAAGTATTGCTTATGACAGTGGATTCCTGTCATAGCGAACACATGCTTGTAACCATGTGTCGTTCGCCCTGACATAGTGCCCAAAGCCGGATAATCATGGACGCACCAAATTATAACAGCAAATAGAAAGAAATCAGCTGGTGGGCTGCTATATAGGTCTCGAGTGAGAACACCCTTCCATAGCTGTTGAAGTTCCTCCACAGGAGGCTCCATGAATAAATCAAAATCCTTTCCAGGACTTTTTGGACCTGGGATGAGCTAGGCCATCTTGTAGTTTGATTCTTTGGTGCAGATATTTGGAGGCATGTTGTAAGGGATAACAAGCACTGACCACACGCTATATGTGGCGCTCTGGTGGCCAAATGGGTTAAATCCCTTTGAAGCTAAGCCAAGTCTAATGTTTCTCGGGTCAGCAACAAACTTTTTTTGTTTATGATTGAAGCTTTTCCACTCACTACCATGAGATGGATGGCTCATTACATTCTGATCTCTGTACTCCTGGTTCGTGGAATGCCACAGTACATCCTCTGTTGTTTCAGCATCATGAAACAACCTCTGCAATCTTGGTATAATTGGAAAATGTCTCAGAACATTATGAGGAATCCTCTTCACAGCATCGCCATCTTTCCATCTTGATGATTTGCATTTCGGGCATTCACTTAAGTTGGCATAATCCTTCTGGAACAGAACACAATTATTCTTACAAACATGGATCATATCATATCCAATTCCAACTTCACGAAGGAAATTCTTCATTTTACTGTAGGTGTATGGCAGCTCAGACACATCTGGGAAAGATTTGCGGAAAGCAGCCAACATCGCATCAAATGATTTGTTGGTCATCCACTCAGATGTCTTCACCTAAAGAAAGGTGACCATAGATGAAAATACTGACAGCTCTGGGGTGGAGTCACGTTGCATTGTTCCAACATGCAGGCCCACTGTTTTTCTTCTCCAGGTGAAAGTTCACGAAATGCACGAGCATTTTGTAGCATTATTCCAATGTTGGTCAAACTCACTGGCTCCGCCACCACAAACTCCTCCTCTTCCAACAGAGCATCAGGCAGATCAAGATGGTGATCTGTTGCTTCCACGTAGTCAATAACATTGACGTTCACAACTTCACCATGATGAACCCACCTAGTATATGTGACCGACATCCCATACAAGTGTAGATGATTTTGCACAGTTGACTGGGGTCTTGTAACTGAATTCATACAACCGCTACACGGGCAGAGCACATCTGATTTCGGACCACCATACTCAGGTTTGATAAAGTTCATGAAGTTTTCAACCCCCTCGACATGTGCAGCAGAGAATCTTCGAGAAGGAGTTATCCAAGTCCTGTCCATCTGTTAGACATACAAATTACTTCTTCTACTAGATATTTAAGGAAAAACATATATTCTTTTTTATGAAGTCTAGAAAAAAATACCTAGGTCGATGTCTAAAGCTATGGCAAGATATTTGGACGAGCAGATCTAAGTAACGAAATATATGTAAAGCTAATTCAGCAAATAGATTTGAGTGTTAAATTATGGCAGGGTGTTTCAGCAGTCAATGAGGCTGAGCACTTGGCCATCAAACTATCGAAGGCCATCGGAGCAACAAAGATCGAGTATAAAACGCTGTAGAGCTATTTCACCTAATAGATTGGCTACTAGACCATGGTAATCTACATCACAATAAATATATGGCTGGATATTTTAGCAACTAATCGGCCTTGGCATGCCATCTCAGCTAAGCAGATTGAGTGCAGAACAGGGAAATGAAGCTTCTTAAGTAGAGCATATTGACTATAAACTACTTCGGCAAACAGTGAGATTAACAACATCTATCAGCTAACATTCAGCGCTACACCGACATGCATGGGGCCTCAGTCTAGAATGCGCGTACCATGGGAGAAGCTGATCGCCGTGCATCTCCATACGAACGTCGCCAGCGGTGGCGGTGCTGACCACCGTGCGGCTCCACAAGAACGTCGCCAGTGGTGGCGGCGCGCTAGAGGACGGCAGTCTACGAGAGCGTACTGTGGGAGCGAGAGGATCGACGTGCATCCCCTCTATGAACTGCGGCGCTGACGTATCGGCGCGGCGGGGTGGGCGGCTTTGGCGGAGCGAATGGAGTGGAGGGGGACGGGGGGAGGGGGTTTGGGGAATATTATTGGCTAGTTGACCGAAGGGCGGTTGAATTTGGGATTGGGGGGTGGGGATTTTCGTGCGGTGGGCGGGGGGAGTTTGGCGCATGGTAGGTTTCTCGAAGTGCAGCCCCACGTGTCAGTGAAGAGGCAAGCCGAAGCGCCTTCCATTTGTGTGAGCCGTGTGAAGGACCGAACGTGTGTGGGGTGCAATGTGACCGCGATAGGGGTGTTGTGAGTGTACCGCCATTTTTCCTTTTAAACTAGGTGCTTCGCCCCTTAAAAAAACTTGGTGCTTCGCGCGATCCATCGATACTACTACTAGTAATCTGGTAATCCCGACTAAAACGGCGAGATCAGGTCTTTTCCCGCGCGATATGCTGGTAGGTTGGCTTAGTTCGGGTTTTTAGGAGGAGTAATGCTACACCTACGGAATCCTAGTTACGCAATTAACATAATGTGATGTGACTGTTGATTGTAGATTGGGGGAGGAACGGGCCAACCCCATGAAAATCAGGGGAGGAGAGAGAGAGGCAGTTTAAGTTAACCCTTTCGCAGGTTCCTGTAGATGTAGAAAGATGTGAAATGCGTGAATGTGTAGTGGACATACTATTGAAGTGCCTAAGATAAATTGTATATGTATAGACCCTATGTGTTTATTTACTTCGCATGATAACTTTGTCTCGGTTCAATAAAAAGCAGAGTTGGTGATGATGGTGTGCTTGTCATCCTGCAATATAGGCCATCTGATCTATATCTAACGGATAGGAAGGAAACTATGAAAATTTACCCGCACTCCTCTCCACATTTGCAGATAAGGCCTTCCCTCGTTCATCATTTTCTTCCACAAGATCTTGATTGCAAATAAGGCCTTCCCTCGTTCATCCTTTTCTTCCACAAGATCTTGATGTTCCGTGCAACGCACGAGCATCTTGCTAGTACTCCTACAATATACTATATTATTGTGAAAGTTCATATACACCGGCCGAGATTAATGCAAACACGGCAAATTTTCATTACATTTCAAACTTTTATAGGATAGAAAAATAAAAGAAACCCAACCCTAAACCTATTCTACGGCGTCGTCCGACGTCCTCCATCTGCGATCTCTATGTATGGGGGCGGGGTTCAAGACCCGTGAAGTGAAGGTGCGGTCTCCGGCGAGGAAGAGTAGAACATGGGATACGGACCGGCCAGTTGGCACACCATGCCCTGCCGCCTCCCATGCCCTACTCATCCTCGGAGGGGTCCCCGACCTCGGCGGTGTCGGGCGTTGGACGACTACAAGTAGGATGCGTGGCTGATGGTGTTCTCGTCGTCAGCTGGTAGCGTGGCCACCGCTTGTGCAGTCACGTCCGTGTCCGGCTACGCTGCTATTGCGTCGCGAGAGGCGACTTGAGCAAGGGCGGAGACCTCAAGCTTCATCCCCAAAGACCAGCTCTCCCGCAGAGCGTTCACGCTTGCGGTCATGGCGGATGTGGTGCCAGGTACGAGGACGATGCGCTATGGTGTGGAGGTTAGTTGGGCATTGCCGCTTTAGGTAGAGCATTCCGGTGAGGCCAACCGTCCGTGTGCGTCATTAAGTCGTCGGAGTTGGTTCCTCGGGCATAGAGCCTCTTAACGATGGCATACAGAGGGATGGCATGAATGCGGGCAGCTGGCACCGGCTGGGAACGCATCGCGCGACGGTGCGAGGGACGAGGGTTTTTGGTGTGCCAGGGTAGTCAACTGCAGTCGTGGCAACGTTGGAGATGCCCTTTGCTCACATGTGATCCCCGCATGTCATTGAAAAAGCAAGACAACCCGACATGGTCTCAGGTCTTGAGGATGCAGTTGGCCGCGCTACACCACTCCCTGACGCGTCGCGATGCCTCGTGCATCCTCGACGTGGAGGGTCCAGCGTACCGGGTGCAACGAGAATGCGACAAGAGCGATGTACAGTCAAAACTGATTGAACGGTCGTCACCGGAACCACTATTCACACCAGAACCTTTGCTGCTTGGCCTACGCCAGCCACTGCCCCAAAACCACACATGATCTCCAGCCCATTCCCCCACCTTTCGATCCCCTATCCCGCAACAAGCATCCCCTAGTTCGCCGAAAAGCCATGGTGCGCCGCAAGATGCTAACGCCGGAGCGCGGTGCAGAAATCGGGATGGAGGTCGATGCCACAGACCTCCGTTCCCAAGCTCGCTTTGCGGCAGGCCAATCCCCGAGTTCTCTAGAGCCAAGCTACATGGAGGAGGAAGCCGATCCAATGTTCATGGCAGAGGTCACGGCGCATAAGGCCCCCGATGGGTATGAGATGATGGATGTTGACTTTGTGCCGGCGTCCGAGTCCCCCATGGTGCAGGCGGACCGGCGATTCAACCTGGCGATAGTAAAGGAGGACCGGGAGGCAGAGGCTCAACTCGATATGGAGCGCGCGCATGCCACTGCCATCGAGGATCTCCTGCATGCGGAACCGGATGTCGTGGATGTGAACCGGGCGGCGGAGGCTGCACTTGAGGTGGAGCGCGTGGATGCCGCTGCCATCGAGGCCCTCCTGCAGGCGGAGCCGGACATCCTAGACTTGAAACGGGCGGCAAAGGCTCAACTCAACGCGGAGCGTGCGGATGCCGCTGTCATCGAGGCCCTCCTGCAGGCGGAACCGGACGACCAGGACTTGAACCGGGCGGCGGAGGCTCGACTCGACGCGGAGCGCGCAGATGCCGCTACCATCGAGGCCCTCCCGCAGGCGGAACCGGACGTCCCCGACTTGAACCGGGTGGTGCTCTCATCCGTGCAGAGCGCCCACACGCTCCATGTGAATGAGTAGCTGGAGGCTGAGGACAACCACAGTGCAGAGACACATGTCGAGTAGCTACGGCTGGTTCACGCCGGCAGCCAAAGACGATGAGACCGTCTCGTTCCACGAGCAGTGATAGTTTTTCTTTATGTTGTTGTTTTTATGGATCTTTTGCTGTGTAAAAACATATATTGTTATGCAAGTCGCCTGACTTTCATCATTTGGGTTAGTCTACCATTTCAGGCGGTTGGATGAATAACCTACGTCTCCTAACCCTTCTTCCACACCTCCTCTTCCTCCCCAACAGACCACCGCACGGGCCGTACGGATACTCCCTAACATGCGGTTGGATAAACATACTCTATGAACAAAAATTATTTGTCAGCGGTAGGATGGCTAAGTTTGGTTTTTTCACATGCGATAGCACGTATCAGTGAGGGTGCGTTCCCTTGGTTGGGTTTGTGGTGTGCAGGAGCGACAGTGTGAGGGTGCAATGCGACCGCGACGTGCAGGAGCGACCGTGTGAGGGTGTGATGCGACCGCGACAGTCGTGCTCAAGTGTACCTCCTTTTCATTTTGAAAACTTTAGGCAAGCTTGGCAAAAATGTGTGGAGAAGTATGGCAATGCAAGGCCTCGAACCAAACAGGATAAGTTCGTACGTACTAGGAGTACTAGTGTTAAAAAAGAAAGGCGGGGTTTTCCTTCACGGGATTAATTAATACAAATCCTCGTTTGACGTGTCAATTAATGCGTATTTTTTTCTCCAAAGCCCAAAGAGCTAACCATCTCTCTCCTCATCGCTTGATTAATGCAGCGCCATGCAAACCAACCTTCTCACTTCCGCATGCATGCAGGGTATATTAATCTCCTTGGTTGCTAGTACGAGGCAAACCCCATCAATTTTGTCTCGATTAGTGTTTGCGGCCTCTTGCAAATTTTCATTTTGATATACTGGCCATGTGTACAAAAAAATGGAGGTAGTCACTATATTTGACTTCCTTCCCCATTGCGGTGACGTCGATGATATCTCGAATGTTGTGGTTTGGCGAAGTGCGTTCGATGGAGAACACCATTGAGGGAGACCATGGTAAGGCATTCGCAAGTGGCGCCTACAAGTCGATACAACCGCCTTATTTGCATCCAGGAAGTCCGTTGAACCAAAGGGCGTGTAAATGTACTAGTACTACTAGTACACAATAGTGTCGTCCGTCCAGATTAGTGCGGTGAGGTGGTTTCTCGAAGAAGACAATGGAGAAGCGGAGTCCGCGAAGAGTGAAATGATGGTTTCTTCGTCCGTGCTTTGTGATTTGATGCCTCAATGCTTTGTGATTTGTGATAGAAGAGACAGGGGAGTAGAATTTGTGCTCTATACTGTACATTCGTGCAAGCACGGGTTAAAGAGGAGAGACGTTGCATTTTTCTATTCCTTCAATCAATCAATCAGGGTGCTTCGGTTCCATCTTTTTGGCTTTGGCAACACCTCCACAATGGTTCCCACGATGCCAAAAGCTATTTTCACATTTGGCTACACATTGTGGATGCCCTTAACCATACCACTTGGTTTTGCTCCTGTGTGCTATCTATACAAATCTTCTCAATTATATTAATCTAAAAAATTATAGAATCAAGATTAGTAAAAAGGAGGTGAGTTTGCCGCGCGGATGGCGAGGGAGCTTTCTTATTTTTAGAGGACGTTGTCCTGGTGGTTTGCTAACATGCGGTCCCACATGTCAGTGCTTTACCAAGCCGATCCGCGTCCCACATGAGGCAGAACAGAAGCAACACGTGGTTAACTTGAAGAAGATGAGGGAAAAACGGATTCAACAATGAGTGAAATGATGGTTGCTTCGTCCCTCCAACTTCTTTTTTAGCATTATTACTTCGTCCCTCCAACTTTACTGCGGGAAAGGTGCAGCTTTGTGATTTTACGCCTCATTGCTCATTACTACGCCGGCACCATGACTGGGGTGCTTCACCCCGGCTGCTCTGCACTATATTTTGGTATGGCACGTGGACCCAGTAGCTTGATGTCCCACATGTCGGCGAAAGGGACTAGAAGATTTTTGAAAGCAAGCACTCCACTCTTACGACGGAGGAGTACACGACACGGCGGCCCAGTGAACTGTCACTTGTACTGTATAGTACTATAGTTTTGCTGTTTCGCACGATCCATCGATACAAACCCGATTAAATAGGAAAGGGCGAGATTTTTCCCGCGCGGTAGATGATACTGGCCATACATTTCAAAGGAAATTTTAATGTATGCAAACTGAATAATTAAGTAACAATATGATATCTAGTAAAACTAAAAACCCATATGATTTATTGTGTTAGAGTGTAGTAGTAGTGTTGTATTGCATTGTTGTTAGATGTAACATGCGAGAACGTGTAGAGATGTAGTTTTGGAGGGCCTAAAGAGAGAAAAGCGTAATACGGTCACCGAACTTCAAAATAAGCAGATTACGGTCACTATATATATTTTGCGGTGATTATACGGTCACTTGCTTACGATTCAGCATCGGATTGCACTCTGTTGACCGGCCAAATAGTCTGCGTGGCACCATGTTGACTAGTTAAATTGACCATGTTCCTTGTGGGTCCCACTCTGTCTGTTATCATAGGGAAAAGGTCAGATAAACACAAATTTACGTAGGCGCGACCAGACTCCAACCCATGCGCGGGAACCACCTGGTTGTGTATGTGTTTGTCAGGGCCTGATGTGTGCACATGCACGTGTAGGTTGAGCACTTGAGCTTGAGAGTGTGTGTTGGTCGTGTGGTGTACTGGTGTGTCCATGCATGCGTGTGTGTGTGTGTGTGAGTGTTGCGTGCGTGTGTGGCTGCGTGTATACGTGTGAGTGTTGCGTGCATGCGTGGGTGCATGTGTTCGTGTGAGTATTGCGTGCATGCAGTTCATGTGCATGCGTGTATGTGTGTGTAATGACCACACTAGCTCCTATGTGTTAAAACAGACGGTTTAGCATACCAATACAAGGCCACCTTGTCCGCTGTACCCGCGGTCATGACTTCGAACCACCGTCCAATATTTTTTTATCGTTTGTTTTCATTCTTACTAGCAAGATGCCCGTGCATTGCAAATGACATCAAGATGCATTTGTATGACAAGTTTATCTTGTGAGAGAAAAGGATGAACGAGGGAATGCCTTATTTGCAAATGTGGAGAGGTGTGTGAGTACCTTTTTGCAAAATTTCCATAGTTTCTTTCCGGTCCGTCAGATATAAATTGGACGGCCTATATTGCAGGATGGCAGGCACACCATCATCACCAACTCTGTTTTTTTATAAGTGTTATATTTGAAAAGAGTGTAGATGTAGAGTAGATACAAGCCGACAGGTGGGCCCAATGGTTGTGAGATAATGTGATGCAACACTAGAGGTGCCACGTGGAGCGTTTAACTGGTCAAGTAGTCTTGTCTTGAGCAATTACAGAGTTGTATGGTGAGCCCGCGACTGTATAATAACCACAAAACGTAAATGATGACCGTAATGAGTGGATTCTGAAGACCAATGTATTTATCGTGCTTTCGCTTCAAATACAATGACCGTCATTGTATATATCGCGAGAGAAAGATGAAACATGCGTGAATGTGCTGGGGGCTTACTTTTAGAGGACCTGGAGATAGTTTGTGTGCATACATGAAAGGGGCATAGAGGGGGGGGTATGCGACGGAGAAAGATGCTCTTCATTTCTCTTTATTATGACTAACTTTATATATAGTATAAAAATATACAAATTCAGAGTGCGGAATAAATATCATTGTGGGCACCATGCAATGCAAATTAGCGTTCATACTCCTCCATATAACTTTGTAATGTTGTATATATGTAGAAATTCTAAAATAATTTTTTGGCCACACTTTATTCAAAAGGATTGTTGTATGCTAAATAAACGTGAAGAGAGGGCTTTTTTGATCAATGGGGTACGTGATGTAACATGTGTGAATGTGTAGTTGATGCATTTGGCAGGGCCTAGAGAGGTATGTGTGTGTATTATGTATTGGAGAGAGGCATGGATAGAGGGGCCGCCGGGGGGAGGGGGGCATGGGAGGGATAGCACGAGAAATGAGAGTGGTCTAGAGAGAGAGACGAATATGATGTCACAGCGAGAGATTCCCTTGAGAGTGTATATGCAAGGGGGGAGGGGACAGAGGCACCATGAGAAATATTTTTTGTGTGGTGTTTGTGTTGGTATGTGTGGGTGTGAGAAGATAACGAGATGTGGGGGCAGAGGGTGTGTCACCGCGTGAGGTTCGGTGGGTCGAGGTGAGGCCTTTCATTCGGTTCCATCCCGCGCCACATTGGTCGGCCCGTGACGCATTTAGGGAGACCCATGGATGACTAGTCGTACAAGACAAAGATAGCAGAATTGTGAAGGACTCTGTGTCCACTGACAAAGCCGGCTAGGATTTGTAACCCTAGGTTCTCGGACTAAGGTAACCCCTTATCTCTGATATTACTATTCATCCAACCTAACTTTAAGGGGCATTCTATAGAATGCTTTGCTAGAATCATACTCGCCGATAAGGAAGAGAGGTGTGAGACAATGCGTGAGAGACAAGCCTAACGATAATGTGCGTACAGGAGACACGTAGGCAGGTCTATGCATATAAAAAGAGTCGATGGGGATTGTGCGTGTGTATGCTTGTGAGAGGAAGAGTGATTGTGATAAAGGTTAGTGAAAACAGTCATAAATGGTTACGAGAGGGAGGGAGGGTTATATTGAGAGCATGTCTGCGAGAAAGACACCTCGGGAGAGAGTGTGTGAGCATGTGTGAGAGACCACCGATGGAGAGTGAAACTACACGTAAAAGACTAATGTACACATTGATTAAAGATATAAATTGTATCCAAATATTAGGATGGGATCATGATATTTGCAATTCACATAAGGAACGGCCATTGATCCATCAGACATCTAGATTCTATGAAATTTGAGCATGTCTATGTTATTATTCAACACAATTGATCCACATAGTTAGTATTTTGAACTCCAGACAATGCATCGCTTTAGCAATCGATTATAAATGTGAGTATAGTTCATGTTGTGTGTGTAAAGCACATTATACATACGAAAGTTACACAATGAACATTATAAATAGCTACCTGTGAACTAGCATACATTTGAATTCAACTTAAGGTGGTTTAAAAAAATCGAATTCAACATGAAGTCCATTCAATTATTTGAATTCGATATCATGGCATTTGTAAATCATACCTAAATTATGGGGCACCTATCTTTGCTATGATTTTGTACATAATAGCACATGTAGTTGTGTACAAAATAGATTCAAATTTAGCTCCTCCATTCCAAAATAATCATAGTTATAAGATTTTCAAGTGTCAAAATTTCAAAAAGAAGCGGATAATTTAATGAGGTTTTCAAACATAGAAGGTCAAATTTAACGTCGTCTATTCAGGTCAATCCTCAAAGTTCAAGAGTACTCTAAACGTGAATGCTTGTGTTTCAAAATTTCGAACGAAGCGCCAAAAGAGCCTCTACTCGCCCGAACCTGCGTGAGACCAATGTTTGGTAGAACAAGGAAACTACTTTTCTAATAACTCCGACCCGTGAAACCTACCGGCCCGACGTCCGAAGGTCTAAACCAGGGTAGGTTTGTAGCTTCATCTAGACGCCATGCAACCACCTCCGAAAAACATTCATACACAACGGCCGCCTAAGCACACATGCACGCGGCCAAAATCGCTCCTGCCCACTATTTGGGACACCTGGGATTACCATCCTACCACCGACCCGCAGTAGGTCCGAAATTTAAGAGGGTGGCAGAGTTTGTACTTTCCCCAAATTTAAAACAAGCGCGTCCCATCTTCTGTTAAAAAAAGCCAAAAACAAGCGCGTCCCAGACCAAAACATGGTTCTCCCTTTGCTCCCCCCTCCCCCCGCCCAACCGTATGATTCCCCATTCGTACCCCATGGGCGCAAAAACTACATCTCCACCAGTTGCGAAACCCCGGCGTCCTCCATCTCCATCACGCCGGAGCCGATACCCCAACATCGTCGTCCACCGCAACCTCAACCACAACGCCCTCCACGACTAGTAGTTGAAGCCGAGGTCGACCCGTCCGTACCCGAGCCAGTTCAACCATGCGCCCTGCGCCTCATCACTGTCGCTCCAACTTTGCCACCGTCCACCGCACCGAAGCTGCTCCTGCTACGCCGTCCTTCGCCGCCTCGGATCTGCTTCCCCTTCACCGACAGACGGCCACCGCAACACAATCAACAGTTTGGCCATGGGTTCATCAAGGGCTTCACCCTCCTCCAAAGCATCGGTTCCCCCGGTTAAAACAAAAAAATCGTCGCAACATCTGGAGGACACAGCACTGGCAACCGGAAATGGTACTCCTCTTCCCTTATTCGTGCAAATCATACGTGTCTGCTTGCACGGTATTCATCCCATAGAAGACACTAGTTGACCACTTCTTCCTGATACTAAACGTTCCTAGTAATTGGTGATGCACAAGGTCTCTCCTCATATACTATTTCACCTTAGCTAGAGGTTCGTCACCCCCTAGATTTCAATTCCTGGTCAATTGATTCTCAATTAAAGGAAGCATTCCCTAGCATAACATGCACTAGTCCGCCTATTACGCCGGGGAAGTAGCGCCTCGGTGTTTATCTTAGTGGCGTGAGGGGCATAGAGCTACTGGCGTTCGATCTGGAGGTCAGCCGAGATTAAAGGGATGGCTTGGGGGAGCTGCCAAGCATGGCGGTGGTGTGAGGTCGAGGGGAGGGTGGGGCGGCGGAGGCAGGGGTCTTGGCCAGTGGTCGCTGGTGGTTCGAGAAAGATCGTCAAAAGTGACTGGCGGGAGGTAGACGAAGGCCATCTGCCCATTCCTTATAGATCAGACGGTTCATAAAAAAATCGACTGACCTATTTATTTTCAGTCGACTGTTATCTTGATATGACCACATGTGGTGGTGTGCTGGGGGAGTACCTGCATTTCCTGTGCTCATATATTACAAAATCATACGGAGTAGAATCTAATTTTGTTTGCCATGCAATGTTGTAGAGCTATCATATGTCTCCTGTCATTTATTTTTCAGCCACCTGCTATCTGCTACTTTTACAGGGCACTAGTTCTGCACACACTTCACCCATACTCTCACTATTGTGCTTTTATGCAAGGGTATTTTAGAGTCTGCCTCGAGAGAAGCATAAAAGAAAAGAGAGAAGTTGCTCCATCTTGGTATGCGGGTAGGCTAGGCACGTTACACCGCTATAAAGGGTGCAGTGTCAGCAGATGGAGACGGTAAACGTAGCTCTGGAGTTGATGACCTCGCTCGCAATGAACTACCATCCTAGGTGCTTGCTTTAACTTCACGATGTCATATGTGGTTGCATGTTCCATATGGTGTCTAGCTTGTATTCGAAAGGCCGAAGTAGGTCTTTATTAAGATAAGGAAAGATATTTTTTACATGAACCGCCATCCCATGAGCACCAGAAGACAAATAGCTAGTTAGGGCACTGGCCGAGCCAGTGACAAGCCCAGCACAGACAAGCATCACCTGGAAGCCAACTAAAAAGCCACGATGGTGGTAAAGCAGCCTGCCTCCCACAAGGCTCTCAGGTCCTAGATGATCATGCTCACCACTCCAGCCAGATGTCTAGCTTGTATTGCTTCCAATTTGGTTAAATTGTGTCCGCTTAGCTTACACATTATACCTTTGAATATGGCATGCCGTTCTATTTTTGGTACATACTAGTACATCTGTCTATTAACCATGTTCTTACATCAAACTAATGTTCTTGTGTATCCCTCATCAATCACTTATGATGAGGCAGTCCGGCAAGTGGACTACTCCTCATTTAAAGAATGCAGCGTCAGCCTCCCGACATGATTCTCAAGAAACAGCAAGGCTAGATGAAGATAGTGAACGTAGCTCTGTAGTTGATTACTGCATTTCCCCTACACTAGCATCGCAGGTTCTTTCTCTAACTTGGCAGCGTGATATGTGGTTGCATGTTGCTTATGGTGTCTAGATTGTAATTCTACCAATCTGGTTAAACTGCATGTGCTATTCTACTTAGCTTATACATTATACCTGTTAATGTGACATGCATTCCTGTATTTAGTACATAGTACATCTGTCTATTAAGCATGTCCTTATGTAAAACTATTGTTTTTTTTGTATCCCGCATCAATCAATATGACGAGACACCTTTAGTATATGTAGTGCGATGTTAGTTGCATCTTTCATATGATTTATAGCATGGCAGAGTGATATTGACTGCATTTTTCATGTGGTGTCTAGCTTGCATTGCTTCTTATTTGTTGGAATGATTTCTGCTTAGTTTACACAAATAGTTGTGAACATGCCATGCCGTCCTGTTTTTTTGTACATATTCCATCCTGGTATCATGTGTTTGCCTTACATCAAAGTAGTGATTGTCAGTATCATGCATGAATGAGTTCTAAAGAGAGAATTTTATTGCTTTTTCTTGTCGGTTTTACTTGACAATTCAAAATCAATAAAGCGGAAGGAAGTTAGCAAGGCAGCAGATAAAGGTGCTCCGTCCAAACGGAGGGCCTCTACAGATTCTACTCCTCCATCCCCCCAAGATGATTTGCAAGACAACACATGCATAGACACTCCACGTAGTTGTGTTGATGATATGCACGTCTCCCCTAGTGCACCATCACTGGTGCTTCCTCTAACTTTGCACTATTATATGTGATTGCATGTTATGTGTGATGTCTAGCTTGTATTGCTTCTAATTTTGTTGAATTCCACCTGCTTACTTTACACATTATACTTGTGAATAAGACACGTGTTCCTGTTTCTAGAACATACAATATCTGTCTATAACACCATGTCCTTACATCAAATTACTACTATTGTGTAACCTGCAACAGTCACTTGTCATAAGACACGTTTGACTTGGGAGTGTGATATAGGTTACATATCGCATTCTTTTCTAGCTTATAGTACTAATTTGTTGAAATGGCACTTCTGATGAGACAGTTTTAACTTGGTAGAGTGATATTCGTTGCATCTTTCATATGGTGTCTAGCTTTCATTGCTTGTAATTTGTTGAAATGCCTTCTCCTTAGTTTACACATCATAAGCTGTGAATATGCAGTGCTGTGAATATGCAATGGCACTAATGACGAGAGACCTCTAACTTGGTAATGTGATGTTGTTTGCATCTTGCATATCATTGGTTTCTTGTACTGCTTCACATTTGTTTAAACACCATTTATGATGAGACACTATTAACTTGGCAGAGCGATATTTGTAGCATCTTTCATATGGTGTCTACCTTCCATTGCATTGCTTCTAATTTAGTGAAATGTCTTCTGCTTAGTTTACACATCATAGTTCTGGTTATTTCTTCCATCCTATTTTTGGTACATATTACATCCTCCTATCATGTGGTTGTCTAACATCAAAGTTTAGTTCGTCTATATCACATCAATTTGTTCTAAAGAACTAAATTGTTATTTGTTTTTCTTGTCGGCTTGACTTAACACTGCACAACGAAAGAGGAAGAAACACAGAATGGCAGGGAATGGGAAGCGGAAGAATCCTACAGATTCTGCTGGTATTGATGGTGCAATAGAAGGTCAAAGTCCAGCGAAAAATTCTACAAACAGGGTATCCTGTGGTACACGAGCTATAGGAAAAGCCAAACAGAAACAAAAAGCTGCCACCAAAGAAGCAGAGACAACCCTAGTTCTTGCAACACCTTCCATAGTACTACCAGCTGCACGAGTTACTCGTGCGTCAACTGAGCTAGCAGCATGTTCCCAAGCTCCCTTGCCACCTGACACTACTTCCCAAGCACTCTTGACATAATACAAGTTGGCAAGATCAGATGAATCTTGTGAGCTTCAACAGCAAGAAGGTAGTTGCTGGAGTCATGTCACAGTTGCATGCTTCTTTATATGTAGTCTCGCAGTTTGATGTACACTAACACTTCCTATGTTCGTTATTGGACTAGCACCTAGGCGCAAGAGGAAACAAACATCAGGGATAATGCTCGATAGGTTAACTAAATCTAGAAGAGGAAGAATGGAGATCCATTTTGAGGCAGGTTTAAAAAGGCCACGTGATGCTACACAGTCAGCCATGTTAGTATCAGTGGCAGCGATTGCCGTTAGGTGTCATGTACGTATCCTCCCAACATGGATTCAGTATAGGAATGACAAAGACGAAACCCAGTTCAACACCTTCCTTGACCATTTATCTGTAAGTACGGTTATGTATGGAAACTAGTAATATCGTCTTGCTCTGTCCCATACTTTCTAAGTTGCTGATAATGAGACTCCCATAATTTTCAACAGATTAGGTTCAAGTTGGATAGCCAAGATGATGCAACCATACAAGCTTGCACCCATGTTTTCAAGTCTGCTCTGCGACAGTATCGGTATAACTTGAGGAAAACTAATTTTGAAGGCAAGGCTAATAGTGAACTTGGCCAAACATCTCAAGTGGAAAATATATCGGATGAAGACTGGAGAGGCCTCGTTAAACACTGGTCTGATCCGAAGTATTAGGTACATTATATATATGTGATCAGATCACATGTTGAAGTCCTATTTACGCATGTGCCACACAAATCTATCTTCTTGTAGGTGAACTGTTCAAAGAACAAGGCCAATCGTACGAAAGTGAAATTCCAACAGACGATAGGATCACGTAGCTATATTGCACACTACGAGGCTCTTGTAATTAGCTGCTGTTTCACTCTTTGCGATGTACCATATTATCAGATCTATATTGACTTGTTCCAAATGCAGAGGAAAGCCCGCAAGGACCAAAAAGTACTTGAACCAAATGCTGTGGAAATCTTCAAGGATTGTCACACTAGCAAGAAGAAGGTCATGACTACACCAGTCAAAGCCGCTATTGTATGTCCTTAATCCTCATGCCTTTTAACTACTGCTTCCTCTGACTTGTGCCTTGAACTGCATGGTTTGCACCCAATGTCTATTACTCTTTTCAATTTTATACACAATTGTCTTAGCGTATCATTGCACCTTACAAAGTTTAAAAGGGAGGAGTGATGTTCCTTTGATCTTGACCTGTAATCTAGTTCCGTGCTGGACCTTCCCACACAACGTTAAAATTGCCTGTTTGTCTGTTCTCAGTTGTTTTGTGATATGAATGATGTCATACTATGCTTATCGTATTATAAAATTTGTCTCTTTATCCTTAGCTCTCAATACAATGTGAAGAAATAGACAATACATTAGCGATGGTACATGGTCATATGTTTGGAACCTAGTTTTATTATCTACTTTGCAATAAAATACAACTAATATTTTACATGGGTTCACCAGAATAAGTTCTGTATATAAACCAAAGCTATTTTGTTTGGTTTTGTTGCCTCCTTAATATCTTCTATTCTGGTACTACTAATGTAAAAACTCAACTTTTCAACAAGCTATGGAAAAAATGGTGGAATTGCCACCTTCTGAAGGTGGCGAGGCAACTATAACCGCAATGTCAGCTCTTGCTGCAGTGGGTCAGTACCTTTCCACTAATAGTGCCAAAAGCACGTTCCTGCGAAATACTGGGTTGGTTGTTAAGGCAATCTCGTCCAAACTGCCTCATGATCAAGATATGCAAGCTCAAAACAATGTTGTATCTGCGCTCCAGACAAAAGTCCATTCCTTAACAGAGACACTTTGTGAAACAAGGAGAGACATTGTTCGATGTCGTCAAGATATGCATGGTTCTGAAACCAGGCTATCAGACATTTGCTATGTTGTTTAGGAGCCTAGGAGAAATGAAGGCGAAGGTTATGGTGCTCCATCGGAAAATATAGCATGAAAACGTAACAGTCAGGTCAAATGAACTGAGCTTCTGAACTTCTGGTGGTGCATTTATCTGCTAGACTGTTAAATTTTATGACAACCTTCCTTTTGTTTTATACTTGTAATTTTTTCTTGGTGCGATACAAAATTTGTTCTTAACGTGCAGCCACCGGCTGAAGAAAACAGTAAGCCATTTTTGTATAGTGTAGGGTGTTCCCTATATTTGCACTGGTGGCGATCTTTGATGCCGAGTGGATGTAATATGTGCAATCGCCTTAATAGCCTAGCGTTAGCTTCGACCTTATTTATTTCCTAGTCTTCTTTTTCCCTGGTTTGCTAGTGGCTGCAACAACCATGGGCCATATACAGACCGTTGTAACCTTGACCCTGCTATGGGCCGTAGGATCCATGGGTTTCCTACGGGCCATCGATAAATGGGCCTCCAACAGGGCCGTAGAATCGGTGGGCCTCGGGCCGTCGGATAAATGCGTCTACATGGGCCGTAAACGGGCGTAATTGGTATTGGCCCAACATGGTAACTGGCCGTTAACATGCCAGAGGACAACAAAGGCTTAATTCTTTCACAGGCATAACAGGTCGTTAATGGGCCGGAATATAGGACGGGCTGGAAATGGCGCAACGGGTTAACAGGCCAGAAAAGGGCCGACTCTTGCCACAGGCCAAATTTGGCCCATTAGGGGAACATGCCAGTAACTGGCCGGAAGTAATCGAGGGTCGAAAAGGAGCCCAAGAATGTATGGGCCGTCAATAGTCCGAAGGCTAACACAGGCTGGAAACAGCCCATTTGAATCACGAGTCGTTAACACGTACAAAGAAATGTACTGTTCATTATGGGCTAGAGTCACTATGGGCCTTTAAAGGGCCTAAAGATATGAAGGCCTCATATGGGCCGAAAGACGTCATGGACCATACATGGGCCAAAAGTGAAATGGGCTGGTGTTATATTCAATGACCCACATGACGTTGTTGGGCCGATTTCCGTTAGGCCCTAATGGGTCGTGAGTTACCGGGCCGTAAAATGGGCTATTTGCAAAGAGACCGTTAACAGGCTTTTCATGGGCCAGCCCATTAACTTTTGACCAAGTTAACAGGCCCGCTTTGTAAGCTAAATGGGCCAGTGGTGGGCCATCGCACATGTCGACATATCATAGGCGCTTATCTAACCCACTAACGAGCTGACACGTGTTTCATCCGGCCAATCAGAATTTTACACGTGGAAATTTCCCATTGGTTCGGGCTATTAACGGGTTATTGGATCCAAAACCCGACCCGATAGCTTAACAGTGTTCCATTATGGTGGATGCCACGTGTTGGTCACCCTTGATGAAAGAACTTCTGTGACGCGTGATTTATCGTCATGGAAGTTGACACTTCCATGATGATAATTTTGGTAATTTCATGGAACACTTCTACGACAGCACAGGTATGACTATCTTGATTTTGTCATAAAATCGTCATGGATGTACATGCATGACAAAAAAGCGACCTACTGTGGCAAACCCGTATCATCACTGAAGTGCATTTTTCTTGTAGTGTATCAAAAGGACTGCTGCAGACCAAAAGAGATCATGTGGCTATGCTCCACATATTCAGATGCTCATCAACTCCAAGATGGGCAAATGTATGTATCTCTTGGACAAGGAGCACCTTCCCTTGTTTCCTGAATTTGAAGACAATGTGGTTGTCATGGATCCATCACATCCCACATCAGCACAGGCTCGGGAGAAGAAGGAAAAAGCAAAAGAATAGAAGGAAACCAAGACACCAAGTGCTGAAGAGGCATCCTAGATATTTTTGAAATCCAAGCTATATCAACTTGGTTATCTCATTCAGGATAGTTTGAGGATTTATAAAGGATTGGCCACCCTGACCCAAAATCAAGAAAGTCTTGAGAGGATAATTGAAACAAAAATACATGATCTGGATGTGAAGGTCACAGAAATACAGTCAACTACGGAGAAGATTCAAGAAGAGCTTGAAGACAGGGATGCGGGACCTACAAAAGATGTTTTTCAGCAAGTCCCAAGGGGACCAAGGTCCTCAACTATGCCAGTTGCTACTGATCCCAGACCTACAGTGTCAGCACCTGTAACTACAACTTCAGTTGCTCCTCGAGTTGCAACTCCGCCAGCTCCTCAGACTTCTTCGAATGCATTTATTGCAGGACTCCTCTCCACGCCACCTTCGCACTTCAGAGCTCCCAGAGATCATGCTTAGAGAGCCGCATAGCACTATGCATTTTCATGCTTTTTGGTAACTTGTTGACAAAGGGGGAGAAAGTGTATAGATCATAGGCTTCGAGAGAGATAGAGTGTTTTGCTTTGTTTGTCTCTCTTGCTACTCTATTTTCTTGCTTGTTTGGGTGATACACTATTTATGCTTGTATGTGAGATACTTCTATGATCATATGCTTGATCATATCATACTTTAATGTTTGTGCTTGAATGATGATATTCTATCTCTCATGTATGATCATTCATATCTTGTTGGTGATGAGTGCATATTTCATATTCTATCATTTTGAGCGCTCCACCAAGATGTATGTGACATGGAAGAGTGACCCATGATCCTAATCGATTGTGCATTTGCATTCAAAAGCAAATTTTAAATGATGCACAAATTTAGGGGGAGCTCTTGCTTATCACATACTTCTCAAAGCGATGATGTACTTCATTTATATTATCATTTGTCGAAGCTTCGATCTATATGTTGTCATCAATTACCAAAAAGGGGGAGATTCAAAGTGCAACCAATCCCTGGGTTGTTTTGCATAACAACATATAGCTCATTGGACTAATATTCTTTCAAGATTAATGTTTCAGAAAGTTCAATGGTTGGTATGGCATGTACTAGAGATGCGCACCCCTCAAAATGGTAAGGACACATATTGGCAAAAGGTCAAGACTCTACATTTTCATTTTAGTGATCCAAGATCACATTGAGTCCATAGGAAAAGCCAATACTATTAAAAGGGGATGAGGTGTTGTTTAATGGCTTGCTTGCTCAAAATGCTTAGTGATATGCTCCAAAATCCCTCAACCACTTTCTCATTTCCACATATGTCCTAAACCTAAAGTCAAACTCGGCCCCACCGATTTGATCTATCCGGCGCCACCGAGTTCACTTGACATAGCCATAACCAGAAACCCTAATCAGTTCGTCTTACTAATAGGGATCTCGGTCTCACCGAGATGTGATTGCAAACTCTCTGTTTCCCTTCGTAACATTTCAGTCTAACCGAGATGAGCGGTTGGTCCCACCGAGTTTGTAGTACAAACTCTCTGTTTCCTTTTCGTAACATTTCAGTCTCACCAAAATGAGCGATCGGTCCCACCGAGTTTGCCTGACCGAGTCTCTGTTTGCTTATTACTGAAATCGGTTTCACCAAGTTCATGTGATCAATCTCACCGAGATGAGGTTTTGCCCTAACCATAGAGCATCGGTCTCACCGAGTTGATATTGTCGGTCCCATCGAAAAACCTAACGTTCACATTTTGAACCAGGTCGGTCTCACCGAGTTTCACTATTCGGTCCCACCGAGTTTGGTAAATTGTGTTTAATGGTTAGATTTTGTGTGGAGGCTATATATACCCATCCACCTATTCTCCATTTGAGAGAGAGCCATCAGAATGTACCTACACTTCCACTACTTATTTTTTGAGAGAGAACCACCTACTCATGTGTTGAGACCAAGACATTCCAATCTAACCACAAGAATCTTGATCTCTAGCCTTCCACAAGTTGCTTTCCACTCAAATCATCTTTCCACCATATCCAAATCTGTGAGAGAGAGTTGAGTGCTTGTGAGACTATCATTTTGAGCACAAGAGCAAGGAGTTCACCATCAATACACCATCTATTACCTTTTGGAGAGTGGTGTCTCCTAGATTGGTTAGTTGTCACTTGGGAGCCTCCATCAAGATTGTGGAGTTGAACCAAGGAGTTTGTAAGGGCAAGGAGATCGCCTACTTCATGAAGATCTACCCAAGTGAGGCAAGTCCTTCATGGGCGATGGACATTGCGGGATAGACAAGGTTGCTTCTTCGTGGACCCTTCATGCGTGGAGCCCTCCATGGACTCGTGCAACCGTTACCCTTCGTGGGTATAAGTCTCCATCAACGTGGATGTTCGATAGCACCACCTATCAGAACCACGCCAAAAATCTCCGTGTCTACATTGCGTTTGCTCCCTCCAAACTCCTCCCCTTTACCTTCATATGCAATGATTTACATTCCGCTGCTATACTCTTAGAATTGTATGTGTAGGTTGATTAATTGACTTGTGTTAAGTTGCTAAAATCTGCCAAGACTTAAAATTGGGAAAAGGCTAGATTTTTATTTGGTCAAGTAGTCTAATCACCCCCCCTCTAGACATAGTTTAAATCCTACAAGCATGCATCTAGTGTATTAAGTTCATGGACAAACGGAGTAATGCAATAAGAATGATGACATGACATAGACAAGATCTATTCATGTAGTAATATACTGCATCTTTTTATCCTTAATGGCAACGATACATGAGTGTCATGTCTCCTTCTGTCACTCAGAATAAGTACCGCAAGATCGAACCCATCACAAAGCATCTCTTCCCATTGCAAGAAAAATCAATCTAGTTGGCCAAACCAAACCAAAGTTTCGTAGAAGAAATATGAGGCTATAAAGATCATGCATATAAGAGTTGAAAGAAGACTCAAATAATATTCATAGATAGATCTGATCATAAACTCACAATTCATCGGATCCTACAAAACACACCGCAAAAAGTCATTGCATTAAATAGATCTCCAAGAACATCGAGGAGAACATTGTAGTGAGAATCAAAAAGAGAGAAGAAGGCATCTAGATACTGCCTACGGACCCATTGGTCTAGGGTAAACTACTCATGCATCATCGGAGGAGCACCAATGAGGATGATGAACCCCTCTGTGATCGTTTCCCCCTCCAGCAAGGCGCCGAAAAAGGGCTCTAGATTGGATCTCGTGGTTCTGGAACTTGTGGCGGCTGGAACTGTGTTTCATTGACTCCCCTAGGGTTTCTGGAATATTTGGGTATTTATAGATCTGAGACGCGGTGGAGAAGATTCTCGTGGGCCCCACAAGGCATCAGGGCATGCCAGGGGCCTCTAGTGTGCCCTGGTGTCGTGTGCCCCCCCTGGGCCTCCTCTGGTGCACCTCTTGGGCTCCTCGGGTCTCTTCTGGGAAGAAAAATCTCCAAAAAGTTTCGCTGTATTTGGACTTTGTTTAATATGGATATTCTACGAAGTAAAAACAAGCAAAAAACAATAACTAGCACTGGGCACTATGTCAATAGGTTAGTCCCAAAAATGCTATACAGTTGTTATAAAATAAATATAAAACATTCAAGAATGATAATATAACAGCATGGAACAATGAAAAATTATAGATACGTTGAAGACGTATCATATATCACAAACATTTAATCTACCGATGTGTTTGCGATATGTATGTTATCGCACACAGTTTAAAATGTAAAATGTGTGTGGTGCCTCTACTATCGCCAATGTGTACATTCTCATAAATATGTGCAATAGGTATTCCTATCACACACGGGCTCCATATATGCATCGACTTCTTTTTGTCCAATATTACACACACATAAAAGTTTGAAATGTTTGCCATATTACCATGGATCGCACACGCATATGAGACGAAACCGTGTGTGCGCCCGTCGAGCATCGCAAATGTTTCACGTCAAAAGAACCTTCCGTTCTATATTTTTCCATTGCACACACTATGTTCTTTCTAACTGTGTGTGCATTATTTTATTCTCTCTTGTTTGATTTTATTTTCCCTATAATTTATTATTCCAATTTGAAATTTTGAAATATGAAACATGAAACGTGGAATTTAAATTCTCAGCACAATGGTTCAACAACCAATCTATAAATAAAATTCTCAGTACAATATGTTTAGTAATTATAGGATTAGGCAATAATTAACTATGATGAACCACAATATTTAGAGGCGGTAAAGGTGAAGAGACAAGTGTAAACAATTTTGGCTGTCGATGGTGTTGAAGAAGGGGAATGCCCATAATGTGCCCTCCTGCACGCCATCGGCAGAAACAACTTTTGTCCAACCCCTTCTGACGATCGCCCGCCCATCCTTCACCGCCTTCAAGAAGACTTCTAGACCATTATCATAGTAGTATGAATTATATACTTTAACCTTAGTTGCCTCCACTCCGGTCATGTAGTTTGCAAGGTAATCAGTAAATTGCTTTGGAAACCACTAAGAAGAGAAAACTTTCAGATATTCATGGCTAATAGAGTAACTCCTTGTGGGCAGGGGAAAAGGCAACACATTACTTACCATCCTAAAGTTCACTGTTGTCTTGGACAAAGTGTAAATAAAGAGCTTAATTACCATCACCCATTTACACGTCTCCGTCGTATCTACTTTTTCTAACGCTTTTCCTCTTGTTTTGGACTCTAATTTGAATGATTTCAATGAAACTAACCCGGACTGACGCTATTTTCAGCAGAACTACCATGGTGTTGTTTTTGTACAGAAATAAAAGTTCTTGGATTTGAATGAAACTTTGCGAGGATTTTTTATACAATAAAAGAGAATTTTTGGAGCCAAGAACCACTGAGGGGGCACAACCCACCAGGCCACGCCCTCCTCCTGGCACACCCAGGTGGGTTGTCCCACCTGGTGGCCCCACATACCTCAACCCTGATACTCTTAAATCACATTTTCGGACAAAAAAATTAGGAAGAAAGAATTATCGTGTTTCACGAGATGGAGCCGCTACCACCTCCTGCTCTTCATCGGGAGGCTATATCTGGAGTCCGTCTGGGGCTCCGGAGAGGGGAATCTTCAATCTTCGTCATCATCAACCCTTATCCATCATCAATTCCATGATGCTCCCTACTGGGAGGGAGTAATTGCTTTGTAGGCTCGCTGATCCGTGAGGAGTTGGATGAGATTCATCATGTAATCGAGTTAGTTTTGTTATGGCTTGATCCCTAGTATCCACTATGTTCTGAGATTGATGTTGCTATGACTTTGCCATGCTTAATGCTTGTCAATTTGGGCCCAGGTGCCATGATTTCAGATCTGAACCATGTATGTTATCAACGTTATATCTACGTTCTAGATCCGATCTTGCAAGTTATAGTCACCTACTACGTGTTATGATCCGGCAATCCCGGAGTGACAGAAGTCGGGACACTTTGTAGCATCCCAAATTTTCAATTTGGAATGTTATACATTAGATCATCATTGCATAACATATTTTATTGCATTTTGGCTTCATCCTAGAAATTCTACGCAACTCAAGGACCCACGGAGAGAGTTGGGGATTTCGTTAATTTCATATTTCAGTTTTCTCAAATTTTGAAAAGAGGATCTAATGATTTTAATAATTTTCTCTTCGAATATTTCTTTTATGAAAAATAAAAGAGAAGGGATAAAATTACTTCCCCAAAATAAAGAAATATTGGATATTAAATATTAAAATCAAATAAGAATTTTATTCGAGGTTTTATCGCTATTTTATTTGAATTAGGAAAAATATGCGTTTTTCAAAATTGCATTAGAGGCCCAAATAAATGTTCACTATTTTAGAGAACGGGGAACGGGGAAAATTTATTTTAGGATTTTTGGAGTCTGTTTAGTATTTCTTTTATTTGTTTTTCTGCACGTGGAATTATTTAAAAAAACGCCAACCGACTTAACGGGTCGTGTCCGACCCGGACACCGCGCCCGGCCGGCCATTAAGAGCCGAGAGGCCCGAGCCGCGGCCTAGCCCCCCAAAACCCTAGCGCCACCGCCCGAATTGCCCCGCCGCCGTGACGCCCTCGCCTCCTCGCAGTGCCGCCGCCGCCCCGATCCTCCACCCCGCCGCTGGATTGCCTCGTCGCCGTCGCTGCCAGACCCGTCGGAGTCACCGCCGACCTCGCCGGACCTCGCCGAGGTAGCCCGCCGCCACAGCCGCCGGTTTTCGTTAGAAAACCGTTCGTTTTTTTAGAACCCGTGACTATTTTTTAGATCGGTTTTATTGGTATTTTTTGGTTTACTTATTTAGCGAACGCCCGTTCGTACGTTCATTTTAACGAACGGGTTTCACCCGTTAACTGCAGACAGCGAACGTTCGTTCATTAGTCTGTTCATCAGTTTTTCTCTTTCCAGGGATTTTTCTGCGATTATTTTCGATTGCGATGTCTGCCCTGATTTTCGTTTTAGTTTATCTTTTCGCTCGTTTATCGGAATCAGGCGATTCAAGCGCCTAGATCTTCGTCTCGAAGCCCTATTTCTGTTTAACCTACTTCAACAAGATTCTGCTACTGTAAAATTTGACTTAAGTCCAGATTAGTAAACGGATCTTGTTTCTTTCGCAATTTGAGTTTCATTGTTTCGTTATATTTGATTCTTTTTGCAAACCGGAGTTCTTAAGTTGAATTTTCTGGTTAGATCTCTTATTTGTGTTTTTACCCATGCTTCTAGTTGAGTGCTTATTGTATGCTTGTTTGTTTGCAATAGAGTACCCAGAGTGCGAAGCGTGCTACTACGAGTCCCTAGGTTTTGCGGATCGTCAGCAATGCAATAAACACTTTGATCATACCTCTTTACTACCCAGTTTTATTGCATTAGATCAATCCTCAAACAATTGCATAGTTAGGATCTGATTAACATGTGGGTTTTGGGAAGTAGATGATGAGGTAGAACCTATTGCCCTGTTTATTATCAAACCTTTAGGAGTTACTTCGACGTTATGCTTATATTGCTATGCTATGCTCATAGACGTGGTTTGGTTCGAGTGATTCATGACAGATGTGAGTATTGCTAGTTAATGGTTGAACTAAGGTGGCTACTTAAATACACATCTGGTTGGATTGCTTGAAGGCACCCTGGAGTACCCAGTGGTTGTCAGGGCACCTGGAGAATCCAGTGTTGTCCTAGGATATCCCAGAGTACCCGTGTGATCATCTACGGTCCGCCACCCAGGATCAAAGGGATCATAAGATTATTCATGCTAGAAACTTCCGTGTGCAGCCACAAGCCAATATGGGCTCTGGCATAGTTGAGTAAGTTGCGTGAAGGTCTTGAATAGGTAGACTAGCAAATGTAGTGGGTTGTAGGTGGTACTGTCTATCCAGAGTAGAGAGTTAATGCTTTAGAAAGACTGTGTCTCGAATCTCCGACCATGGATGTATTTGAGTCTTGTAGAGAAAACTGCGCAAACCTCTGCAGAGTGTATAAACTAATCATGGTTAGTCGTGTCCCCAGTTATGGACGTTTTGAGTATCTAGTTCTTGGATTATCATGTTGATCTTATCACTCTAAATATAATTTGATTGGGTTTAATGATGATGCTTAATTGTGATTGAGTTGGAGGAACCTTACTAATGCTTAACAACCACCATGATAGTTAAATAAAATATATTCCTTTGTTGTAGGAAAAAATTGGCTTTATGCAAAACTGTAACCATAGAGGTTTCCACCGGCCATATATGCATGTAGTGATAGCAATTATTCTGTTCATTACTCTATGTGTTACATTGCCAGCATATTCCATGTGCTGACCCGTTTCAGGCTGGAAGGTTCATGTTGCAGACATTTCAGACGACGAGTAAGGTGCCATAGGTCGTTGTCTTTCACTCAGTGATGCCGTTGGAGTTGATGGACTCACTTTATCTTCCAAGCCTTCCGCTGTTATTGTTTTAGATGGCCTTAAGCCATATTTTTTGTAATAAGTTCTCTTTTGAGACATTCGATGTAATAAGGGTGTGATTGCTACTCTGTTATAAATCCTCAAGTACTGTGCGTGTCAGCATTACCGATCCAAGGATGACACTGATGCACAGAGATCAGACTGTTTGAGGTCTGGTCGCTACAAGATGGTATCAGAGCACACGCTGACTGTAGGACAAGACCACTAAGCGAAAGCCCTAGATCACTACTCTCTTCTCATTTCTGACTCCTCTCCCTTTCCACTCTTTAGGATGACGGATGCAAGGAACAAGTTCACCCAACCAGATGAAGATACACCTTTTGGACGACACTTGAAGGAAGTCACTAGATACCTAAACATTTGAATACCAAGCTTCACCGGGACCTACATCGCCACTTTACCAGAAGAGGAGCGTTGGATGATTCGAGTTCAAGTTCCAGGAAGGACGTTCATGCCAGTCACTGAGCCCATAGAGTTTTCCTTTAATGCACCAACCTGGAGTCTAGGAAAGAGCATGGCAGCCCACATCACTATCGGACGCATTGGAGAAGTTTACGACAAGGATCTGAAGGATACTATCTACCGGATTTGTGGGTGCCGAGATGAGCAATGGGAGATGATCAACACTAGGAAGGATAGATCAATTGCAACTTTCATCCAGGAGTTAAACCACCAGATTCGTCGCCAGGAGAACCAGATGTGCGCAAGCATGATAGGTTTGAAGAAGGCAATTACCAGGATCACAGAGCTGGAGGAAGAACTCAAGTCTACAGGCGATAGATATGAGGAGGAAATGACAATACTCGTGGAGAAGAATGACGATCTGATCAGGAAGCTAGGAGTATTCATGGGAGACCCCGCGCCAGGAGGAGAAGACAACAATTCCACTTGCCCGGAGAACTACATCATCATTGACGACACCGACTCAGACCCCGACGATAGCAATGATGACTTTGTTGATGAAGCTGGAGTAGATATCATGGAGTCTTCCACCGATCAATTTTTCTAGTCGACCACCATACCAGTAGTAGTATTACCCCATGTGTATAGAATAGCCCGAGCACTTTTGTGACGATAGTTTAGAATGATGTATGCCGTTGTTTGAATTGATTGAAGTGATATTGTTTGTGTTTGTCTCATGTGCATATGGCTAGTGTTTTCCCTCTAGGTCTCATTCTATTCTGTTTTCTCATCTTTTCTAAACCCATCAGATGCCTCCGAGATGCGACAATGGATTTGCTTTCCCACCGGAGCTCACTCAGTTGATCCAGCAGCAGAATGCATTGATGTAGATACTAGTTCAGAATTAGAACCAGGGGAACAACAACAAAAACAACAACCCACCACCACCACCTATTGATCACTTAGCCCGTTTTCTAAGGCTGAATCCGCCGGTGTTCTGTAGTAGCACCAAGCCGATAGTTGCAGATGATTGGCTCCGCAAGATTGGATGGGAGCTGACCACTGCAGGATGCACAGATGCGATGAGAGTGCGTTTTGTCGCACATCAGCTTGATGGACCCGCAGCATCATGGTGGGAGAATTTCACAGTCACTTACCCTGTCGACACTGTCACATGGGACCAGTTCCAGCAGGCTTTTCACAATGCCCATGTATCGGCAGGAGCTATGGCCATGAAGACGCGCGAGTTTTGCAACTTACGCCAAGGAGGATGCACAATTGGCTAGTATGTGGATGATTTTAGTAAATTAGCACGTTATACCCCAGATGACATCGCTACTGATGCAGCTAAGCAGGAGAAGTTTCTGGAAGGGTTGAATGATGAGCTGAGCATGCAGTTGATGGTGGCAACCTTCAACAACTACCAGGAGTTGGTAGATAGAGCTCTCATGATTGAAGGGAAGTAGCAGCAGATTGACAACCGCAAGAGGAAGTATGGACAAGGGAAGTACAATTTGGGAGCTCAGCAGAGACCCCGTTTTACCTCGAACTCGGGAGGGACCCTTCAACATAACCATGGAGGTCACAATCACAATGGAGGGAGTTCGCATAACCATAGTGGCCCCAAGAACGGGAATGGTAATGGAGGAAGCAACGGCCAAAAACCGTTCCAACCCAGCAACGCCCGCCAAGAAGGATCTAAGTCACATTAATTGTTTCAAGTGCGGGAAGAATGGACATTACGCCACGGAGTGTTCTGAAGCAAAGAATGGAAATGGCAATGGAAGCTCTATGAAGAAGCCCAACCCTTTCAACCAGGGACAAGTGAACCACGTTAGTGTGGAGGAGGTTGAAGCCCAGCTAGATGCAGTAATAGGTAAGTTCTTGGTTAAGTCATTTACTGCAATCGTTCTTTTTGATACTGGTGCATCGCATTCATACATATCAAGGGGATTTATGGATAAGTTTAAACTGCCAACCCAAGCCCTTAGATCACCCATGTTAGTAACCTCGCCAAGAGCAAGGTATATGGCTAGTCTATGGTGTGATTGATTACCATTAAGGATTGGTAACTATGTGTTCCCCTCAGACCTAATAGTATTGGAGTCACAAGGACTGGATGTGATATTAGGCATGGATTGGTTATCGAAGTATGGAGGGAACATTAACTGTGCCAGTAAGTCGATTTTGCTTACCACCCTAGAAGGAAGAAGGATTAAGTATGTATCCCGGCATGTGCCGAAGAGGACTCAAGTGAATTCCTTATCAGGAGTTGTACAGGAGGAAGTACCAGTGGTGAAGGATTTCGCTGATGTATTTCCAGAGGAGTTGCGAGGCATGCCACCGAATAGAGACATTGAGTTTTTGATTGAGCTTTTGCCAGACACAGGGCCAATATCTAAGAGACCGTACACAATGCCTGCAAAGGATTTGGAAGAAATTAAGAAGCAGATTAAGGAGTTACTGGATGAAGGCTATATTTGCCCAAGTTCGTCACCTTGGGGATCACAAGTGCTTCTAGTGGAGAAGAAGGATGGATTATTGAGGATGGTTGTTGATTACCATGGATTGAATGAGGTGACGATCAAGAACAAGTACCCACTGCCAATGATCAATGATTTGTTTGACTAGTTGCAAGGAGCTGAAGCATTTTCCAAGATCAATCTATGGTTAGGATATCACCAGCTAAAGATCCGTGAGCAGGATATACCTGTCAACTTTTACCACAAGGTACGGGCTATATGAGTATACCGTTATGTCATTTGGTCTGACTAACGCACCTGCCTATTTCATGAACATGATGAACAAGGTGTTTATGGAGTTTTTGGATAAGTTCGTCGTGGTGTTCAGTGATAATATTCTGGTCTACTCGAAGAATGAAGAGGAGCATAAGGAGCATTTGCGTCAGGTACTTGGGAAGCTCAGAGAACATTAGTTATATGCCAAGTTCGGCAAGTGTGAGTTTTGTATGAAGGAAGTTGGATTCCTGGACATGTTATATCCGGAGAAGGAATAGCAGTAGACCCTACCAAGGTTTTCACTGTGACAAATTGGGAAGCACCCACGTCAGTTGGAGAGATCCGGAGTTTTCTTGGACTCGCAGGATACTACCGGAGATTCATTGAAAATTTCGCGAAGATTGCGAAGCCAATGACAGAGTTGTGGAAGAAGGACACCAAGTTCAAATGGACTGAGGAATGTGAGGCCAGTTTTCAAGAGTTGAAGAAATGCTTGGTTACAGCTCGAGTGTTGATTTTGCCAGATCAACGCAAGGATTATAAGGTGTATTGCGATGCTTCTCGTCTAGGACTTGGAGCAGTGCTTATGCAGGAAGGAGGAGTTGTTACATATGCCTCACGACAGCTAAAACCCCATGAGTTAAATTATGCTACCCATGATTTGGAGTTAGCAGCCGTAGTGCATGCATTGAAGACATGGAGACATTTTCTCATCGGAAACCACTGTGAGGTGTACATGGATCACAAGAGTATGAACTATATCTTCACGCAGAAGGAGTTGAATCTCAGGTAGAGGAGATGGTTGGAGCTCATAAAGGATTATGATATGAAGTTGCACTATCATCCCGGAAAGGCTAACGTAGTAGCTGATGTGTTGAGTCGCAAGAGTCATGTCAATACACACATGACCGGAGGATTACCCAAGGAATTAGCAGAGGATCTTCGCGATTTATGTTTGGAAATAGTTCCGAGAGGCTATGTAGCAGCATTGGAGATTCAGTCTACTTTGAGGGAGAAAATCAGAGAAGCTCAGAAGACGGACAAGGAGATTGCCGAGATAAAGGAAAGGATGAGCAAAGGAAAGGCTAAAGGATTTCGTGAGGATGAACATGATACCTTATGGTTTTAGGACCGCGTATATGTGCCTACTGACCCAGAGACTAGGAAGTTGATTCTGCAAGAGGCCCATGATTCACCGTATTCGATTCACCTAGGAAATACCAATATGTATCTAGATTTGAAGGACAGTTTCTGGTGGACCAGAATGAAGAAGGATATTGTGGAGTATGTAGCACTTTGTGATGTATGTCAGAGAGTGAAGGCAGAGCATCAGAAGCCAGCATGATTCTTACAGCCATTGTTGATACCCGAATGGAAGTGGGATAAGCTAGGCATGGATTTTATCACGGGATTGCCCAAGACTCGTTAAGGCTATGACTCGATATGGGTTGTAATCGATCGATTGACGAAGGTAGCTCATTTCATCCCAGTGAATACCACTTACACCAGTGCTAAGTTGGCAAAGATATACATGACCAGGATCGTTTGTCTGCATGGAGTTCCGAGGACCATTGTATCAGATAGAGGAACCCTGTTTACCTCAAAGTTCTGGAATCAGTTGCATGAAACTTTGAGTACCAGGCTAGAGTTCAGTACAACCTTTCACCCACAGACAGATGGACAGACAGAGAGAGTCAATCAGATTCTAGAGGACATGTTGAGAGCTTGCGAGCTACATTATGGATCTAGTTGGGATGACAATTTGCCATATGCGGAGTTCTCTTACAACAACAACTATCAAGCCAGTTTGAAGATGGCCCCTTTCTACGCTTTGTACGGAAGGAGGTGCAGGGCACCATTGCTGTGGGATGAAGTTGGAGACCATCAGTTGTTTGGACCAGATTTGATTAAAGAGTCTGAAGAGAAGGTTAAGCTGATTCTTGATAGACTCAAGGTAGCCCAATCCAGGCAGAAGAGCTATGCGGATTCTAAATGCAAGGAGACAATTTACGCAGTCGGAGACAGACTTTATCTTCGTGTGTCCCCACTTCAAGGAGTTAAACGTTTAGGAGTTAAGGGAAAGTTAGTACCACGTTTTGTGGGACCATACAAAGTTTTGGGGCATATGGGAGAAGTTGCTTACAAGTTGGAATTGCCAGAAGGATTGTCAGGAGTTCACAATGTGTTTCATGTTTCCCAGTTGAAGAAGTGCCACGCAGAGATGGCTGATATTCCTCTGAGAGATACAGTGCCACTGGAAGCGATTCAAATGGATAGTGATTTGACCTATGAGGAGAAACCAGTCAAGATTCTCGAGTTTGCCAACCGAGTCACACGCAGCAAAGTTATAAAGTTCTGCAAAGTTCAGTGGAGCCACCATACCGAGGATGAAGCCACCTGGGAATGAGAGGAAGACCTATGGAAGGATCATCCACACCTATTTTCTAGCCAACCCGAATCTCAAGGGCGAGATTCATCTTAAGGGTTGTAGGTTTGTAACATCCCAAATTTTCAATTTGGAATGTTATACATTAGATCATCATTGCATAACATATTTATTGCATTTTGGCTTGATCCTAGAAATTCTACGCAACTCAAGGACCCACGAAGAGAGTTGGGGATTTCGTTAATTTCATATTTGAGTTTTCTCAAATTTTAAAAAGAGGATCGTTTGATTTTAATTATTTTCTCTTTGAATATTTCTTTTATGAAAAATAAAAGAGAAGGGATAAAATGACCTCCCAAAAATAAAGAAATATTGGAGGTTAAATATTAAAATCAAATAAGATTTTTATTCGGAGCTTTATCACTATTTTATTTGAATTAGGAAAAATATGCATTTTTCAAAATTGCACTAGAGGCCCAAATAAATGTTCACTTTGTCCGCTATATTTTCATAGGACGGGGAAAATTTATTTCAGGATTTTTGGAGTCTGGTTAGTATTTCTTTTATTTGTTTTTCTGCGCGTGGAATTATTTAAAAAAATGCCAACCGACTTAACGGGGCGTGTCCGACCCGGACACCGCGCCCGGCCCGCCTTTAAGAGCCGGGAGGCCCGAGCCGCAGCCTAGCCCCACAAAACCCTAGCATGGGCGCCCGAACTACACCGCCGCTGTCGGTTCCGCGCTGCCGCAGCCGCCGCGTCGTTGTCCTGCGCCGCCTCCGCGATGCCCTCGCCTCCTCGCATCGCCGCCGCCACCCCGATCTGCCACCCCACCGCCGAATCCCCTCGCCGCCGTCAGTGCCAACCCCGCCGGAGTCGCCGCCGACCTCGCCGGACCTCGCCACCGACCTCGCTGGACCTCGCCGAGGTAGCCTGCCGCCGCCGCTGCCGGTTTTCGTTAGAAAACCGTTCGGTTTTTTAGAACCCGCGGTAATTTTTTTAGATCGGTTTTATTGGTTTTTTCGGGTTTAGTTATTTAGAAACGCCTGTGCGTACGCTCGTTTTAACGAACGGTTTTCACCCGTTAACCGCAGACAGCGAACGTTCGTTTGTTAGTCTGTTCGTCAGTTTTTCTTTTTTCAGGGATTTTTCCGCAATTATTTTCAATCGCGATTTCTGCCCTGATTTTTGTTTTAGTTTATCTTTTCGCTCGTTTATCAGAATCAGGCGATTCAAGCGCTTGGATCTTCGTCTCGAAGCCCTCTTTCTGTTTAACCTACTTGAACAAGATTTTGCTACTGTAAAATTTGACTTAAGTCGAGATTAGTAAACGGATCTTGTTTCTTTCGCAGTTTGAGTTTCGTTGTTTCGTTAGATTTGATTCTTTTTGCAAACCGGAGTTCTTAAGTTCAACTTTTTGGTTAGATCTCTTATTTGAGTTTTTACTCATGCTTCTAGTTGAGTGCTTATTGTATGCTTGTTTGTTTGCGATAGAGTACCCAGAGTGCGAAGCGTGCTACTATGAGTCCCTAGGTTTTGTGGATCATCAGCAAGGCAAGTAACACTTTGATCATACCTATTTACTACCCAATTTTGTTGCATTAGATCAATCCTCAAACAATTGCATGGTTAAGATCTGATTGACATGTGGGTTTTGGGAAATAGATGATGAAGAAGAACCTATTGCCCTGTTTATTATCAAACCTTTGGGAGTTACTTCTAGGTTATGCTTATATTGCTATGCTATGCTCGTAGACGTGGTTTGGTTCGAGTGATTCATGATAGATGTGAGTATTGCTAATTAATGGTTGAACTAAGGTGCCTACTTAAATACACATCTGGGTGGATTGCTTGAAGGCACCATGCAGTACCCAGTGGTTGTCAGGGCACCTGGAGAATCCAGGGTTGTCCTAGGATATCCCGGAGTACCCGTATGATCATCCTACGGTCCGCCACCCAGGCTCAAAGGGATCATAAGATTATTCATGCTAGAAACTTCCGCGTGCAGCCACAAGCCAATATGGGCTCTGGCATAGTTGAGTAAGTTGCGTGAAGCTCTTAAAGAGGTAGACTAGCAGATGTAGTGGGTTGTAGGTGGTACTATCTATCAAGAGTAGAGAGCTAATGCTTCAGAAAGACTGTGTCTCGAATCTCCGACCATGGATGTATTCGAGTCTTGTGGGGAAAAGTGCGCAAACCTCTGCAGAGTGTATAAACTAATGATGGTTAGCCGTGTCCCCGGTTATGGACGTTTTGAGTATCTAGTTCTTGGATTGTCATGTTGATCTCATCACTCTAAATATATTTTGATTAGGTTTAGTGATGATGCTTAATTGGGATTGGGTTGGAGGAAACATCTCAATGTTTAACAACCACCATGATAGTTAAATAAAATATATTCCTTTGTTGTAGGGAAAAATTGGCTTTATGCAAAACTGTAACCATAGAGCTTTCCACCAGCCATATATGCATGTAGTGATAGTGATGAGGACATGACTACCTTGGATATGACCAAAAATATTGCATATATGCATATTTTTCAGGTGATTTCTAGTGCAAACTATTCAATAATCTATTTATGTTATCCAGAACAAAAATACTTCACACACTTTTGTGTTTTGTCTAATTGCAGGTGTATGGGACATTTGTACAATCCACATATGAAGATAAGGAAGAAAGAGATGTTTATTTGCTGTCCAAAAAGTTCTCTCACGTCACTTTTGGCCCAAGAGAAGATAGAGTCCAAGTCTCTCACGTTCTGGATTCAGATTCGGACTGCACAGACACACCTGACTCAAAACGGACACAAGTTTTTCATACGGACTCCGAATTGGGTGATTCTTTTTTTGTTGGAAACTAGATTTCGTGCAATTTCCAACCCAATTGGAATCACCTTCAAATTCGTCCGGAGCGTTGAGTTGTGGACGAAATAATCTGATGCTGCAGCAGAATCCAAGTTAAACTACAAGTCCAAAGGTGTTACATCACCTCCACTTGGGCCCATTAGCCTTGTACGACCTAGATTTAGTTTTAGGCTGCCTTGGGACGTCCTCCCACCTCCTTGGCCGCCACCCCTTGCTCCTATATAAGTAGATCCATCTAGTAGCTTTTCCTGGGGATTTGTTTAGTTAAAAGTTAGCCATTGCAACATCGTGTACTTCGTTTGTGTCCAACGACCAGACCAAGACCGCTTCCGGATCCCCACCTTTATCAATACTTCATATATACTCGCAATATTCAGATTGCTTTTATCATATTCTTGCTTGTTCTTCGATTGCTTGCAGGAATAGACCTTCGTGGTCAGGTTGATTGTGCTCCGGCGTAGTCAATAACCTCTCGGAGTTGGTTTAGCGATTGCTAAGGCGCAACGTCGTGCACGTTTGTAGTTGGATCGTCAAAGTCGTCTCCACCAAATCGATAGTTATCATCTCATCGAAAGATCGGGACACCCCGCCTCTATCAAGTGGTATCAGATTTCAGGTTGCTCGGTGAGAATTTCCAGTTTTCCTAGATTAGATTTATTTTCTTACCTATTGTCCAAGAAAAAGCCACAAAAAAGAGTTAGATCTATTCATCCTTGGTCCAAGCCAGTCTGAGCCTTTGCAATTTTCTTTTCATTGCTTGCATAGTTGAATTATCGGTTGCATCGTCGTGTCGAGTTGCTGGTCTTAGTGTCTAATTCGTTTAGAGTTTCGAGTTCTGTTCACATTAGTCACGCCACCGCTGCATCATTATCTCTTCCGCTGTCCACCACCCATCCATCAATTTCCACCACGTGCTACCCACCATTCATTGTTATAATAATAGTTGAGATCGTTCACATCTTCACTTGATCCAATCTGCATCTTATCTAGTTTGTTTTGGAAAGAGGGAGAAAAAAAACAAGAGAGAAAAAAGGAGAAAAAAAGTCAGAGAAAAAAAAAGGAGAGAAAGAAAAAAAAGTGTGAGGAAAAAAAAAGAGAAAAAAAAACCAAAAAATCGGCACAAACTTTTTCAGAGTAAAGTTGGAGACAGAGTTCTTGTATATCCTGCTTGGCAGTTGTTTTTCATCATTATCTTCACTGCCGTTGTGATCTTCACTTATATCTTGCTGTCAAGAGCTACTTAGTATCCTTCATTGATGCTAGTTGTGCTATGCCGTGACCTCATTAGTGTTCTAGGCTCGCGTCTCTAGTCCGGTCTAGCCTAGGACCAGCACAGTACCGTCGTTGAGCGTTTATTCAACATTGCATCTTTGAATTGATTATTGCTAATCTTTTGCTACCATATATAGCCAACCCAGCTCCACATATTTCTACACCGTGTATACGTACGCTCCCCTGGCAATCGCTTTACTCAATATTCGGAGTTACTTGACACCGCTGGTTGCCGATCACCGCCTGCTGCATGGTAAGAACTTGTAAGACATTGATATTTGCTTTACTGTGAGCGTTTTACCACCACATCCTAGTAGTTATAGGAACATTATTTTTGGGTTTTGTTTCTTGTTCTACTAATCATGACAGGATCCAGAGTCAATTCATGGGCTTTGTCGATCGCGGGAGGCGTGTCACCACCTTTGGAAATACCACAACCGTCACGAGAGGTGCACAAACATCCAAATGCACATGATCAGGTTAATGTATTTATACCACCATTTAATGGCCGTTTTAAACATGCTTTATATATTGAATGGGAGTTCGACATAAAAAATATATTTGCTTCCCATAATTTCGATGAACATAAAAAGGTTAAGGTTGCGGTTGGTTCTTTCACTGGTTATGCTTTGGTTTGGTGGAGTGAATATTGTCGGTTACACCCTGATTATATACCTACTACTTGGGATGATTTGAAACTTGCCATGCGACATACTTTCGTCCCTGCTTATTATACTCGTGACATGATTAAGAAGTTGCAACACTTAAAACAAGGTAGTGAAACTGTAACAAAATATTATGATGATTTACAAACTACCTTGTTGCATTCCTCTTTAGAAGAAAGTGAAGATGATTTTATGGATAGATTTTGGGGAGGATTAAACCGTGATATTCAAGAGATACTAATTCATGAAGAGTGTTATCCTATGGACCATTTGTTTCATCTTGCTTGCAAAGCTGAACAGGAAATAAAATGACGTGTTAGCCACGAGGAGAACAAGCGCACGGTGCACATTCCAAGAGTTGATATGATTGTTCCTTCAACTACTAGGCATACTATGACAACCACATCCGTTGTTGTCAGGACTACATCACCTCCACCATGTGACACATCGCCCCCGAGAGTGGCTACATCATCTGAGTTGATCATAAGAGGTAATGACAAAGGTACTGATCTTCCATCTCTACATGAGAATGATGAATGCCTTGTCAATTTGAATGCACCATCTGATGAGCTACCCACTACTTTGATCACACCACCTATTTTAGAGGACTACGTTGATAATTTGACTTTGCCATGTGATCAAACAACTGAAATACCAACAATATTGAGTGCACCCAGTGAATTAACTATTGATGCAAAAGAACCAATGTTTAATCATTTTGATATGACCTGTAATCTTGGTGATGATTCTGTGTTGAATGACTTATTGCATGTTTGCTTATTTAAGCATGTTGTAGCATGTAAATTTAATGCAAGTAAGGTTTATTCACCAATGTTGGGATGGTTTAATGATGAACATTGTCAATCTTTTGAAATGAATTAGAGCTTCACTTATATGTGCAAACTGAGTTGCAATATTTTCATGCCTTCTACTTCTTGTGCTAATTTTTTGGCTTTAGATTTTATGAACTATGCAAGTTACTCATCTATTCATGTGTCATATATGCCAAAATCAAGGGAAGTAAAAATGGATGACATATACATATACAACATGTACACCTTGACTCTTTTGTTAACCACATTTCAGATTAACCAACGCCGAGGACGGCTTTATTTTCAAGAAGGGGAGGATGATGAGGACATGACTACCTTGGATATGACCAAAATATTGCATATATGCATATTTGTCAGGTGATTTCTAGTGCAAACTATTCAATAATCTATTTATGTTATCCAGAACAAAAATACTTCACACACTTTTGTGTTTTGTCTAATTGCAGGTGTATGGGACATTTGTACAATCCACATATGAAGATAAGGAAGAAAGAGATGTTTATTTGCTGTCCAAAAAGTTCTCTCACGTCACTTTTGGCCCAAGAGAAGATAGAGTCCAAGTCTCTCACGTTCTGGATTCAGATTCGGACTTCACAGACACACCTGACTCAAAACGGACACAAGTTTTTCATACGGACTCCGAATTGGGTGATTCTTTTTTTGTTGGAAACTAGATTTCGTGCACTTTCCAACACAATTGGAATCACCTTCAAATTCGTCCGGAGCGTTGAGTTGTGGACGAAACAATCTGATGCTACAGCAGAATCTAAGTCAAACTACAAGTCCAAAGGTGTTACATCACCTCCACTTGGGCCCATTGGCCTTGTACGACCTAGATTTCGTTTTAGGCTGCCTTGGGACGTCCTCCCACCTCCTTGGCCGCCACCCCTTGCTCCTATATAAGTAGATCCATCTAGTAGCTTTTCCTGGGGATTTGTTTAGTTAAAAGTTAGCCATTGCAACTTCGTGTACTCCGTTTGTGTCCAACGACCAGACCAAGACCGCTTCCGGATCCCCACCTTTATCAATACTTCATATATACTCGCAATATTCAGATTGCTTTTATCATATTCTTGCTTGTTCTTCGATTGCTTCCAGGATTAGACCTTCGTGGTCAGGTTGATTGTGCTCCGGCGTGGTTAATAACCTCTCGGAGTTGGTTTAGCGATTGCTAAGGCGCAACGTCGTGCACGTTTGTAGTCGGATCGTCAAAGTCGTCTCCACCAAATCGATAGTTATCATCTCATCGAAAGATCGGGACACCCCGCCTCTATCAGATAGCAATTATTCTGTTCATTACTCTATGTGTTACATTGCCAGCATATTCCATGTGCTGACCTGTTTCGGGCTAGAAGGTTCATGTTGTAGACCTTTCAGACGACGAGTAAGGTGCCATAGGTCGTTGTCTTTCACTCAGTGATGCCGTTGGAGTTGATGGACTCACTTTATCTTCCAAGCCTTCCACTGTTATCGTTTTAGATGGCCTCAAGCCACATTTTTTGTAATAAGTTCTCTTTTGAGACATTCGATGTAATAAGGGTGTGATTGCCACTCTGTTATAAATCCTCAAGTACTATGTGTGTCAGCATTACCGATCTAGGGATGACACTGATGCACAGAGATCAGACTGTTTGAGGTCTGGTCACTACACACTTCCCGGTGATGACCATAGTTTGAGGAGTTCATGTATTCACGATGTGTTAATGCTTTGTTCCGGTTCTCTGTTAAAAGGAGGCCTTCATATCCCTTAGTTTCCAATTGGACCCCACTGCCACGGGAAGGTAGGAACAAAGATGTCATGCAAGTTCTTTCCATAAGCACGCATGACTATTTACGGAATAGATGCCTACACTATATTTATGAACTGGACCTAGTGCCGTATCGCCCTAGATTATGACTGTTATATGATGAATATAATCCAACAAATTCACAGATCCAATGCCTACGAATTTCCCTTATATTGTTCTTGCTAAGTTACGACTACTACTGTTTCTATTACACTTGCTACAAAACTATTGCTATCCTTGCTACTGTTACCATTACTATTACTATCACTATCAAAACTATCATATTACTTTGCTACTAATCATCTTGTTGCAGATAATTAATATCCAGGTGCGGTTGAATTGACAACTCAGCTGCTAATACTTGCAAATATTCTTTGGCTCCCCTTGTGTCGAATCTATAAAATTGGGTTGAATACTCTACCCTCGAAAACTATTGCAATCCCCTATACTTGTGGGTTATCATGAGCTTTTTCTGGCGCTGTTGCCTGGGAGCATAGCTATATTTTTGGAGTCACTTGGGATTATTATCAATATCACTATGAAGAATATAAAGGATACCAAGTGATGAGGACATCAATACAATTGTTACACCCACAGCCCCTGCTGCTATACATACTGGACCAATTACTAGAGCTTGTGCACGCCAACTAAATTACCAGGTACTTTCGTTTCTTGGTAATGATTCTAATGTTCATGAGAATATGATGCTGCCTAAATTGGATACATTTGTTTTGCTTACAAATGAAGGGCCTAGCTTGGAGAAGGATGAACATTGGAGCAAGAACAAGCATGGAGATGATGGCATGCGCAAGGGGAACAAGAACGGAGTTACAAGTGATGATTTCAGGACTTTGAAGCCACCATAATGGGTGCATGAAGCCTTGGACGAAATATACAAGATGCCACTTCATAAATTTCGTCCCGGGGCTATTTTAGGTGCTGCGTCACCTTATTATTGGGCCAGGCCCATGTAATTTCGAGATACATAAGTATAGGCTATTTTTAGAGTCCGTATGTGTGGGGAAACAAGAGATAGGGTTGATTTCGGACCCCTCCACCAAGGGCCACGAAATTCCCCCCCTCTTCCTCCATATATACAGCCCTTAGGGCATCGTTTAGACTTTGGGTTTTGTTTAGATTAAAAGTTCGCCATAGCTGCAACTTCGCGTACTTCGTTTGTGTTCAACGACCAGACAAAGGCGTCACAGAACCCCACCTTGATCAATAAAGCTTTCATCTTATATTCGCAATATCCAGATTGCAATCTTAGTTTCTTGCTTGTTCTTCGTTTGCTCGCAGGAAACAGACCCTCGTGGTCAGGTTGATCGTGCTCCGGCGTGGTCAATAACCTCTCGGAGTTGGTTTAGCGATTGCTAAGGCGCGACGTCCTCGCACGTTCGTAGTCGGATCGTCAAAGTCGACTTCCACCAAAGCGATATCCATCATCTCATCGAAAGATCGGGACCCTCGCCTCTATCACCAAGACTAAGATATTTCCCTCTAAGACGAGGGGAGGTAAGTAACTGCCATCTAGCTCTGCGCTTGATTCACCTTCTGTTATGAGTAGACTTGCAACACCACCACATGTAATTAATCCTATTTTGTCGCAAGTCATTAATGATGCTACTTCTGCTATGAATGATACTCATGATGATGCTAGTGCCTTTCTTGATGATAATGTGCCACTAGGTGAATTTCTTGATGAACAACTTGCTAGAACTAAAGCTTTTGGGAATGCTGAAACTGATGAAGAGCTTGAGACCGGAAATCTTGAAACACCTATTAGACCTAGCTCTCCTAGATATGAATTGCCTAACGTGCATGAGGGTTATGTTATGGATGAGGAGAGCTAGATACTTTCTTGCTTGCAATGATAGAGATGATCTTAAGAGATTATTATGCAAACTGAAAGAGAAATTTTTGAATGCATGAATGAAATGTGATCCTAAGTTTGATACCTCACCTATCTTTGTTGATGATAAATATTATGAATTCTTTGTTGACCCAGAGTTAATTACTTTTGTTGAATATGATCCTTTCCATGGTTATGAAACTAACACTGTTGTGGCACACCTTACCAAGTTGAATGGTATAGCCACCCTATTTTCTAATGATGAGAAGATTTGCTCTTATTATATTCTCAAATTATTCCTGTTCGGTGATGCTAAGACTTGGTACAATAATCTTGCTCCTAGTTGTGTGCGTAGTCCCCAGGATATAATTTATTACTTCTCTGAAAAATATTTTCCTGCTCATAAGAAACAAGTTGCCTTACAGGAAATATTTAACTTTGTGCAAATTGAAGAAGAGAGTCTCCCACAAGTTGGGGGAGGCTTCTCCAATTGCTTAATGCTTTGCCTAACCATCCTCTTAAGAAAGATGAAATTCTTGATATCTTCTATAATGCACTAACCGACGCTTCTAGGGACTTCCTAGATAGTTGTGCTGGTTGTGTTTTCAGGGAACGAACTATTGGTCAAGTTGAGGAATTATTGAATAATATCTTGAAGAATTATGATGATTGGACTCTTCCTGAACCACCACATAAACCCACTCTAAAGAAGAGGGGTATCTTATATCCCAGTCCTAAAGATATGCAAGACGCAAAGAAATCTATGAAGGAAAAAGGTATTAAAGCTGAGGATGTCAAAAATTTACCTCCTATTGAAGAAATACATGGGCTTGAAACACCACCACCACCTAAGGTGGTAGAGGTAAATTCTTTATAGAAGTTTGATGAAGGGGATATCCCTTATAATAAGCATCCTAGTCAATGCCTTTATGAGTTTGACAACTACATTAGAAAACAAGATCACTTCAATGCAAATGTTATGAAACAATTAAAATACAACTCTGATATGATTGACCGCTTAAGTGACTTGTTATTTAGAATCTGAAATGATGTTACAGGTGTAGGAAAACACACCTCTTGGTTCAAACTCAACTATAACAAGTTGCTAAATCTCAAAGAGAATTGCTTAATGAAATGAACAACATACATGACTTTGCTATTAGAGCAACAACCAGAGGAGGTAAAATGACTCAGGAACCACTTTATCCTGATGGACACCCAAAAAGAATTGAACAAGATTCACAAAGGAATAACACCAATGCACCTAGTCCTTCTAAAAAGAAGAAGAAAAAGAAAAATGATAGGACTTTGCATGCTTCTAGTGAACCTGAAATAGAAAAACCTCCTGATAATGATAATGATGTTTCTATTTCTGATGCTGAAACTCAATCTGGTAGTGAACATTCACCTAGTGATAACAAAAAGATAATGATAATTTTCATGAAGATACTCAACCAGACAATGAAAAAAGAACCAGATAATGTTGTTGAACTAGAACCAGCTGTTGATCTTGATAACCCACAACCTAAAAATAAAAGATATGATAAAAGAGACTTTGTTGCTAGAAAACATGGTAAGGCAAGAGAACCATGGGTTCAAAAACCTATGCCCTTCCCACCAAAATCCACTAAGAAAAAGGATGATGAAGAATTTGAACGCTTTGCTAAAATGCTTAGGCCAGACTTTTTGCGTACTCATTTGGCTGATCTACTAAAAATGGCCCCTTATGCAAAGTAAATGAAAGGCATCATCACAACTAAAAGGAAAAATACCTGAAGCTAAAATCTCCACTATGCTTGCTAATTACTCTACTGAGGGTGGAGTACTTAAAAAACTTGGAGATCTGGGAATACCAACTATACCTTGCTCCATTATTATGTGAGAACTACTTTGGGTGATTTAGGAGTTGGTGTTAGTGTTATGCCTTTCTCCCTATATAAAAGACTTGATTTGAATAAACTCACACCGACTGAAATATCTTTGCAAATGGCTGACAAATTAGTTGCCATACCTATGGCTATCTGTGAGGATGTGCCTGTTGTTGTTGTAAATGCCACTATCTTGACTGACTTCGTTATATGTGAGATTCCCGAGGACGACAACATGTTGATTATCCTTGGTATGTCCTTCTTGAATACTGCATGGGTTGTTATTGATTGTAATAAAAGCAAGGTCACCTTTCATATCAATGGCAATGAGCATACAGTGCACTTTTCGAAGAAACAATTCCAAGTGAATGGTATTAATGTTATTGAAAAATCTCCGACACTCACTATTGGAAGTTTTCATCTTCCTTTACCTACTGTCGAAAATAAATATGAAATTCTTATTGTTGGGGACGTGCATATCCCCGTTGAGGTAACCTAGTGTTTTACGAAAGTTTTTCGGTTTCATGCCAATCGAAAGTGGTTGTTAATAAGACTTGATCAACCTTGTTAATGAATCATTTTTAGAGGTATGAAGTTGATGAATTTAGCGAGCACTACCTTCTATCCCTAACTTTCGCTTTCTGTTTTTCATATTTAAATAAAGTAAATGCCTTGTCTTGCCTGTTTTCTGAATTTCTCGTGCAATAAAAAATGACCCAAAAATAAAAGTTCTTAGAATACCTTCAAAATTTAATAATTTTTTTCTGAATATTTAAGAATTTCTAGTGCAAATAACATCAGAGGGGTGCTCCAGGTGGGCACAACCCACTTGGGCACGTCAGCAGCCCTATGCGCGCCCTGGTGGGTTGTGGCCCCCACGTGCCCCCCTCACATACGAATTTAGCCCATGTTATCACTTACCTCCAGAAAAAAATCACCATTGCTCTCTCTCTCTCTCTCTCTCTCTCTCTCGTGTTCTTGCTCTCAAACCCACTGATTTCGATCTCTTTCTTTGAAGCTCCATTTCGGAAATTGTTTTTGGGGGTTGCTACTTGGTATGTGACTCCGCCATTGGTCCAATTAGTTCTTTCTTTAGTGGTTTATATGTTGAATAATTAGCTACTTTTGGTGCTGCTGTAGATGAGCTTGCATGCTGAATTCTTAGAGTTCTATGTAGTTTGAATGCTTGAAATCGCCCCTATGCATCCCTATGAGTAGTTGCTATCAATCTTGTGAAGTTTTGTTGAAAAACAATTTATGGATTAAAAAATTTCAGAATTTTGTTCATAGAAAAAAGATCAGTTTCTTTAGGAAGTTTGCTTCCAAGAAGAGCTCCAAGGGAGTTATTGGGGAGTCATCAGACAATGAGCTCCGCACTCGAAGAATGGCGGAGGTACGGCTGTGCGAATGGCCGCATAACCCCTTCATGGATGGTGCCGGGATCACTCAAGAGTTCGTGAAATTTGCTGCTAATGCTGGCCTAACCGACTTCATCGCAGCTGAGTGTGAACAATATCATCTCCATGCAAATTCCTTTGTGCAAACCTCTCATTTTTTGAGTAGGAATAACCCTCCTGGGTGCAGTTTAATTTATACGCTAAAACCCGTCAAATACAACTTATTGAATTTTGTGATATATGCTTGATCCCTTATGAGGGGGAAATAAGAGAGCCCAGGCCTACAGACTTCAAGGACTTTTATCTTACTTTGCTAGTGTGAGATGAGAGAGGGGTGTCGAGTGTCACTGCCACTATCTTGCAGTTTCCTTCTGTGCACTATTTTACTCTAATTATCACGAAGTGTTTACTTGCTAGAGAGAAGGTTAGTGCACTTAGTGCTCCCCATTCTACCGTCCTATGTCGTGCACTTTACGGTGATAACACCTATAGCATAGGAGCTATTGTGGCACGTTGCCCTCACCTCAACAGGTCCAAGGGAAAATTTCTTGGTGATATTTATGCTACTCGCTTAGCCAGTCACTTTAACGTCCAGATATGCCAGCATGATTATCCCTTGCCCAAGGAGCCAGGCTATGGCACACCATCAGTTTATTGATGGCGAGAACACTACTATTGATATTCCTTACAACCTAGTTTTTAGTGTGATTACATGTGATATTATTCCATTGCCTGCACCTGCTTTGATTGATTCTATTGCCACGGGAGGATACAGGGTCATACTTGAGAACATTGTGCCTACCAGAACAACCAGGCGACAGCAAAGGAGGAGCCTCAAGAGTGGGACGCTTAGGTGCCCGCTCCACAACACTTCAACGTAGGACCAGATGGCTATTACGAGTGGTGATTACCGAGCTAGGCCAAATTTCTAAGCTTGGGGGAGTACGTATTTCCACCGACATTACATCCATGATCACACATTTCATTCCAGTTCTTGCTGTTCACACTTTTTCATATTATCCATGTTAGGTTTATTTTCTTGCTTTCTTCTTGTGTGTTTGAAAAACTTTGAGAAAATAAAAAAAGAATTGTTGCTTGCTTCTTTTTCGGGTTTTTCTTAGTTGTACTGTCTTTAAGAAAGCCCAAGAAGATTTCCTTGTCTTCTTTTGCTTGTTGGGAGCTTTCCCGTGTAAATAGTTTTTCTTGTTTTTGTTTTTCTCTTTTCTTTAATCTGCTTTCTTTCACAAAAAACAAAAACTCCAAAATTATTTTAGTGTGTTTCTCTGAATTTCTTTCCATCTTATTGAGTCATACCGAGGAGAAGACCACGATGAAAGTGTTGAGTGACTCTCATTTGCATTATTATTGATCTAACAAAGAGCTCAAACTGACTTGTCTTCTGCTCTTGAAGAAAGTGTTTGCGGATTCCAGCTTAGTCCATGACACTCTTGCACTATTATCATCATTCAGTCGTGCAAGTGAAAGGAAATAATTCCATATTTGATGAACTGGCCGTGGCAGAGAGAAATGGGTATGAACTCAGCTTATTCTGTTTTTGTAAATATGTTTAACCTAGTATCCATGATTCAGCCTATTATGATTAAACATGTATGCAATGACCCTTAGAGATTATAGTTTCTCATGCCATGCTTACACTACTACAGGATGCTGCTAATGCGACACTACGATCAGAGACCCTTCGAGAAACCGTGTCTGATGCAATAATCGCAAACGGTGGTGTAAGAAAACCATCAAAAATGTGCAAAACATTTGTGATGACGGATGAATCAAACACGCTTCGGAATTTAGCTGCGTTTGCGATGTAGGGCATACAGTTCAGTTCAATGAACTGCTTGCGATGAGGAGGAACAAAAGAAACGGGCAGCCAGATGAAGATGTGTGCGATATACATCATACGGTTCACTCAGATGAACTGTTTGTGATTAGGCAACACAAAAGAAATGGTTAGGCAGATCAAGGTGTGTGCGATATACGGCATGCAGTTCACTCGGATGAACTGTTTACCTTAAGACAAGAGAACAAAAATAGTTCAATATAACAAGATGTGTGTGATACGTGGTAAACAGGTCTGTAATAAAAAATGTGTGCGAAGACCGATAATAACACAGACGATTGCTTCTAATAAAACATATGTGATATGCTCTGTCTACACAACATGTATTGGCCATTGGGGGACGGACGATCATCCAGATACGCCATAAGGATGTGAAGAGGCATCCTATATCAGCAAGGACTAGCTGTTCTACCAGTAGCTCATCTAGAGAACTCTCAAGTTAAGTGTGCTCAGGCTGGAGCAGCCATCAAATGGGTGACTGGTCGGGAAGTTGTGCTAATGTTAAATTAACTAATAGATGGGTCATTTCGGTCAAATGACCGAAATGACCCATTCCCTGAGCTAATTTAACCTCGAGGTCCTTGTTTTTTATTTTTATTTTATTTTTTAACATATGTTAAAGAAGGTCTACCGCATTACTTTTTGACAATGTGTATACGTGGCATATAGTTGATCCATCCGACCTGTTTGTGATGGAATAAGCCATGTGTGTTGTGGGAAAACGCTTGCTAGTGTACAACCATTTTCGATTGATGAATTCATCACCGACGGGTTCCCTAGTGTGGTCCGTGTTCATCTCAGCGTCATCTACTTCTTGTGCTAGCTCGATGTTCCATATATATGCTAAGTTTCCATTAATTGATGGCGTTCTATGAACATGCCACCTTTTCAAGCCATTTCCTCACCTGTTTCCCACCACCCAGCGATATTGCACATAAACCTAGGTGCAACGCGACGCATGGAGGCAACAAGCGCAGCTTGTAGCACATCCACCTTTTCCAAGCAGGCTAACGCACCAAAGTGCCGCCTCGGCCATCAACCTCATCAACGAGGAAAACTAGAAGGTTCCACATCCCGTCGAGGCCACAGCTGATGAGGACATCAATACAATTGTTACACCCACAGCCCCTGCTGCTATACATACTGGACCAATTACTAGAGCTCGTGCACGCCAACTAAATTACCAGGTACTTTCGTTTCTTGGTAATGATTCTAATGTTCATGAGAATATGATGCTGCCTAAATTGGATACATTTGTTTTGCTTACAAATGAAGGGCCTAGCTTGGAGAAGGATGAACATTGGAGCAAGAACAAGCATGGAGATGATGGCATGCGCAAGGGGAACAAGAACGGAGTTACAAGTGATGATTTCAGGACTTTGAAGCCACCATAATGGGTGCATGAAGCCTTGGACGAAATATACAAGATGCCACTTCATAAATTTCGTCCCGAGGCTATTTTAGGTGCTGCGTCACCTTATTATTGGGCCAGGCCCATGTAATTTCGAAATACATAAGTATAGGCTATTTTTAGAGTCCGTATGTGTGCGGAAACAAGAGATAGGGTTGATTTCGGACCCCTCCACCAAGGGCCACGAAATTCCCCCCTCTTCCTCCATATATACAGCCCTTAGGGCATCGTTTAGACTTTGGGTTTTGTTTAGATTAAAAGTTCGCCATAGCTGCAACTTCGCGTACTTCGTTTGTGTTCAACGACCAGACAAAGGCGTCACAGAACCCCACCTTGATCAATAAAGCTTTCATCTTATATTCGCAATATCCAGATTGCAATCTTAGTTTCTTGCTTGTTCTTCATTTGCTCGCAGGAAACAGACCCTCGTGGTCAGGTTGATCGTGCTCCGGCGTGGTCAATAACCTCTCGGAGTTGGTTTAGCGATTGCTAAGGCGCGACGTCCTCGCACGTTCGTAGTCGGATCGTCAAAGTCGACTTCCACCAAAGCGATATCCATCATCTCATCGAAAGACGGGACACCTCCGCATCAATACAATTGTTACACCCACAGCCCCTGCTGCTATACATACTGGACCAATTACTAGAGCTCGTGCACGCCAACTAAATTACCAGGTACTTTCGTTTCTTGGTAATGATTCTAATGTTCATGAGAATATGATGCTGCCTAAATTGGATACATTTGTTTTGCTTACAAATGAAGGGCCTAGCTTGGAGAAGGATGAACATTGGAGCAAGAACAAGCATGGAGATGATGGCATGCGCAAGGGGAACAAGAACGGAGTTACAAGTGATGATTTCAGGACTTTGAAGCCACCATAATGGGTGCATGAAGCCTTGGACGAAATATACAAGATGCCACTTCATAAATTTCGTCCCGAGGCTATTTTAGGTGCTGCGTCACCTTATTATTGGGCCAGGCCCATGTAATTTCGAAATACATAAGTATAGGCTATTTTTAGAGTCCGTATGTGTGGGGAAACAAGAGATAGGGTTGATTTCGGACCCCTCCACCAAGGGCCACGAAATTCCCCCCTCTTCCTCCATATATACAGCCCTTAGGGCATCGTTTAGACTTTGGGTTTTGTTTAGATTAAAAGTTCGCCATAGCTGCAACTTCGCGTACTTCGTTTGTGTTCAACGACCAGACAAAGGCGTCACAGAACCCCACCTTGATCAATAAAGCTTTCATCTTATATTCGCAATATCCAGATTGCAATCTTAGTTTCTTGCTTGTTCTTCGTTTGCTCGCAGGAAACAGACCTTCGTGGTCAGGTTGATCGTGCTCCGGCGTGGTCAATAACCTCTCGGAGTTGGTTTAGCGATTGCTAAGGCGCGACGTCCTCGCACGTTCGTAGTCGGATCGTCAAAGTCGACTTCCACCAAAGCGAAATCCACCATCTCATCGAAAGACGGGACACCTTTGCCTCTATCAAGTGGTATCAGATTTCCAGGTTGCTCGGTGAGATTTTACAGTTTTTTGTAGTTTAGATCGAGTCTGTTCTTCATACCTACAGTCCACGAAAAAGCCACAAAAAAAAATTAGGGTTAGTTCATCATATCCGAACCAATCTGAGCCTTTGCATAATCTTTTTAGGGTTTTGCTTTGTTGAATTTGCGGTTGCATCGTCGTGTCTAGTTGCTGGTCTTAGAGTCTAGTCTTTTAGAGTTTCGAGTTCTGGTCATAAGTTGTCACGCCGCCGCCGCACCATCATCATCACCCCTGCCATCTACCACCACCGCTTATCCGCCACCGCTTCGAATCCGTATCCATATACCACCACAACTGTCATATACCACCACCGCTGCCATCTACCACCATATATCCACCACCAATCCGAGTTCTTGTCATATTAGGTTTGTTTTCGAGATCCCTCTAGATTCCGATTCGTGTTTCCTTGCCGGAGTAGGTTTCGGAAAAAAAAAAAAGAGTCGGGTAGCCACGCTCCGTTTAGGCCCAAAATTTTTCGAAAACGCATTTTTCGAAAATTTTTCTGGCTATCCTATTTTTAGGTGTTTCTGAGTGTTTTGAGACAGGTGCCATTATAGGAAGTTTTTTTTGACCCGTTTCCAGTTTTTGGGTCCGGGCAGTCAAAAAAAAAAAAATTGGTCAAAAAAATTTCGTGCCCATCCTGTCAGTTTGAGCTAAGAAGAGTTTTGAGACACTCGCCATTATAGTGATTTTTCGCAAAAAAAAAAAAAGCAGCGCAAAAAAAAAAAAGAGCGCAAAAAAAAAAAGAGCGAAAAAAAAAATTTCAGAGTGTGCTTTTCCCTTGTTTCCGTGCCGCGCCGTGATTTTGTTGGTGTTCTAGGCTCGCGTCTCTAGCACAGTCTAGCCTAGGACCAGCACAGTACCGTCGTTGAGCGTTTATTCAACTTTGCATCTCTGAATTGATTATTGCTGACCCTTTTTGCTACCATATTATAAGCCTTCCCAGCTCCACATACATCTACGTCGTGCGTTTGACTCTCCCTGGTAATCGCTCTATCCAAGCTTTGAGAGTTTTTGACTACAACGGTTGCCGATCACCGCCTGCTGCTGGGTAAGAACTGGTAAGAATTTGAGATTTGCTTGACGGATTTGTGACACCCACCACCACCACTTCTTCGTAGTCTGTAGGATCATATTCTTGTGTGTTTCTATTGCTGCTAACCATGCCAGGATCACAAGCCGACGAGATTGACTGGGAGAATTTATCGAACAAGGAGCTTCATGATAAGTTTCAGCAAATGATGACTGAACAGGTGCAAGATGTGCTGAACAATTTTGAAGAGGCCATGGAGAAGATCACTGGCTTTGAGAAGACGTTCGAAACAAAGCTCGATAACAAGTTTAATGAATTGCTCGCGCGTCTTCCACCACCACCACCCGCTGCAGCTAACGCACCTCTCCAACAACAACAACGTCTGCCTCCACGTCGCGAAGCAGACCTCCGCCGAGCAAGCCGTGTTCCTCTTGCGTTTGGCCAAACTGTTGGTGCTGCTGTTGATACTTCTGTGGCTCCTGCTGCTGATGCGGAGGAGGATGATTATGTGGGAGACTATGAGGATGAGGTTGATCAAAATCAACACTACGTGCAGCCACCTGTACCACCACCAGCAGGTCGACCTCAGGTATATATTCGTAATGGTAGGCCTGCACCACCACCTCAGGTACGCGATGATGTCCATATTCCTAAACTGAAATTGAATATTCCACCATTTGAGGGTAGATATGTTCCTGATATATATCTTACTTGGGAGTTAGAAACTGAACAACGATTTACATGTTTACAATATCCTGAGGAGAGACGAGTTGCTGCTGCTGTTTGTGCTTTCACTAGTTTTGCATGTGTATGGTGGTCTGAACATTGTAGATTATATCCTATTCCAACTACTTGGGCTGCTTTGAAAACTGCTATGCGTACGCGTTGGGTTCCACCATATTATCAACGTGAATTGCTTCAAAAATTGCAGCGTTTAAGACAAGGGAAAAATTCTGTAGAAGAATATTATCAGGAATTACAAACTGGCATGATTAGATGTGGTATTGTTGAGGAGAATGAAGCTATGCTTGCACGTTTTCTGGGTGGATTAAATAGAGAGATTCAGACCATTTTAGACTATAAGGAGTATACTAATATCACTCGTTTATTCCATCTTGCTTGTAAAGCTGAACGTGAAGTGCAGGATCGACAAGCATTGGGGCGAACTAACTTTTCTGCAGGCCGACCTTCATCATGGACACCACGTGCATCTTCTACTTCAACTGCACCAGCACCTCCATCCGGTGCCACCTCCAGCCGTGATTCAAGAAAACAGGCACAACCACCATTATCTGCCAAGAGCGCACCTGCGGGGCCTGCACAGCGTTCTTCTTCTTCCATGGCATCAACAGGGCACACAAGTGATATTATTTGTCGTCGTTGTAAGGGAGGAGGTCATTATGCGAGAGAATGCAAATCTCCGCGTGTGATGATTGCTACCGCGGATGGTGGATATGAGTCCGCTAGTGACTATGATGAGGAGACTTTGGCTCTTATTACACGTGAAGAACATGGTGGAGATGATTCTGATCATGAGACGCAATACATGGCTCCTGAAGACGCTGACAGGTATGAATGTTTAGTTGCTCAACGTGTTTTGAGTGTGCAGGTCACACAAGCTGAGCAAAATCAGAGGCACAATTTGTTCCATACCAAGGGAGTTGTGAAGGAACGTTCTGTGCGCGTCATCATAGACGGAGGGAGCTGCAACAACTTGGCTAGCATGGAGATGGTGGAGAAGCTTTCTCTCACCACAAGACCACATCCCCATCCTTACTACATCCAATGGTTCAACAACAGCGGCAAGGTTAAGGTAACACGTACTGTTCGTGTGCATTTTAGTATCTCTACATATGCTGATTATGTTGATTGTGATGTGGTACCTATGCAAGCATGTTCCTTATTACTTGGTAGACCATGGCAATTTGATAAAAATTCTGTACACCATGGTAGAAACAATCACTATACTCTTGTTCATAAGGATAAAAATATTACTTTGCTTCCTATGACTCCTGATTCCATTTTGAAAGATGATATTAATAGAGCTAATAAAGCACAACAGGAGAAGAATAAGAGTGAAAATCAGATTGTGGCAAAAGAATTTGAGCAACAAATGAAGCCTAATAATAAACCATCTAGTGTTGCTTCTGAAATTAAATTGAAAAGTGCATGTTTATTTGCCACCAAATCTGATATTGATGAGCTAGATTTCAGCAAATCTGTTTGCTATGCTTTTGTGTGCAAAGAGGCATTATTTTCATTCGAGGACGTGCCTTCCTCTTTGCCTCCTGCTGTCACTAACATTTTGCAGGAGTTCGCTGACGTTTTTCCACAAGACGTGCCACCGGGATTACCGCCTATTCGAGGGATTGAGCATCAGATCGACTTAATTCCCGGTGCTTCACTGCCAAACCGTGCACCATACCGTACCAATCCAGAGGAGACGAAGGAGATTATGCGTCAAGTACAAGAGCTTCTCGACAAAGGTTATATACGCGAATCCCTTAGTCCTTGTGCTGTTCCTATTATTCTAGTGCCGAAAAAGGATGGTACATCACGTATGTGTGTTGATTGTAGAGGCATTAATAATATTACTATTCGTTATCGTCATCCTATTCCTAGGCTAGATGATATGCTTGATGAATTGAGTGGCTCTACAGTATTCTCCAAAGTTGATTTGCGTAGTGGCTACCATCAAATTCGTATGAAATTGGGAGATGAATGGAAAACAGCATTTAAAACTAAGTTTGGATTATATGAGTGGTTAGTCATGCCTTTTGGGTTAACTAATGCACCTAGTACTTTCATGAGATTAATGAACGAAGTTTTACGTGCTTTCATTGGACGATTTGTGGTAGTTTACTTTGATGACATATTGATTTATAGCAGATCTTTGGAGGAACATTTGGAACATTTACGTGCTGTTTTTATTGCTCTACGTGATGCACGTTTGTTTGGTAACCTTGGGAAGTGCACCTTTTGCACCGACCGAGTATCTTTTCTTGGCTATGTTGTTACTCCACAGGGAATTGAAGTTGATAAAGCCAAGATTGAAGCCATTGAGAGTTGGCCGCAGCCCAAAACGGTCACACAAGTGAGGAGTTTTCTTGGCCTCGCTGGATTCTATAGGCGTTTTGTGAGAGATTTCAGCACCATTGCTGCACCTCTCAATGAGCTTACAAAGAAAGATGTGCCTTTTCTTTGGGGTACCGCACAGGAAGAAGCCTTCACGGTATTGAAAGATAAGTTGACACATGCTCCTTTACTCCAACTTCCTGATTTTAATAAGACTTTTGAGCTTGAATGTGATGCTAGTGGAATTGGATTAGGGGGTGTGTTATTACAAGATGGCAAACCTGTTGCATACTTTTCTGAAAAATTGAGTGGGCCTAGTCTGAATTATTCTACTTATGATAAAGAATTATATGCTCTTGTTCGGACTTTAGAAACATGGCAACATTATTTATGGCCCAAAGAATTTGTTATACATTCTGATCATGAATCATTGAAACATATTAAAAGTCAAGCTAAACTGAATCGTAGACATGCTAAATGGGTTGAATTCATTGAGACTTTCCCTTATGTCATTAAACACAAGAAGGGAAAAGAAAATGTTATTGCTGATGCTTTGTCTCGTCGCTATACTATGCTTTCACAACTTGACTTCAAAATATTTGGTTTGGAGACCATCAAAGATCAATATGTGCATGATGCTGATTTTAAAGATGTAATGCATAATTGTAAAGAAGGAAGAATGTGGAACAAGTTTGTTGTTAACGATGGATTTGTGTTTCGTGCTAACAAGCTATGCATTCCAGCTAGCTCCGTTCGTCTTTTGTTGTTGCAGGAGGCGCATGGAGGAGGATTAATGGGACACTTTGGCGTGAAGAAGACGGAGGACGTACTTGCTACACATTTCTTTTGGCCAAAGATGAGACGGGATGTTGAGCGTTTTATTGCTCGCTGCACTACATGTCAAAAAGCTAAGTCACGCCTCAATCCTCATGGTTTATATATGCCTTTGCCTGTACCTAGTGTTCCTTGGGAGGATATATCTATGGACTTTGTTTTAGGTTTACCTCGAACAAAGAAGGGGAGGGATAGCATATTTGTTGTCGTGGATAGATTCTCGAAAATGGCACACTTTATACCATGTCATAAAAGCGATGATGCTATTAATGTTGCTGATTTGTTCTTTCGTGAAATTATTCGCTTGCATGGTGTGCCAAATACTATTGTTTCAGATCGTGATACTAAATTTCTTAGCCACTTTTGGAGATGTTTATGGGCTAAGTTGGGGACTAAACTGCTTTTTAGTACTACTTGTCACCCCCAAACTGATGGACAAACTGAAGTAGTCAATAGAACGTTGTCTACTATGCTTAGGGCTGTTTTGAAGAATAATAAGAAAATGTGGGAGGAATGCTTGCCTCATATTGAATTTGCTTATAATCGTTCATTGCATTCTACTACTAAGATGTGCCCTTTTGAAGTTGTGTATGGTTTCCTACCTCGTGCACCTATTGATTTGTTGCCTCTTCCATCTTCGGAGAAGGTTAATTTTGATGCTAAACAACGTGCTGAATTGATTTTAAAAATGCATGAGTTAACTAAGGAAAACATTGAGCGCATGAATGCTAAATATAAACTTGCTGGAGATAAGGGTAGAAAACATGTTGTGTTTGCACCTGGAGATCTTGTTTGGTTACATTTGCGTAAGGATAGATTTCCTGATTTGCGCAAATCAAAGTTAATGCCACGTGCTGATGGTCCCTTTAAGGTGTTAGAGAAAATAAATGATAATGCATATAAACTTGAGCTGCCTGCAGATTTTGGGGTTAGTCCCACTTTTAACATTGCAGATTTGAAGCCTTATTTGGGTGAGGAAGATGAACTTCCGTCGAGGACGACTTCATTTCAAGAAGGGGAGGATGATGAGGACATCAATACAATTGTTACACCCACAGCCCCTGCTGCTATACATACTGGACCAATTACTAGAGCTCGTGCACGCCAACTAAATTACCAGGTACTTTCGTTTCTTGGTAATGATTCTAATGTTCATGAGAATATGATGCTGCCTAAATTGGATACATTTGTTTTGCTTACAAATGAAGGGCCTAGCTTGGAGAAGGATGAACATTGGAGCAAGAACAAGCATGGAGATGATGGCATGCGCAAGGGAAACAAGAACGGAGTTACAAGTGATGATTTCAGGACTTTGAAGCCACCATAATGGGTGCATGAAGCCTTGGACGAAATATACAAGATGCCACTTCATAAATTTCGTCCCGAGGCTATTTTAGGTGCTGCGTCACCTTATTATTGGGCCAGGCCCATGTAATTTCGAAATACATAAGTATAGGCTATTTTTAGAGTCCGTATGTGTGGGGAAACAAGAGATAGGGTTGATTTCGGACCCCTCCACCAAGGGCCACGAAATTCCCCCCTCTTCCTCCATATATACAGCCCTTAGGGCATCGTTTAGACTTTGGGTTTTGTTTAGATTAAAAGTTCGCCATAGCTGCAACTTCGCGTACTTCGTTTGTGTTCAACGACCAGACAAAGGCGTCACAGAACCCCACCTTGATCAATAAAGCTTTCATCTTATATTCGCAATATCCAGATTGCAATCTTAGTTTCTTGCTTGTTCTTCATTTGCTCGCAGGAAACAGACCTTCGTGGTCAGGTTGATCGTGCTCCGGCGTGGTCAATAACCTCTCGGAGTTGGTTTAGCGATTGCTAAGGCGCGACGTCCTCGCACGTTCGTAGTCGGATCGACAAAGTCGACTTCCACCAAAGCGAAATCCACCATCTCATCGAAAGACGGGACACCTTTGCCTCTATCAGAAAGACGGGACACCTCCGCCTCTATCAAGTGGTATCAGATTTCCAGGTTGCTCGGTGAGATTTTACAGTTTTTCGTAGTTTAGATCGAGTCTGTTCTTCATACCTACAGTCCACGAAAAAGCCACAAAAAAAATTAGGGTTAGTTCATCATATCCGAACCAATCTGAGCCTTTGCATAATCTTTTTAGGGTTTTGCTTTGTTGAATTTGCGGTTGCATCGTCGTGTCTAGTTGCTGGTCTTAGAGTCTAGTCTTTTAGAGTTTCGAGTTCTGGTCATAAGTTGTCACGCCGCCACCGCACCATCATCATCACCCCTGCCATCTACCACCACCGCTTATCCGCCACCGCTTCGAATCCGTATCCATATACCACCACAGCTGTCATATACCACCACCACTGCCATCTACCACCATATATCCACCACCAATCCGAGTTCTTGTCATATTAGGTTTGTTTTCGAGATCCATCTAGATTCCGATTCGTGTTTCCTTGCCGGAGTAGGTTTCGAAAAAAAAAGAGTCGGGTAGCCACGCTCCGTTTAGGCCCAAAATTTTTCGAAAACGCATTTTTCGAAAAAATTTCTGGCTATCCTATTTTTAGGTGTTTCTGAGTGTTTTGAGACAGGTGCCATTATAGGAAGTTTTTTTTGACCCGTTTCCAGTTTTTGGGTCCGGGCAGTCAAAAAAAAAATTGGTCAAAAAAATTTCGTGCCCATCCTGTCAGTTTGAGCTAAGAAGAGTTTTGAGACACTCGCCATTATAGTGATTTTTCGCAAAAAAAAAGCAGCGCAAAAAAAAAAGAGCGAAAAAAAATTCCAGAGTGTGCTTTTCCCTTGTTTACGTGCCGCGCCGTGATTTTGTTAGTGCTCTAGGCTCGCGTCTCTAGCACAGTCTAGCCTAGGACCAGCACAGTACCGTCGTTGAGCGTTTATTCAACTTTGCATCTCTGAATTGATTATTGCTGACCCTTTTTGCTACCATATTATAAGCCTTCCCAGCTCCACATACATCTACGTCGTGCGTTTGGCTCTCCCTGGTAATCACTCTATCCAAGCTTTGAGAGTTTTTGACTACAACGGTTGCCGATCACCGCCTGCTGCTGGGTAAGAACTGGTAAGAATTTGAGATTTGCTTGACGGATTTGTGACACCCACCACCACCACTTGTTCGTAGTCTGTAGGATCATATTCTTGTGTGTTTCTATTGCTGCTAACCATGCCAGGATCACAAGCCGACGAGATTGACTGGGAGAATTTATCGAACAAGGAGCTTCATGATAAGTTTCAGCAAATGATGACTGAACAGGTGCAAGATGTGCTGAACAATTTTGAAGAGGCCATGGAGAAGATCACTGGCTTTGAGAAGACGTTCGAAACAAAGCTCGATAACAAGTTTAATGAATTGCTCGCGCGTCTTCCACCACCACCACCCGCTGCAGCTAACGCACCTCTCCAACAACAACAACAACGACTACCTCCACGTCGCGAAGCAGACCTCCGCCGAGCAAGCCGTGTTCCTCTTGCGTTTGGCCAAACTGTTGGTGCTGCTGTTGATACTTCTGTGGCTCCTGCTGCTGATGCGGAGGAGGATGATTATGTGGGAGATTATGAGGATGAGGTTGATCAAAATCAACACTACGTGCAGCCACCAGCACCACCACCAGCAGGTCGACCTCAGGTATATATTCGTAATGGTAGGCCTGCACCACCACCTCAGGTACGAGATGATGTCCATATTCCTAAACTGAAATTGAATATTCCACCATTTGAGGGTAGATATGTTCCTGATATATATCTTACTTGGGAGTTAGAAACTGAACAACGATTTACATGTTTACAATATCCTGAGGAGAGACGAGTTGCTGCTGCTGTTTGTGCTTTCACTAGTTTTGCATGTGTATGGTGGTCTGAACATTGTAGATTATATCCTATTCCAACTACTTGGGCTGCTTTGAAAACTGCTATGCGTACGCGTTGGGTTCCACCATATTATCAACGTGAATTGCTTCAAAAATTGCAGCGTTTAAGACAAGGGAAAAATTCTGTAGAAGAATATTATCAGGAATTACAAACTGGCATGATTAGATGTGGTATTGTTGAGGAGAATGAAGCTATGCTTGCACGTTTTCTGGGTGGATTAAATAGAGAGATTCAGACCATTCTAGACTATAAGGAGTATACTAATATCACTCGTTTATTCCATCTTGCTTGTAAAGCTGAACGTGAAGTGCAGGATCGACAAGCATTGGGGCGAACTAACTTTTCTGCAGGCCGACCTTCATCATGGACACCACGTGCATCTTCTACTTCAACTGCACCAGCACCTCCATCCGGTGCCACCTCCAGCCGTGATACAAGAAAACAGGCACAACCACCATTATCTTCCAAGAGCGCACCTGCGGGGCCTGCACAGCGTTCTTCTTCTTCCATGGCATCAACAGGGCACACAAGTGATATTATTTGTCGTCGTTGTAAGGGAGGAGGTCATTATGCGAGAGAATGCAAATCTCCGCGTGTGATGATTGCTACCGCGGATGGTGGATATGAGTCCGCTAGTGACTATGATGAGGAGACTTTGGCTCTTATTACACGTGAAGAACATGGTGGAGATGATTCTGATCATGAGACGCAATACATGGCTCCTGAAGACGCTGACAGGTATGAATGTTTAGTTGCTCAACGTGTTTTGAGTGTGCAGGTCACACAAGCTGAGCAAAATCAGAGGCACAATTTGTTCCATACCAAGGGAGTTGTGAAGGAACGTTCTGTGCGCGTCATCATAGACGGAGGGAGCTGCAACAACTTGGCTAGCATGGAGATGGTGGAGAAGCTTTCTCTCACCACAAGACCACATCCACATCCTTACTACATCCAATGGTTCAACAACAGCGGCAAGGTTAAGGTAACACGTACTGTTCGTGTGCATTTTAGTATCTCTACATATGCTGATTATGTTGATTGTGATGTGGTACCTATGCAAGCATGTTCCTTATTACTTGGTAGACCATGGCAATTTGATAAAAATTCTGTACACCATGGTAGAAACAATCACTATACTCTTGTTCATAAGGATAAAAATATTACTTTGCTTCCTATGACTCCTGATTCCATTTTGAAAGATGATATTAATAGAGCTAATAAAGCACAACAGGAGAAGAATAAGAGTGAAAATCAGATTGTGGCAAAAGAATTTGAGCAACAAATGAAGCCTAATAATAAACCATCTAGTGTTGCTTCTGAAATTAAATTGAAAAGTGCATGTTTATTTGCCACCAAATCTGATATTGATGAGCTAGATTTCAGCAAATCTGTTTGCTATGCTTTTGTGTGCAAAGAGGCATTATTTTCATTCGAGGACGTGCCTTCCTCTTTGCCTCCTGCTGTCACTAACATTTTGCAGGAGTTCGCTGACGTTTTTCCACAAGACGTGCCACCGGGATTACCGCCTATTCGAGGGATTGAGCATCAGATTGACTTAATTCCCGGTGCTTCACTGCCAAACCGTGCACCATACCGTACCAATCCAGAGGAGACGAAGGAGATTATGCGTCAAGTACAAGAGCTTCTCGACAAAGGTTATATACGCGAATCCCTTAGTCCTTGTGCTGTTCCTATTATTCTAGTGCCGAAAAAGGATGGTACATCACGTATGTGTGTTGATTGTAGAGGCATTAATAATATTACTATTCGTTATCGTCATCCTATTCCTAGGCTAGATGATATGCTTGATGAATTGAGTGGCTCTACAATATTCTCCAAAGTTGATTTGCGTAGTGGCTACCATCAAATTCGTATGAAATTGGGAGATGAATGGAAAACAGCATTTAAAACTAAGTTTGGATTATATGAGTGGTTAGTCATGCCTTTTGGGTTAACTAATGCACCTAGTACTTTCATGAGATTAATGAACGAAGTTTTACGTGCTTTCATTGGACGATTTGTGGTAGTTTACTTTGATGACATATTGATTTATAGCAGATCTTTGGAAGAACATTTGGAACATTTACGTGCTGTTTTTATTGCTCTACGTGATGCACGTTTGTTTGGTAACCTTGGGAAGTGCACCTTTTGCACCGACCGAGTATCTTTTCTTGGCTATGTTGTTACTCCACAGGGAATTGAAGTTGATAAAGCCAAGATTGAAGCTATTGAGAGTTGGCCGCAGCCCAAAACGGTCACACAAGTGAGGAGTTTTCTTGGCCTCGCTGGATTCTATAGGCGTTTTGTGAGAGATTTCAGCACCATTGCTGCACCTCTCAATGAGCTTACAAAGAAAGATGTGCCTTTTCTTTGGGGTACCGCACAGGAAGAAGCCTTCACGGTATTGAAAGATAAGTTGACACATGCTCCTTTACTCCAACTTCCTGATTTTAATAAGACTTTTGAGCTTGAATGTGATGCTAGTGGAATTGGATTAGGAGGTGTGTTATTACAAGATGGCAAACCTGTTGCATACTTTTCTGAAAAATTGAGTGGGCCTAGTCTGAATTATTCTACTTATGATAAAGAATTATATGCTCTTGTTCGGACTTTAGAAACATGGCAACATTATTTATGGCCCAAAGAATTTGTTATACATTCTGATCATGAATCTTTGAAACATATTAAAAGTCAAGCTAAACTGAATCGTAGACATGCTAAATGGGTTGAATTCATTGAGACTTTCCCTTATGTCATTAAACACAAGAAGGGAAAAGAAAATGTTATTGCTGATGCATTGTCCTCGTCGCTATACTATGCTTTCACAACTTGACTTCAAAATATTTGGTTTGGAGACCATCAAAGATCAATATGTGCATGATGCTGATTTTAAAGATGTAATGCAGAATTGTAAAGAAGGAAGAATGTGGAACAAGTTTGTTGTTAACGATGGATTTATGTTTCGTGCTAACAAGCTATGCATTCCAGCTAGCTCCGTTCGTCTTTTGTTGTTGCAGGAGGCGCATGGAGGAGGATTAATGGGACACTTTGGCGTGAAGAAGACGGAGGATGTACTTGCTACACATTTCTTTTGGCCAAAGATGAGACGGGATGTTGAGCGTTTTATTGCTCGCTGCACTACATGTCAAAAAGCTAAGTCACGACTCAATCCTCATGGTTTATATATGCCTTTGCCTGTACCTAGTGTTCCTTGGGAGGATATATCTATGGACTTTGTTTTAGGTTTACCTCGAACAAAGAAGGGGAGGGATAGCATATTTGTTGTCGTGGATAGATTCTCGAAAATGGCACACTTTATACCATGTCATAAAAGCGATGATGCTGTTAATGTTGCTGATTTGTTCTTTCGTGAAATTATTCGCTTGCATGGTGTGCCAAATACTATTGTTTCAGATCGTGATACTAAATTTCTTAGCCACTTTTGGAGATGTTTATGGGCTAAGTTGGGGACTAAACTGCTTTTTAGTACTACTTGTCACCCCCAAACTGATGGACAAACTGAAGTAGTCAATAGAACGTTGTCTACTATGCTTAGGGTTGTTTTGAAGAATAATAAGAAAATGTGGGAGGAATGCTTGCCTCATATTGAATTTGCTTATAATCGTTCATTGCATTCTACTACTAAGATGTGCCCTTTTGAAGTTGTGTATGGTTTCCTACCTCGTGCACCTATTGATTTGTTGCCTCTTCCATCTTCGGAGAAGGTTAATTTTGATGCTAAACAACGTGCTGAATTGATTTTAAGAATGCATGAGTTAACTAAGGAAAACATTGAGCACATGAATGCTAAATATAAACTTGCTGGAGATAAGGGTAGAAAACATGTTGTGTTTGCACCTGGAGATCTTGTTTGGTTACATTTGCGTAAGGATAGATTTCCTGATTTGCGCAAATCAAAGTTAATGCCACGTGCTGATGGTCCCTTTAAGGTGTTAGAGAAAATAAATGATAATGCATATAAACTTGAGCTGCCTGCAGATTTTGGGGTTAGTCCCACTTTTAACATTGCAGATTTGAAGCCTTATTTGGGTGAGGAAGATGAACTTCCGTCGAGGACGACTTCATTTCAAGAAGGGGAGGATGATGAGGACATCAATACAATTGTTACACCCACAGCCCCTGCTGCTATACATACTGGACCAATTACTAGAGCTCGTGCACGCCAACTAAATTACCAGGTACTTTCGTTTCTTGGTAATGATTCTAATGTTCATGAGAATATGATGCTGCCTAAATTGGATACATTTGTTTGCTTACAAATGAAGGGCCTAGCTTGGAGAAGGATGAACATTGGAGCAAGAACAAGCATGGAGATGATGGCATGCGCAAGGGGAACAAGAACGGAGTTACAAGTGATGATTTCAGGACTTTGAAGCCACCATAATGGGTGCATGAAGCCTTGGACGAAATATACAAGATGCCACTTCATAAATTTCGTCCCGAGGCTATTTTAGGTGCTGCGTCACCTTATTATTGGGCCAGGCCCATGTAATTTCGAAATACATAAGTATAGGCTATTTTTAGAGTCCGTATGTGTGGGGAAACAAGAGATAGGGTTGATTTCGGACCCCTCCACCAAGGGCCACGAAATTCCCCCCTCTTCCTCCATATATACAGCCCTTAGGGCATCATTTAGATTTTGGGTTTTGTTTAGATTAAAAGTTCGCCATAGCTGCAACTTCGCGTACTTCGTTTGTGTTCAACGACCAGACAAAGGCGTCACAGAACCCCACCTTGATCAATAAAGCTTTCATCTTATATTCGCAATATCCAGATTGCAATCTTAGTTTCTTGCTTGTTCTTCGTTTGCTCGCAGGAAACAGACCCTCGTGGTCAGGTTGATCGTGCTCCGGCGTGGTCAATAACCTCTCGGAGTTGGTTTAGCGATTGCTAAGGCGCGACGTCCTCGCACGTTCGTAGTCGGATCGTCAAAGTCGACTTCCACCAAAGCGATATCCATCATCTCATCGAAAGACGGGACACCTCCGCCTCTATCAACAGCACTCCCCGGCAACGGGATGGACAATGCCGTGATGCGCGTCATCGCCATGGTTGAGCAGACCCTTGGCGCATGGTGCTTTAGCGCCGCGGATCAAGATAGGCATGTTAGTGCCGAGAGGCTACAGCTTGCCACACAACATGATCAATGGCGCGCCGCAGAGCAAGCTAGGTGCGTCCACCGATAGGATGCGGCTCACCGCACGGCGAGAGCATTGGAGCGCCGCAAAGAGAGGTGCGGCGTGCCGCACAGCAAGAGCGGATCCATCGGTGCTTGCCTGCTATCGACAGGGCATCGCAGCTGGGTACACGTCCTATCAGTAACCCCATTCCTCACCAGGACTGGGCACGGTCCCTTTGCGCCATACTTGCACCAGAGGCTGGCCATGCCATACTTGCACCGGACGCCCGCCGCGCTGTTCGCATGGGTCGCGCCGTTCACCTTGTCCACAGCCCACTCGATGCCAATGCGCTGGTCGGTAGGCTCGACCGCCTCCTTGGCCCAGGTGTCCACCTCGGCACAGTAGAGGAACATGACCGTCGCATCCTTGAGGTGGTGATCTCAGATGAAATTGCCACCTTGGAGATCGAGATCGCGCTCCAGATGTACCGCGAGTGTGTCTACCGCTTGGACGAACGCTTGCATGAGTTTAGGCAGAGCCAAGAGCTACCGTAGGCAAGGGCTGCTGGTCATGGTCTCATGGACGCATTTTATTTTGTTGAGTCGTTTCAACGTGGATAGCTATGTATTCACAGCAATTATACTATTGCTCTGTTTCAATGTGTGTACTCTGTTTTCTGTTCTTATATGTTCTGTTTCAATGTGTGTTTATACGCTTTCCATTCTGTATATGTGGATGATAACAGATAGATTCAAATTAGTATACAAAACAAGATAGAAAATGGAATTCATAATACATATAATATTAATTGTTCATTAGTTCATCACAGAATATATATAATATCATCACATATACGTGATGATACTTAATTACTAGGTACAATGCATAAAATTTAAAACGAACAATACTAAAACTAATAATCCCTCCCGGGGCCATTATTCTGGGAGCCCCTTGCCAGCAGCTCCCTGGTGCGCGACGTCTTCCCTAAGCGGAGACAGTACTCCGCCTCCTCTGCCTCGTAGTGCTTGACGTGCCGATCTGCCTCTTATAGGCGGACACGCGCGAACGATCTTGCCATTTTGTTGGGCGCCCACTGAAGCTCCTTGTCGGTGGCACGCTGGAGCCTATCGGTCCATCTCCACATAGCAACGAGGCGCCTAGCGCCTCTGGCCTTCCTCGCGAAGTACCCGTCTTCGTACACCTCCTCCACACGATGACGCGCCCGCCCCCAAAGCTTCGTCGCCTCCTTTTTCCAGGCGGCATCACGGGCTTCATAGGCCGCTTGGTACCTGGCATCCTCCTCTGCCATCTCCTTCTTGAAAGCCACTTGCTTGGCTTTCTCAACCGGCGGCAGCGACTTCCAAAGACAAATATCATACTGGCCCCAAAACCAATCCAAAGTTGAGGGGTCCAGTGCAACCTCGTCCGGTGGCGCGTAAGTGTCCTCGTTGCTTCTCTTCGAGTGAGCATCCTCGGGGGGTGGCGACTCCTCGTCAGCGCGTGGGCAGACTGGCGGCGCCATGGCAGAGATTTGAGAGAGAGAGAGAGAGAGAGAGAGGGCGAGCAAGGGGAGGATCTAGATGAGAATGCAGGCGGGACGAGGTGAGCAAGGTAGTATTTATTGGCGGCCAGAATCTAGATCGATGGGAACAATACACACGCCAGTCGCTAAAATTTACGAGCATTGTAGTGTGAATTACACACGATTCCAGCAGCAAAATCCGTGTGTGAACATAATAGCTGACGGTTCCCAATGCAGAACCGTGTCTGATTAATAAAGCCCGCCACTCACCTTCCAAACCCCGAGGCACGAAATAGAGTGCCAATCATGTGGGGCCGGTTGTCTTGTCAGATTTTACATTTTATTTTTTGAACACGAGATATTTTCATCGTCTGATGATTTTTTAACTCGCACACAAGTACACCAATATGATTTTCCAAACCGTTATGGTTAGCCGTTGCATGTAGATGTAGTTCAAATTTGAATTACGGTCGTTAAATGTCTAGAAAATCACTTAAATGTCTTCAAAAGGTCAAATGACCCCTGAAATTTCCAATTTTCACATGACAGTTGTATTAGTGCATGTTACACGTAGAAAAAATTGAAGGCCGTAAGAGGAAGCTATCCACCATTCGTCATCAAACATGCATCGTTCCCTTCTCGGAACCACAAGCATTCTAGTGAGTTGCTCCACTTTGTGAGGGGTGTGTGTCCAAACTTTCGTCAAACATGCCAATTTTTATACCACATCATCTTGGTGGCATGACATTACATCAAGCAAGGTTTCATATTTTTTTGATCATTTTTTTAATTTTTTGGAATTAAAATGCCATGACACTCCATGCATGTGTCCATGCCTTGAGACCAATATGTTTGAAAATTCCTTCTAGTTTACTACACATGGAATTAACTCGCACACCAATACACAAATATGATTTTTCAAACTGTTATAGTTAGCCATTGCATGTACATCTAGTTCAAATGTGAATTACGGTCATTAAATGCCTATGAAATCACTTAAATGTCTTCAAAAGGTCAAATGACCCCT